>NC_060126.1:251814643-252123558 GCF_021461395.2 Schistocerca americana
AAGCTGTGAGTACCAGGCGTGAGTCGTGCTTCGGTAGCTCAGTTGGTAGAGCACTTGCCCGCGAAAGGCAAAGGTCCCGAGTTCGGGTCTCGGTCGGGCACACAGTTTTAATCTGCCAGGAAGTTTCATATCAGCGCACACTCCGCTGCAGAGTGAATATCTCATTCTGGCAGCTTAACAGCTCATGCATCAAAGATGCTTACAAGAATAATATACAGAAGAATGGAAAAGAAAACTGAGAATGCGCTAGGTGACGATCAGTTTGGCTTTAGGAAAAGTAAAGGGACGAGAGAGGCAATTCTGACGTTACGGATAATTATGGGAGCAAGGCTAAAGAAAAATCAAGACACTTTCATAGGATTTGTCGACCTGGAAAAAGCGTTCGACAATATAAAATGATGCAAGCTGTTGGAGATTCTGAAAAAAGTAGGGGTAAGCTATAGGGAGAGACGGGTCATATACAATATGTACAACAACCAAGAGGGAATAATAAGAGTGGACGATCAAGAACGAAGTGCTCGTATTAACAAGGGTGTAAGACAAGGCTGTAGCCTTTCGCCCCTACTCTTCGATATGTACATCGAGGAAGCAATGATGGAAATAAAAGAAAGGTTCAGGAGTGGAATTAAAATACAAGGTGAAAGGATATCATTGATACGATTCGCTGATGACATTGCTATCCTGAGTGAAAGTGAAGAAGAATTAAATGATCTGCTGAACGGAATGAACAGTCTAATGAGTACACAGTATGGTTTGAGAGTAAATCGGAGAAAGACGAAGGTAATGAGAAGTAGTAGAAATGAGAACAGCGAGAAACTTAACATCTGGATTGATGGTCACGAAGTCAATGAAGTTAAGGAATTCTGCTACCTAGGCGGTAAAATAACCAATGACGGACGGAGCAAGGAGGACATCAAAAGCAGACTCGCTATGGCAAAAAAGGCATTTCTGGCCAAGAGAAGTCTACTAATATCAAATACCGGCCTTAATTTGAGGAAGAAATTTCTGAGGATGTACGTCTGGAGTACAGCATTGTATGGTTGTGAAACATGGACTGTGGGAAAACCGGAACAGAAGAGAGTCGAAGCATTTGAGATGTGGTGCTATAGACGAATGTTGAAAATTAGGTGGACTGATAAGGTAAGGAATGAGGAGGTTCTACGCACAATCGGAGAGGAAAGGAATATGTGGAAAACACTGATAAGGAGACGGGACAGGATGATAGGACATCTGCTAAGACATGAGGGGATGACTTCCATGGTACTAGAGGGAGCTGTAGAGGGCAAAAACTGTAGAGGAAGACAGAGATTGGAATACGTCAAGCAAATAATTGAGGACATAGGTTGCAAATGCTACTCTGAGATGAAGAGGTTAGCACAGGAAAGGAATTCGTGGCGGGCCGCATCAAACCAGTCAGTAGACTGATGACCAAAAAAAATGCTGGGTCAGTCCTTCCGACAATCATTTCCTTTTCAATTTCTTCACATTTTTCACGCTCAGTGACTTGTATTTGACTATTCCTGAATTTCCCTGAACGTTTTTATACTTCCCCCTTTCATCGATCAACTGAGGTATTTGTTCTGTTACCCATGGATTCTTTGCCGTTACCTTCTTGAAGCTATGTTTTTCTTTCCATGATTACCCTTTTTACAGATATCCATTCTCCTTCAAGAGTACTGCCATTGAGCTATTCCTTATTTCTGTATCTATAGCCCTAGAGAACTTCAAGCGTACGTCATCATTCATTAATACTTCCGTTTCCAATGCTTTGCATTATGATTCTTCCTGACTAATCTCTTAAACTTCAGCCTACTTTTCATCACTACCACATTGTGGTCTTAGTCTATATCTACTCCTGGATAAGCCTTACAAACCAGTATCTCATTTCGGAATCTCGGTCTGACCATGATGTCATCTAACTGAAACTTTTCCATTTCACCCGGCCTTTTCCAAATACACCTGTTCCTCATATGATTTTTGAACAATTTTCACTATTAGTAGCTGAAACTTATTACAGAACTCAGTTAGTCTTTCTCCTCTCTCATTCCCTGTCCCAAGCTCGTATTGTTCAGTAACCTTTTCTTCTGCTCGTTCCCCTGCAACTGTATTCCAGCCTCCCATGACTATTAGAATTTCATCTCCATTACCCTTTCAGTGTCCTCATATCCTTTCTCTATCCCTTTATCTTCAGCTAATGACGTCGGCCTCGTACCTGAACTATCGTTGTCGTATTGTCGGTTCTGATAAGAACAACCCTACCTCTGAACTGTTCATAGTAAAACATTCTCTGACCTGCCTTCCTATTCGTAACGAATCCTATTCCCGTCATACCATTTTCTACTTCTGTTGATATTACTCTATACTCATCGGACCAGAAATCCTTGTCTTCTGTCTATTTCACTTCACTGACCTGTCGTCAGAAAGGGAAGAAATTACATGTGATGTCCCACAAGGATCCATCTTAGGGCCATTGCTTTTTCTTGTGTACATTAATGATCTCTCATCAGTTGCACTGCCAGAAGCAGAGTTCGTTTTGTTTGCAGATGAGACAAGTATTGCAATAAATAGTATGTTGAGTGTAGTTCTAGAAAGATCTGCTAATGATATTTTCATGGATATTAATAAATGGTTTAAAGCCAACTCACTGACATTAAACTTCGACAAAACTCACTATATGCAATTCAGAACCTGTAAGAGGTTTCCACGCAGCATATGCATAAAGTATGAAGAAGAGCAGATAGAAGAGGTTGACAGTCTTAAATTCCTGGGATTACAACTTGATAATAAATTCAGTTGGGAGGAGCACACCACAGAACTGCAGAAACGCCTTTACAAATCTGTATTTGCTATTCGAGAGTTAGCGGACATAGGCGACATAAAAATGAAAAAGCTAGCATACTTTGCCTACTTTCATTCCATAATGTCATATGGTATAATATTTTGGGGTAAATCTTGAAGTCAAACAAAAGTTTTCAGAGTCCAAAAGCGTGTAATACGTATTATTTGTGGAGTAAATTCACGGACGTCCTGTAGAAACCTCTTCAAAGAACTGGGTGTACTAAATACTACCTCTCAGTATATTTACTCCTTAATGAAATTTGTCCTAAATAATATATCTCTTTTTCCAACAAATAGCGCAGTTCGTACTTACAATACCAGGAACAAAAAAAATCTGCACAAGGACTTAAAAGCACTTACTTTAGTTCAAAAAGGGGTCCACTACTAAGGAACACACATCTTCAATAATTTGCCAGCAAACATAAAAAAAATTAGTTACAAATAAAGATCAGTTTAAAAGGAGCCTGGAAGACTTACTAGTGGCCAACTCCTTCTACACCGTTGACGAATTTTTTTAATAGAAATAAATGATGTATTGTATATGTTCATACTATTAGTATTGTTATTTCAGCTATAAAAACAATTGACATGTTCCACATCCACGAGGATCTCCTCAGCACGGATCTATGGAACGAAAAACTAATATAATCTAGTATATCTGGATTGAACCTTTGCATTTCCCCTTTCAGATTGTCTAGGTTTCCTCCCACTTTCAAACCTCTGACACGCCACGCCCCTAGTCGTAGAACGATACCCTTTCGTTGGTTACTCAATCTTTTCTCATGGTCACCTCCCCTTGCGCGTTCCCCTCTAAGAGCTCCGATGAGGAACTACTTCGGAATCTTTTGCCAATGGAGAGATCATCATGACACTTCTTCATTTACTGGCCATATGTCCCGTGGATTCACGTTATGTAGCTTCCGTTGCCTTCTGCATCCTCACGCCATTGATCATTGCTGATCGTTCCGCCTTTAGGGGCAGTTTGCCACCCGAAGGACAAAGAAGTTCCCTGAACCTCTGTCCGCTCCTCCGCCCTCTTTGACAAGGCCGTTAGTAGAATGAGGATGATTTCTTATGCCAGTGATCTTCGGCTGTCAATGCTCACTATTAATCAAAATCTAAGCTGTAGCGGGTTTAAACCTGGGACAGAGCACGTTTCGATTACTAGTAAAAGACGCTACCTCTCTTTTTTTAATCTCATTTTGTTCGTTTTCGTTCGTTGTATCTGCTCGTGGCGGACGTCGTTGTTCCATTAACTCAGTTTTTTTTATCACTGAGGGGAGCTACCCCACTGACCGAACACGCTGAGCTACCGTGCCGAAAAATCTGGCTTTCAGCCACCTCTAGACCATGGGTGCACGAGACACTGCGGCGGCAAGAAGACTGTGCTCCGGACGGCTATCTTGCAGTTCCGAGAGGGACGGCCATCGTGTTAGGTTAAGAGCTCTGGCGCATCGTACTGCATCTGCGGTAGCAATTCGAGCAGCAGTTGCCACCACAGTGACACAACGAAATTTTTGCAAATCGGTTACTTCAAGGACAGCCCTGACCCAGACGCCCTGCAGCGTGCATTCCACTGATCTCAAACTATCGCCACTTGCGAATTCTGTGGTGTCAAGTGAGATCTCGTTGGAGAATTTGATTGAGATCTGTTGTGCTTTTTGATGAACGTTAGTGCTGCCTCGGTGCCAGTGATGACCATGTGCTAATTAGAAGGACAGTTCGGAGGCTGCAACCACCCTATCTGCGTGCTAGACAAAGTAGAGCTACACGTAAGATTATGACCTAAGGTGTGCTTTTGTTTAACAGCAGGAGTATTTCGTGGTTATCTTGCGCCAGTCTGGTGATTTCACCTGTTGTACTCCCGATCATCAACAGAATTCCAGGGAGTGTTCTCCAACAGGGTAACGCTGCCCTCCACACCGTTATTGTAACCCAGCGTGCTCTACAGATTGTCAACATGTTGCGTTTGGCTGCTCTGTCACCAGATCTGTCTCCGATCGAGCACATACGAAAGATCGTAGGATGACAACTTCAGCGCCATTCACAACCCGCATTGACATGATATATTGAACGACGAAGTGCAACCGGCATGGCACTGTATCCCACAAACTGACGTCTGGCACCAGTACAACAGAATGCACTTTGTATGCCTGCTTTCAACATTCTGGCAGTCACACCGGTTATTAATGAACCAACATTTCACATTTGCAGTGACTTGTCTCGCGCTTACATCCTTGCAATGTTAATCATCTAAATATGTTACCTAGGCAAATGTATTCCCGAAATTCATTACTATACTTCAATTATTTTTTATGATGGTGATTGTTTTCCGTCGCCTTGTAAATACCAACTGTCTTTACATAGGCAGGTACTACATAGTTCATTCGGGAGGACGACGGTTCAATCCCGTCTCCGGCCATCCTGATTTAGGTTTTCCGTGATTTCCCTAAATCGTTTCAGGCGAATGCCGAGATGGTTCCTTTCAAAGGGCACGGCCGATTTCCTTCCCAATCCTTCCCTAACCCGAGCTTGCGCTCCGTCTCTAATGACCTCGTTGTCGACGGGACGTTAAACGCTAACCACCACCACCACCACTACATAGTTCTCAATGTTAATTATAATATACAAAATAATGGAATATTCGTGTAATAAGCATAGCCGAAAGACAGACGAGCAAGGCGTAAAAACACTTCTTTTCATTTGTTAACGTTATGCCAACGATCTAAATGATAGTTGGTTGGCAAGAGTGCCGACGACTGGAATGGAAGGAACACAGAGAATATAAATTAATAGTTGCCTCGAAGAAACGTGTATACAAAACTAATCTTTGTTCTTTTGCAGACGCATGTCAACAGTTCTGGTACACATTGAAATGACCTCACCACAACCCACAGCAAGTCTCGAGACGAGCCAAAACAGAATGGTGAAACCCGGCTGCATTTTGAGCACAACAACGCTGGCACATACCGTACTGAGATGGTAGAAGTATCTGGCAGTGATGTGCTTAAGTGGCACAGACGCTTCCAGTATAGTCAAACAAATCAGACTGACGAAGAATGAAGAAAAACACCACATCTCTTTGAATAAGTAGGTTCGCAAGATGAAAGGAAAGGCAGTTGCTGGAAGAACGGAGAACCGTAATCGACGTGATAGAAGAAAAAGTGAAGTCCAGTCATGGGTCAATTTTCAGAAACTTTGAACATGACGGAGGCAGTTGCATTCCGTGTTTAGCGACTGTTCACATCCATTCTAGGAGCTCCCCGAACCGAGGCAGGAGTGAAAATGTTGCTGCTGTGTCAAGCCAATCCAAATGACTTCTTTAGCCACCTAATCACCACAGACGATTAATGGGTGTATCACCGGTGATCAAGTAACAAAACAAGCAGTGGAAATACACTCCTGGAAATGGAAAAAAGAACACATTGACACCGGTGTGTCAGACCCACCATACTTGCTCCGGACACTGCGAGAGAGCTGTACAAGCAATGATCACACGCACGGCACAGCGGACACACCAGGAACCGCGGTTTTGGCCGTCGAATGGCGCTAGCTGCGCAGCATTTGCGCACCGCCGCCGTCAGTGTCAGCCAGTTTGCCGTGGCATACGGAGCTCCATCGCAGTCTTTAACACTGGTAGCATGCCGCGACAGCGTGGACGTGAACCGTATGTGCAGTTGACGGACTTTGAGCGAGGGCGTATAGTGGGCATGCGGGAGGCCGGGTGGACGTACCGCCGAATTGCTCAACACGTGGGGCGTGAGGTCTCCACAGTACATCGATGTTGTCGCCAGTGGTCGGCGGAAGGTGCACGTGCCCGTCGACCTGGGACCGGACCGCAGCGACGCACGGATGCACGCCAAGACCGTAGGATCCTACGCAGTGCCGTAGGGGACCGCACCGCCACTTCCCAGCAAATTAGGGACACTGTTGCTCCTGGGGTATCGGCGAGGACCATTCGCAACCGTCTCCATGAAGCTGGGCTACGGTCCCGCACACCGTTAGGCCGTCTTCCGCTCACGCCCCAACATCGTGCAGCCCGCCTCCAGTGGTGTCGCGACAGGCGTGAATGGAGGGACGAATGGAGACGTGTCGTCTTCAGCGATGAGAGTCGCTTCTGCCTTGGTGCCAATGATGGTCGTATGCGTGTTTGGTGCCGTGCAGGTGAGCGCCACAATCAGGACTGCATACGACCGAGGCACACAGGGCCAACACCCGGCATCATGGTGTGGGGAGCGATCTCCTACACTGGCCGTACACCACTGGTGATCGTCGAGGGGACACTGAATAGTGCACGGTACATCCAAACCGTCATCGAACCCATCGTTCTACCATTCCTAGACCGGCAAGGCAACTTGCTGTTCCAACAGGACAATGCACGTCCGCATGTATCCCGTGCCACCCAACGTGCTCTAGAAGGTGTAAGTCAACTACCCTGGCCAGCAAGATCTCCGGATCTGTCCCCCATTGAGCATGTTTGGGACTGGATGAAGCGTCGTCTCACGCGGTCTGCACGTCCAGCACGAACGCTGGTCCAACTGAGGCGCCAGGTGGAAATGGCATGGCAAGCCGTTCCACAGGACTACATCCAGCATCTCTACGATCGTCTCCATGGGAGAATAGCAGCCTGCATTGCTGCGAAAGGTGGATATACACTGTACTAGTGCCGACATTGTGCATGCTCTGTTGCCTGTGTCTATGTGCCTGTGGTTCTGTCAGTGTGATCATGTGATGTATCTGACCCCAGGAATGTGTCAATAAAGTTTCCCCTTCCTGGGACAATGAATTCACGGTGTTCTTATTTCAATTTCCAGGAGTGTATGTTGATTCATCACCACGGAAAAAGGTGAATACCCAAGGATTAACAGGGAAAGTGATGGTGAGGGCTTTTTGGGACTGCCATTGTGTGGAGCTAATAGATTATGCTCGTAATGGGCGAACTATCAGACCCCCTGAAGTGGTTGCGGACGTCTGCCTACACGAATCGTCGCGGGAAACCGTGTTCAAATGTGTGAAAATTGCTAAGGGACCAAACAGCTGAGGTCATTGGTCCCTAGACTTACACACTGTTTAAACTAACTTATGCTAAGAACAACACACACACACATACCCCTCCGGCTGGACGGTCTGCGCAATCCGAGATGTGGTGCCTCTAACCGCGCGGCCACTAAGAGCGGCAGGGAAACCGTCCAAGGGTTCGTCTCAGCTCCACGACTACGATCCCGGTAGAGTCATACGCTGC
Source organism: Schistocerca americana (assembly GCF_021461395.2). Classification (NCBI taxonomy): domain Eukaryota; kingdom Metazoa; phylum Arthropoda; class Insecta; order Orthoptera; family Acrididae; genus Schistocerca; species Schistocerca americana. Next base: position 251,822,724 of record NC_060126.1, read on the forward strand.
TCCTTCGAGCTGTCAAATTTTAGCTCACGTCCCCTTCCCCCTATCTTTATTTTCTTTCGGCTGAACCAATCAGAGAATGAGAGGCAATTCCATAACGACTGCGATGTGATTTTCGAGGTGGAACATTTCCCTCTTCTTTCCGAAACGTTTCTGCTTATACATGGCGTTCATAGAGCCTTTTCCCATCTTCTCTTTCCCCCCACAGTCTATCATCGAGCATCTTCTCCCATTTCAGTCCTTGTCAATTCACATTATCCTTCACATAGTCTCTCCATCTTCTTCGTGGTCTTCCAGCTGGTCTTCGTCCAGATTCTGTCCGTTGTAGAGTTCATCTTCGAAGTCTTTCCAGTTCAGGATCCCTCGTAGAAAGCGCATCACTGTATTCTTCTCAGATCTTGCTTTGTCCAAGTCCGAGATTCTGATCCACTGGTCAAAAGTGGTGGATACTGTTAATCGTATATCATGATCTTTGCTCTGGTGTTCTTTTTTCTATTTTGTAATTAAGTCCGACACACAATAATAAAGTTACGAACAATTTTCTATTCTCTTAGAAATTTCATGCTTGATGTTTCCTTTCTTGGTTACTTTACTTCTCATATATTATTAAATTTTTCGATTACAGCCCAGATTCCTCGTTTTTCCTGCTGTTTTTCATTATTTCACTTTTTGTTAAGCTTATTTCCATGCCTGCTTTTTCAGTTACCCCCTGACAGTTACTTTTCTGGTCTTTCAACTTCTGCTAGTTTTCTTTCCAAATCGTAACATCGTTTGCACATGATTTTATTTTTATATCCCCTTCTATTGACTCTTTGTGAACATTCTTAATGCTGTTGCCCATGGCTATATTAAAAAGCACTGGCGAGAGTACACTTCCTTGCCGAATCCCTCTGTCGGTTCTAAACGATTCTGATATTTGCCTTCCATTATAAAGCAATTAAGGAATTTGTTGTCTATCTTTCTGTTCCGCATTTTCACTCCTTTTGACAAATCCAGTCAATTCAGACCTGTTTTATCTCTTCCCTTCTATGTGTCATAAGCCTGTGTGCAACTATGATGTCTTTCCCAAATTCCTGTTTCTTTTTGACAACCTGTCGGAAAAGCCAACTGCAGGCATCTAAAATCAAGATCGCCGTCAGGGTAGCCATCGTTGAGAAAACTGTGTCATACTGAAGCGTGGGTACGTAGAGCAGGACTAATATTCAAGGTTTCGCAGCTACATTTTACTCTTTGCATTCGTTAAAAAATGAATAAGAAGAAAAAATAAATATTGTGGCACCTGGAGACACTTTCTTTCAATTCTTTGAAGGTAAGGACAAAACGATATCGCCCATTGAATTTACAGTATTAGTGCTGATGCTTATGGTGCATGATTTTATGACCATTAGATAATACTGATAATTCAGAAATGGAATGTGTTAATTGTGTAGATGGAACAAACAATGATTGGTATGGGATCTTGTAAAGGAGGGACTGGGGAAGGGAATGTGATGGAAATGAAGGGGAAGAAAATCTCAGATCAAAGTCATGAAATGGAAACGAGAAGAGAACACAGAAGAGGCAAGAGAGAAAAGGTAAAATACTGTTAAGATTAAAGTATACGTAGATTTCTAGGCGGATTTCAAGCTGAGTATGTAGGAGTTATTTCTAGGGAATGAGTTGGAATATGGTGGCAGAGTACAGGAAGGCGACGTGAGACTGGGTTTAACGTCCTGTCGACAGATCATTAGAGACGGAGCACAAGCTCGGATTGTGTCCGGGATGGGGAAGGAAATAGGCCTTACCCTTTCATGGGAACCACCCTGGCATATGCCTGGAGCGAATTAGGGAAATCACGGAAAATCTAAATTTGTATGAGCGGACGCGGTTTTGAACTGTCGTCCTCCCGAATGCGAGTACAGTATGCTAACCACTACACCACCTTGCTCGGTGTGCTGTGATTCCATTTGCCCAGGAAGAAGTGAGACTGACAATAATGAAGATAAAAAAGAAGAAAGCAACAGGATATGATAGATTACTGGCAGAACTTTTGCATTAGCTAGTGGACCAAATTGTGCCATATATAACGAATGTCTTTCATAGAGTCGGCTGTCGAGAATCGAGAGAAGACAAAGACCTAAGAGAACCGAACTCTTCCAGGCCGATTTGTTTGGTAAATGCTCTAGCCAAAGAAAAGGAAAAGCTTCTGTGCTGCTATCTGAGGGACTGCTGACAGATAGTAGGCATGCGCCTCCTGCAGCATGGTTTCAAGATAAGGAAGGCAACCGAGCAACCGAGCTGGACTATCACAGGTGTCTCTACAACAGTCTCCTGGAAAGACACGACCAAAGGCTGCCCACAGGGCTCTGTTTGTGGTCCAGAGTTCTGTGCTGTTGGCGTAGAGCCACTTCTTAAACAGCTTTATACCATACTTTATCCTTCTTAGAGGATCTGTTAATTACAGCCTCTGCTAACACAGGGGCTAAGTTTGAGGAAAACAGTACGATAGTTTTGAAAGTCTCCTCGGCTTTGCTGCCGGATCCTAAAATCAACGATATTTCGGCGATCTAACTGGTCGCCATCTTCAGGAGAATGCTGCTTTTGCTGATGAGTCCCGCTGAGAACTGACGCTAGGCTGCAAATCGACGTCCTATATAGGCCACCATTCAGTACATGGCGCATGCTCCGCCCATCACGGTTGCTGCCTTCCAAGACTGGGAGGTGGCGCCGGCCTTTGTAGAATACCGGCGGCAACGATACACCGCACTCAGGGCTGCACCGAAGAACGTTCAATTTTGATGCGGTATAGTACAGGATTCCACGTCCTGCTAAGAGGAAATAAATTGCTCTGTTAATTAAATTATCCGCCAACTTAATTTCAATTGCCTCTTTATAGACGTTGTTTCAAAAACTGGAAATGTTGCAACTACCACAGTTTCTCCAAATTTCATACTGTGTCCCTCATTTAAGCAGTGTTCTGCTAGTGCCGATTTTTCCAGCTGTTGTAGCCTCGTATGACGGCTATGTCCCACACACCAGTCATGAACTGTGCGAATCGAACGGCCAATGTAAGCGTTCCCACATTGACACGGAATTTTGTATTCACCGGGTTTCTTAAGCCTCAAACCATCTTTCATAGTGTCGAGTACTGCCCTAATCTTAGAAGGTGGACGGAACACTCTCTTAATTTTAAAATTCCTTTAAATTCTTCTAATCTTAAACGATATGTTTCCAGCATAAGGAAGAAACAACACCGACCTATGTTCCACTTCACAGTCCCACGATACTTCTTGAAAGGCTAAGCAACTGGTGTGCAGAAAACAAACCAACGACAGCAGCTCCCGAAACATAGTCATATATTACTAAAGACAACACTGTCAAGAACGAGAACTCCTACAGTCAGAGTAAGTGATCAATCTGTTAAAAGGAAAGTGGTGTGTAGTTACCTAGGAATTAACATTGGCGAAAAGCAAAACTTTCATGCACTAGAACTCTTCTGCCAGAGACACATTAAAATCCAAAATAAAATAAATGAGTTATGGCATATAAAGAAACCATTTGTTAAACTGACACATTGCACATCCTTACGAAGTGTTGTACTCACTCTCTGTGGAACAAGTATTAATTTAATCTAATCTCTAATCTAATCAGACAAGGTTTCACTTTCCACTGAGGGCAATGACAGCGTACCACAACGCAGTCTTACTCGCTATTGTAGGCTGCGAGTCGAGCGTTTGGGCCCTTAGAGCCAAAAATATGAGGATAGCACAGGCTCAATGACGAGCACAGAGAAGTGTTCTCTTGCGCCTGACACGTGCGTATGCAGTAACACGGAGGCGTTGATGGTGAAATTAAGCGCGCACCTCTAGACCTATAAGAAAAGGATCTGAATAATACTGGCTCAAAAGTCGCGAATATTATAAGGTAAAGGAGATAATGAGGACAAGAGCTGTATCGAATGAGGAAATAAAGGCATGCATTTATAGAGAATGGAAAGAAATCTAGGACAGGGCAACAACAGGGAGAAAAACCTACCAGTTCCTAGCACACGAGGGTTGACTGAAAAGTAATGCCTCCACCCTCGTAGCTCTTCAACAGTTGGCAGTATTGGTACGTGGCAGGTACTGGCTTGTTCCGTAGCCTCTTCTCTATAGCTCCTGTTGACGGGAAGCCTTAACTTTGAACGGTTGTGTTGTTACAGTGCAAAATATGGAATCCTGCGCAGACTGTCAGTCATTGCGATTTAAACAACGTGCAGTCATTGAATTCTTGACAGAAGAAGGTGTCACCACAAAGGAGATTCATCAGAGAATGAAAGTAGTTTATGGGGATTGTGTTGGTGTCGGCACTGTGTGTCGTTGGGCGAGTAAGTTTAAAGATGTTGAGGTGGGAACATCTGACTTGCATGGCAAACAAGGAACTGGACGTCCTGTAACAGCAACCAAGGAGTTTCACAAGCAAAACGTTAACAGATTGATTTAGGACGATCGCCGTATCACTCAGAGAGAAATTGCAAGCACAATCGTCATTTTACAAGAACGTGTGGGTCACATTATTGCTTGACAATAACAAACCACACACTTCACGTGCCACCACAGCAGAACTTCACAGACTGAATCTCACCACCTTACGGCATCCTCCATACGGTCCAGATTTAGCACCGTCCGACTTCCATCTGTTGCCGATAATGAAAGACGATCTGCGGGGACATCATTATATTTCTGGTGAAGACGTTGAGAGAACTGTGAGGCTGCGGTTGTGGAAACAGAATGTCGACTTCTTCCGTGAAGGCTTCAGAAAACTTGTTCATCGTTGGCAGAAATGTATCCAATTGGCTGGCGATTATGTGGAAAAGTGAATATTGGCAATTAAAGATCATATTCTAAGGATTATTTTTGCGTTTGATTTATTAAAATATTCCCATCGTAACCCAATTAACGAACGTGGAGGAATTACCTTTCATTCAGTTCTCGTAAAAGAAACGACAATAATGACATACTTCCTTCCGATCAAAGGAGCTATACTCTAGCTGTCGGGACATGGCCAGTTTCTCACTTACTTACTAATAATGTGATGGTGCACAACAGACACTTGTGAATGTGGAGCAATCGGCACCCCGGATCACTTCCTCTGGGAATGTGCCATTAGACAAGATGTTACAGGCCAGGACAGGAACGCATTTGCAAATGCAACAGTCTATAAACTAATAAGGAATGAGGAACTGTGTCATAACCTGCCTATCTGACAGCTAAGATATCATGAGCTTCAATCTTACATTGCTGAGAGAGTACCGAGAAGAGGTCACGCATGATGATAACGAGACGCGTCATGGCAGAACACTCGCCTACAACAACCTCCCGGAAACAGTGAGGACGCCAGCCTCCGGGAGGACCAGGGAGTATTTCCTGAGACGCTGACAGCCATCTCCCAATCATCGGACCTTGGACGGAGCAGCAGCGCCTCCCCTGTGAATCCTGAGTTGCACTTCAGCGCGCCATGTGCTAAGGAACCAGACAAATGAGAAATTCAGCTTGTGTAATGTAGTGTGCTGTGTAGTGTAGTTATTTATTTATTTATTGTTCCGTGGGACCAAATTAAGGAGAAGTCTCCACGGTCATGGAACGAGTCAATACATGAAATTATAACACGATATTAGAAACAGATAAAATGAAATATAAAAAAAAAAACATATTCAGGTGACAAGTCGTAAGTTTAAGTAAAGAAAATCAACACTGTAACACTGGAATTTGCTTAATTTTTTAGCTCTTCCAGGAGCTCCTCGACAGAATAGAAGGAGTGAGCCATGAGGAAACTCTTCAGTTTAGACTTAAAAGAGTTTGGGCTACTGCTAAGATTTTTGAGTTCTTGTCGTAGCTTATTGAAAATGGATGCAGCAGAATACTGCACTTCTTTCTGCACAAGAGTCAAGGAAGTGGATTTCTGCCCAGTATTAACTGAGTGAAAGCTGCTAACTCTTGGGAATAGGCTAATATTGCTAACAACAAACGACATTAAAGAAAATATATACTGTGAGGGTAATGTCAGAATTCCCAGACTATTGAATAGTGGTCGACAAGAAGTTCTCGAACTGACACCACATATAGTCCGAACAGCCCGTTTTTGAGCCAAAAATACCCTTTTTGAATGAGAAGAATTACCCCAAAAAATAATACCATACGACATAAGAGTATGAAAATATGCGAAGTAGACTACTTTTCGTGTTGAAGTGTCACTTATTTCAGATACTGTTCTAATGGTAAATAAAGCAGCATTTAGTTTCTGAACAAGATCCTGGACATGGGCATTCCACAACAGCTTAATATCTACCTGAACGCCTAGGAACCTGAACTGTTCCGTCTCGCTTATAATATGCCCATTCTGCCTGATCTAAATATCAGTTCTTGTTGAATTGTGAGTTATAAACTGTAAAAACTGAGTCTTACCGTGATTTAGCATCAAATTATTTTCCACAAGCCACGAACTTATTTCATGAACTACATTATTTGATACTGTTTCAATATTACACACAAGATCCTTCACTACCAAGCTGGTATCATCAGCAAACAGAAATATTTTTGAATCACCTGTAATACTAGAAGGCATATCATTTATATCAATAAGAAACAGCAGTGGCCCCAGCACCGACTCTTGGGGAACGCCCCACTTAACAGTGCCCCATTGGGATTGAACACCACTACCACTCTCAATATTGCGGAGAATTACCTTATACTTTCTGTTCTTAAAGTAAGAGGCGAACCAATTGTAAGCTACTCCCCTTACTCCATAGTGGTCCAACTTCTGCAGTAATATTTTGTGGTCAACACAGTCAAAAGCCTTCGTTAAATCAAGGAAAACACCTAGCGTTTGCAACCTTTTATTTAATCCGTCCAAAACCTCACAGAGAAAAGAGAATATAGCATTTTCAGTTGTTAAACCATTTCTAAAACCAAACTGTACATTTGACAGCAAATTATGTGAATTTAAGTGCTCCACTAACCTTTTATATACAACCTTCTCGATAACTTTAGCAAACACCGATGGCATAGGTCTAAAATTGTCAACATTATCCCTGTCTCCCCTTTTATAAAGTGGCTTCACTATCGAGCACCTTAATCGGTCAGAAAACCGACCACTCCTAAAGGAAAAGTTACAGATATGGCCAAGTACTGGGCTAACTCGTAGTAGTGTATAGTAGTGTGGTCCAGAATTACAAACAACAAAATTTGTGATCACCAACGCTGCATGGTTTACTAGACCAGTACCGCGTGCCTTCTGAATTCTCCACGAACAGATATCTGTGGGCCAAATGGGCAGTTGGTAGTATGTAAACTTTTTTATTTTAGTTTTTTAGTCATTACTAGTATTATTATTTTTCTTTCTATGTAGATTTTCCCCCTTAAAACAGTATAATGCTTAGTTATTACTAACACATTTGAAATCATGTAAAAATTTGATGTGCTATATTCATGCCAATTCATGTACAACATCGTTTTTCAGTCGCATCCATACAAACTGTGAATCCCTCTACCTGAAGAGCGGATGTATTGCTGCTATCAGGCAACTGCTTTGTATGTGAGGTGAGGGCACGGAACAACAATAAGGAAAAACACGTGGCTGTTATTAATTTTACAAATCCCTTGACATTCTTGAGAGCTATGCACTCTGTCTCGGCTGCAGCATTCGGGTGCCCACCCCAAGTCGCACTTTTTACCATCCCATCAAGTTTCACGTCTTCACCTCATCTCATCTCAAAAAGTTCAAAGAAAGGCAGCACGTTTTGTATTATCGCGAAATATGGGAGATAGTGTCACAGAAATGATACATGATTTGGGCTGGAAATCATTAAAAGAAAGGAGTTTTTCGTTGCGACGGAATCTTCTCACGAAATTCCAATCACCAACTTTCTCCTACGAATGCGAAAATATTTTGTTGACACCGACCTACATAGGGCGGAACGATCACCACGATAAAATAAGGGAAATCAGAGCTCGTACGGAAAGATATGGGTGTTCATTCTTTCCGCGCGCTATACGAGATTGGAATAATAGAGAATTGTGAAGGTGGTTCGGTGAACCCTCTGCCAGGCACTGAAATGTGATTTGCAGAGTATCCATGTAGATGTAGACAGATGTAGAGCACCCTCGAAACTGATACATAAACCGCAAAACAGAATCCATATTCTATTCTCTTATCTCTAGTTTAGCTACCGTGCTGCAACATTTTATCCATATTCCACTTTTCAGGCACCTCAGTGCATTCTACAACATCTCCTTTCGGAAATTCATTCTATTTCCTCCTCCCCCCCCCCCCCCACCCCAAACAATGAAATTCCTCCTGACACATGCTCTTTAATGAAACCATAGCTCAAAATGCTCTCTCCCATTAATATCTCCACTTAAACTGAGTTGACGAAAGCCATGGGGTGGCGATATGCACATATACAGATTTCAGTATCACGAACACAAATTATAATAGGTCAGTGTATTGGCGGAGCTGTCGTTTGTACTCAACTGATTCCTGTGAAAAGATTTCCGACGTGATTATGGGTGTACAACAGGCTCTGAACGCTGAATGGTAGTCGGAGTTAGAGGATAGGTCGTTCTATTTCGGATATCATTAGAGAATTCAACGTTCCGAGATCCACAGTGTCAAGAGTGTGTCCAGAATAACAAATTTCAGGCATTAGATCTCACCATGGACAACACAGTGGCGAGCATCCTTCACTTGACGACCGAGAGTTGTCAGTGCTAACTGGCAAGCAATACCGCCTGGAATAACCGCATAAATCGATGTGGGACGTGTCCGTTAGGGCAGTGCGGTGAAATTTGGCGTTAATGGGTATGGCATCAGACGAGTGCCTTTGCTACCACCGGATGAGTCTCGATTTCAGTTGGTAAGAGCTGATGGTAGGTTTAGAATGAAGCACATACCCCATGAAGCCATGGACCCAAGTTGTCAACAAGACACTGTGCAAGCGGGTAGTAACTCGATAATGGAGTGGGCTGTGTTTACATGAAGTGGATTCGGCCCTCTGGCCTAACAGAACCGATCATTGACTAGAAATGGTTATGTTCGGACACCTAAAGACCATTTGCAGCCATTCATGGACTTCATATTCCCAAACAGCGGTGAAATTTTTGTAGACGACAATGCGCCACGTCAACGGGACAGAGTTGTTCGCGACTGGTTCGAAGAACATTCTGGACAATTCCAGCGAATGATTTGGCCACCCTGATTGCCCGACATGAATCCCATCGAACATTTCTGGAACATAGTCGAAGGTCAGTTCGTGCAAAACAATCCTTCACTGACAACACTTTCGCAATTATGGACGGCTGTAGAGGCAGCATAGATCAATATATATGCAGGAGACTTTCAATGATTTGTTGTGTTCATATCGCGTCGAGTTTCTGCACTACGCCGGATAAACGGACGACCTACACGATATTAGGGGCTATCCAATGACTTTTGTCACCTCATTGTATAATCTCGTTGCTCGTGCTTCTCCCATCCGCCACAATCCCTCAAATGCTAGTCACTCTCATGTCTCTCTTACTGTTCCTTCAAGGCATCATTATGACAACCATTCTTTTGTCTTCAATATGAAAATTATCGTTTTCTATAGTATTACTACCGTCATATTATAGCAACATTCACTTCATCATCTCTATTCACCTCTACAAGATTTTAACTATGTACACTCCTGGAAATGGAAAAAAGAACACATTGACACCGGTGTGTCAGACCCACCATACTTGCTCCGGACACTGCGAGAGGGCTGTACAAGCAATGATCACACGCACGGCACAGCGGACACACCAGGAACCGCGGTGTTGGCCGTCGAATGGCGCTAGCTGCGCAGCATTTGTGCACCGCCGCCGTCAGTGTCAGCCAGTTTGCCGTGGCATACGGAGCTCCATCGCAGTCTTTAACACTGGTAGCATGCCGCGACAGCGTGGACGTGAACCGTATGTGCAGTTGACGGACTTTGAGCGAGGACGTATAGTGGGCATGCGGGAGGCCGGGTGGACGTACCGCCGAATTGCTCAACACGTGGGGCGTGAGGTCTCCACAGTACATCGATGTTGTCGCCAGTGGTCGGCGGGAGGTGCACGTTCCCGTCGACCTGGGACCGGACCGCAGCGACGCACGGATGCACGCCAAGACCGTAGGATCCTACGCAGTGCCGTAGGGGACCGCACCGCCACTTCCCAGCAAATTAGGGACACTGTTGCTCCTGGGGTATCGGCGAGGACCATTCGCAACCGTCTCCATGAAGCTGGGCTACGGTCCCGCACACCGTTAGGCCGTCTTCCGCTCACGCCCCAACATCGTGCAGCCCGCCTCCAGTGGTGTCGCGACAGGCGTGAATGGAGGGACGAATGGAGACGTGTCGTCTCCAGCGATGAGAGTCGCTTCTGCCTTGGTGCCAATGATGGTCGTATGCGTGTTTGGCGCCGTGCAGGTGAGCGCCACAATCAGGACTGCATACGACCGAGGCACACAGGGCCAACACCCGGCATCATGGTGTGGGGAGCGATCTCCTACACTGGCCGTACACCACTGGTGATCGTCGAGGGGACACTGAATAGTGCACGATACATCCAAACCGTCATCGAACCCATCGTTCTACCATTCCTAGACCGGCAAGGGAACTTGCTGTTCCAACAGGACAATGCACGTCCGCATGTATCCCGTGCCACCCAACGTGCTCTAGAAGGTGTAAGTCAACTACCCTGGCCAGCAAGATCTCCGGATCTGTCCCCCATTGAGCATGTTTGGGACTGGATGAAGCGTCGTCTCACGCGGTCTGCACGTCCAGCACGAACGCTGGTCCAACTGAGGCGCCAGGTGGAAATGGCATGGCAAGCCGTTCCACAGGACTACATCCAGCATCTCTACGATCGTCTCCATGGGAGAATAGCAACCTGCATTGCTGCGAAAGGTGGATATACATTGTACTAGTGCCGACATTGTGCATGCTCTGTTGCCTGTGTCTATGTGCCTGTGGTTCTGTCAGTGTGATCATGTGATGTATCTGACCCCAGGAATGTGTCAATAAAGTTTCCCCTTCCTGGGACAATGAATTCACGGTGTTCTTATTTCAATTTCCAGGAGTGTATTTTATGGATGTATTTTAAAAATCGACGGCCTCTCTCATATTATATTCTAGACATGTGCTCTGCTAGTATCTTTAAAGACAAAATTATTACACTGAATATCTACGTGCCTTTTTCTTTCGTGGCCAATAATGCTCTAGGGACCGAGCTATGCAAGCACGACTCTCGATCCGCCCTAAGAGCCTTACTCGTTGTTCTGAAGGCATCTTTTTCCAAATTCTCAAATTTCACAAATGTTTTTCTGAGAGTAATAGTTTCTAAAGATTGTGAGTAGCACTTCCGTGAAGTTTGCAGGGTACCGGCAGAAGATAATGATGGAGGTAAATAAGTAAGGGCAAATCGTAAGTCGTGCTCGGATAGCTCAGTAGGCAAGTTCTAATCCCAATTTATCAGACAAGTTTTATGTGGCAGGAAGTTGCAAATCAGCACACACTCCCCTCTAGAGTGAAAATTCATTCTAAAACTACCAGATTATTTATGTTTTATATTAAATCTTTGTAAAACTAAATGTCATCAGCGATTCGTATCACTGGTATCCTTGCACCCTGAATTTTAATCCTACTCCTGAACCTTTCCTTTCATTTCCATCATCGTTTCTTCGATGTATAGAAACTAGGAGTGAAAGATTACACACTGCCTTACACCATTTTCAATACAAATAATTCGCTCTTGACGTTCCAGTCTCATTATTTCCCCTTGGCTCTTGAACAACTAAATCTAAAACATTCATTAAAACATCACAGGTTTTCACCTCGACGCTCCAGTGCTTGTGCAGCTATACCAGTATCCTGTTCTATTCTACCTTGCGTGCGATGGTTAAATGCAGTGAGCAAAGTGGATCGTTCGTAGTGGAAATTCCGATCATTTCATTTCTCTGGTGACGGAGGATGTCTGTGCAGGGACAACATGGCCGTAAATTCCCTGCCGTAGTGACAGGAATGCGGCCATTTGCCGGAGATCCTGCACTGTGACATTTCAACTGCAAAATGACACAGCGAATTAACGGCGACTGCATATAAAAGTACTCTACAGTGATCGACAATGTCTCAGAAGTGTAAGAACGTGCTGTGTCATGCATTACAAGGAAATCCAAAGGAGACTTACGTTCATATGTTGCTAATTACCCAGCAAGCGTATTTTACATGCTCGTGTTTCGTTGCTGAAAATGTTAACACGTTATCACAGCTTTTGTAATTCATTTGACAATTTACGTGCATTACACGTTCATGAATTAAGTTGAACGCAGTTATAGAGATGTACCTATAGGCGTCGAGTAAAATATTGTTAATACCCTGGTGAAAATACCTTATTTCTGACCGAGCGAGGTGGCGCAGTGGTTAGCACACTGGACTCGCATTCGGGAAGACGACGGTTCAATCCCGCGTTCGGCCATCCTGATTTAGGTTTTCCGTGATTTCCCTAAATCGCTCCAAGTAAATGCCGGAATAGTTCCTTGGCACGGCCGACTTCCTTCCCCATCCTTCCCTAATCCGACGAGACCGATGACCTCGCTGTCTGGTCTCCTACCCCCAACAACCCCCTTATTTCTGGAGATTACCTTCTGAGTTATCTGAGACCCACTCCTGCAGTGGGTGCAGTACTGTGCAACATGTATGGAGTTCTGAGTTTTCAGACGCTTCAGTCTGGAATCGCTCGACCGCTACGGTCGCAGGTTCGAATCCTGCCTCGGGCATGGATGTGTGTGATGTCCCTAGGTTAGTTAGGTTTAAGTAGTTCTAGGGGACTGATGACCTTAGATGTTAAGTCCCATAGTGCTCAGAGCCATATAAAACAGAGCGCCTTGTCTGTTTGTGTGTCTTATAACGTTGATGTCCATGTTCGTAGGAGTTCTCTTGAGAACGGACGCAAAACTATTGATGCAACACAAAATTCGCCTCATTGGTGATAAGTGTGATTAAAATTCACGGTGATAGATTACCAGTTGCAAGATTCCTTGATGACATGGTTGTGCTCTATGTGGGAAGGAAGTACACAGCCAACCGAATGAGAATGAATGGTTTACTGATTACAGAATATCTGTTAAGAGTAAACCAAAAAGGCTCAAATGCACTGAGCAGTAGTTATAGTGAGACTACCGGTAAACACAACATCGAAAGTGGGTACAACGATGTGTACGAATAGAAATTCTGCTACCTGGGAAACAAAATATTGCGCGACGGACGATCAAACGAATATGTAAAAAGCGGGTAACACGGGAAAAGAGACCATTCCCCACCAAAAACAATCAACTAGCATCAGTGAGAGGCCTTAACTTCAGGAAGAAATTTGAGAGGATACACGTTCGAAGCAGAAAAGTGTACGGAAGAGAATCGTTGACTGAGAAAAACCAGAGAAGAAGAGAATCGTAGTGTTTAGATGTGGTGCCACGTATTCTGATTAGCTGGAAAGGTAGTCTGTTTCTGACAGTTACTGCACAGTTCTGCATTTTGTCTAACATGATTCGTAAATGCATCCGAATGGTCCCTCATCCGAAACTAATCGTAGGATTTCTTGTAATACGTAATCACCCTTATAATAGAACACAGACCGTTTTATGATCTGTAATTTTTATTTGCGGGACGTCATTTGTTTTACTGACGGAAAAAAATAATTAATGTAGAGCAATGAAATTTCGGGGATACATGTCTCTAGGTAACATATTTAAATCACTCCTTGCTTTCTCCACCACGCTTTATTTTGTGTCCAATATAGCAGAACTTCAATTCATGCACTACATTGTTCCAACTTTTCACGTTGCGTTTACCGCTAACGTCACATTTAATGTAAGCGGCAGCGCGAAATAAGCCACTGAAAATGTGAAATGCTGGTACATTAATAACCAGAGTAACGGCCAGAATGTTGAATGCTGGCATGCAAGAGTGTAGACATGTAATATCTCTTTGTATTCGATGAATTATTCTGATACAATTCTACCCTTGAATGACGTTTAATAATTTTCTATCTTCAGAATCCATGCGCAAAGTAGTTTCATACAATAGGTATGCCATGAACGCATAATTATTCTTTCTAGTACTCTCTCTGGTGGTTGTTAGAAAAAAGGCTCCCGAGATTGTCTTCGTGCCGATTAGCCTGAGCATTGTTTGAAGAATTGTAATCTGAATATTGAGATTTATGACAAAAGATAACTGATACGAAATTGTACGATTAAAAGGGAAATATATAATATATATATATATATATATATATATATATATATATATATATATATATATTGCTCCTTCATACAAAAGGCGTGTAACAATTTACATTATTTGACATTTGAAAATTAATGATATTCATCGATATATTGCGTAGTTGTTAATCAGAAGGGAACTTCCGAAAGATTGGATACGAACCTGCATTTAATAATCCAAGAGCTCCATTACTTCTTCGGAAGGTTAAACTTCATCAAAGCCAAATATCCGCTTGATCTGAGGTTTCTCGACTGATTATACAACGCTCCCAAAAATACGAGGCATTTTATTTGTACAGATTAGCAGACTGCCGCAAAGCACGAGCCTGCAGAGAAGAAGTATCATCACCTTATTTCATTCTAACAAGTAAAATTTCTGAATCATTTTGAGTGACTGAGTTATGACTGTGTTTCCTATTATGAATGATTGATTGCTCGAACGAATTGAGAACTACATAACTACATAATTCCATAGATAGGAGGAAAACATTACAGACATTGTGTTGTGCAGGTGCCGGAAGTCAGTTTGTGGGATGGCGTTCCACCCACGTTGTACTTGGTTGGTTAACGTAGGGACGGTTAATGCTGGTTGTGGGTAGCGCTTGAGTTGTCATGTTAAATTTGTGCTCGATTGAAGACAGATCTGGTGATAGAACAGGTCAATGCAACGCGTCGACACTCTATGGAGGAAGATGGGTTACAACAGCGGTGTCGGGGAGCGCGTCCTCCTGTTGGAGAACACCCCCTGGAACGCTATTCATTAATGGCAGCACACAGGTCCAATTACCAGATTGACGTATAAGGTTGCAGTCAAGATGACGTAAGAGAGCCTCACCACAGACCACAAATCCATGTTTAGCTCCAGTTTGTCTAGCACGCAGACAGGTTGGTTGCAGGACCTCAACTGGCCTGCTTATAACACTCACATCGAGGCAGATCCAGCTTTCATCAGAAAATACAACAGACCACTCCAAATAGCTCTCTCTTGACACCACTGAAGTGGTTTGAGATCGGTGGAATGCACGCCACAAGGCGTCTGGTTCGGATCTGTCCTTGAAGTTCGGTACTTGTAACAAATCGTTGTGTCACTGTGGTCCCAACTGCTGCTCAGATTAGAGCTGCAGATGGATTATGATGTACCAGAGCCACACGCTGAGCAGGATGGTCATCCCTCTTGGTACAGCCACATGACCGTCCGGAACCCCTCTCCTTGCGGCCATAGGTTCTCGTGACCACCGCTGCCAGAAATCATGTACAGTGGCTACATATCTGCCAAGTCTTTCTGCAATATCCCAGACGGAACATCCAGTTTCTCGTAGCCCTATTACACGACCTCGTTCAAAATCAGTGAAGTGTTGATAATGGCGTCTTATTGTCGCCTTAAAGTGATTCTTGACTAACATCAACTCGCGAGTGCTACACTAGCGCCACTCTCATGCGACTGGCGATAAATATGAATAGACATCGTTTTTCAGGTCTATAAACGTGGCTGCCAACTTCTGCTTATGTCGCACGACTCTTTTTTGGGTCCTTTTTTCCCTTCAGTCTATTTTCATAGTAATATTTGTGGTGCCTTCTATTTGTGTCATAGATCGTCTAATTACGATTATAATCAGATGCCTACATAAACAACATAGCCTGTTACTTCTGGTACCTTTATTTATTTATTTATTTATACGTCAAGTTTCGTAGGACCAAATTGAGGAGTAAATCTCCAAGATTATGGAACATGTCAGTATGTGAAATTACAACATAAAATTAATAACAGATAAAAATAAAATGTTTATGAACACGAAAAAAGTCAATCCATAAGTTTAAGTAAATGCAGTCAACAATACAACAAGAATCGGCTTACTTTTTTCAAGGAACTCCTCGACAGAATAGGAGTGACCCATGAGGAAACTCTTAAGTTTCGATTTGAAAGCGCACCACGACACAAGCGAATGAAAACAAGCAAAATACACTAATTTTCATGTCGAACAATCACTCACTTCAGATACCGTTCGAATAGTAAAAATGTCAGCATTAAGTCTTTGAACAAGATCCTGAATGTGGGCTTTCCACGACAGCTTACTAACTATCTGAACACCTAGAAAGTTGATCTGTTCATTTTCACTTATCATGAGCCCATTCTGTGAAATTAAAACGTCAGGTTTTGTTGACTTGTGTGTTAGAAAAAATGGCTCTGAGCACTATGGAACTTCTGAGGTCATCAGTCCCCTAGAACTTAGAACTCCTTAAACCTAACTAACCTAAGGACATCATGCCCGAGGCACGATTCGAACCTGCGACCGTAGCGGTCGCGCGGTTCCAGACTGTAGCGCCTAGAACCGCTCGGCCACGCAGGCCGGCGTGTGTTAGAAACTATAAAAACTGAGTCTTACTTTGATTTAGCGTTATTTTATTTTCTACAAGCCATGAACGTGGCTCTGAGCACTATGGGACTTAACTACTGTGGTCATCAGTCCCCTAGAACGTAGAACTACTTAAACCTAACTAACCTAAGGACATCACACACATCCATGCCCGAGGCAGGATTCGAACCTGCGACCGTAACAGTCGCGCGGTTCCGGACTGCGCGCCTAGAACCGCTAGACCACCGCGGCCGGCCATGAACGTATGTCATGAACTGCACTATTTGAAACCGGGCCAGTGTTGCAATGTCTAAAATGTTCAAAAAAGAGCAGCTAGTTTTGTATTATCGCTCAATAGGGGAGAGAGTGCCACGGACATGATACGCGGATTGGCAGGCCAATCATTAACACAAAGACGTTTCTCGTTGCGACAGGATCTTCTCATGAAATTTCAATCACCATCTTTCTCCTCAGAGTGACAAAATCTTTCGTTGGTGTCCATATACACTACTGGACATTAAAATTGCTACACCAAGAAGAAATGCAGATAATACACGGGTATTTTTGGACAAATATACTAGAACTGACACATGATTACATTTTCACGCAATCTGGGTGCATAGATCCTGAGAAATCAGTACCCAGAAGAACGACCTCTGGCCGTAATAACGGTCTTGATATGCCTGGGCATTGGATGGCGTGTACAGGTACAGCTGCCCATGCAGCTTCAACACGATACCACAGTTGATCAAGAGTAGCGACTGGCATATTGTGAGCCAGTTGCTCGGCCACCATTGACCAGACGTTTTCAGTAGTGAAAGATCTGGAGAATGTGCTGGCTAGAGCATCAGTCGAACTTTTCTGTATCCAAAAAGGCCCTACAGCAACTGCAACATGCGGTCGTGCATTATCCTGCTGAAATATAGGGTTTCGCAGGAATCAAATGAAGTGTATAGAGCCAAAGATCGCAACACATCTGAAATGTAACGTCCACTGTTCAAAGTGCCATCAATGCGAACAAGAGATGACCGAGACGTGTAACCAATGGCACCCCATACCATCACGCCGGGTGATATGCCAATATGGCGATGTCGCAAAACACTGATGCGACCATCATGTGCTGTAAACAGAACCTGGATTCATCCGAAAAAATGTTTTGCTACTCGTGCACCCAGGTTCGTCGTTGAGTACACCATCGCTGCCGCTCCTGCCTGTGATGCAGCGTCAAGGGTAACCGCAGCCATGGTCTCCGAGCTGATAGTCCGTGCTGCTGCAAACGTCGTCGAACTGTTCGTGCAGATGGTTGTTGTCTTACAAACGTCCCCATCTGTTGACTCAGGGATCGAGACGTGGCTGTACGATCCGTTACAGCCATGCGGATAAGATGGCTATCATGTCGACTGCTAGTAATACGAGGCCGTAGGTATCCAGCACGGCGTTCCGTATTACCCACCTGAACCCACCGATTCCATATTCTGCTAACAGTCATTGGATCTCGAACAACGCGAGCAACAATGTCGCGATACGATAAACCGCAATCGCGATAGGCTACAATCCGACCTTTGTCAAAGTCGGAAACGTGATGGTACGCATTTCTCCTCCTTACACGAGGCATCACAACAACGTTTCACCAGGCAACGCCGGTCAACTGCTGATTGTGTATGAGAAATCGGTTGGAAACTTTCCTCATGTCAGCACGTTGTAGGTGTCGCCACCGGGGCCAGTCTTGTGTGCATGTATTGAAAAGCTAATCATTTGCATATCACAGCATATTCTTCCTGTCGGTTAAATTTCGTGTGTGTAGCACGTCATCTTCGTGGTGTAGCAATTTTAATGGCCAGTAGTGTATGTAGGGTGGAATGATCATCGTAATAAAATAAGAGGGATCAAAGCTCGCACTGAAGGATTTATGTGTTCGTTTTTCAGTTTTTTTATCACCTTCATTCTGCCAACGGTCTTCTCAAAGAGGGTGGAGGGGCGGACAGAGGTTCAGGGCATTCTCTTTCCTGCTCCCTAAAGGCGGAAGAATAAGCAATGATCAACGGCATCGGCATACAGAAGGCAATGGAAACCACTGCATGAAAGACACATAACGTGTATACACAGCACATGTGGCCTGTAACTGAGAAAGTGCCATGATGATGTCTCCACTCGCAAAAGACTCCTGAGTAGTGCCCAGTTCGGACCACCGGGAGGGGACTGCCAAGAGGGAGGTTACTGAGTGGTATTAGTAGTTAACACTGCCTTAGTACGGCATAGGAAAGTTATTGCCTTACAGACAAAAATAACTTCTGTAGGATAGATAAAGCTACCAATAAATCAAAGGAACGTGGAATGAAATTTCCTGCGTCATATTAACTTCGGTAACGTCAGGGAGAGGTTGAACATTAGTGCTAGAGTGGGGAATTACCTGAATCGAGCAGTGCTCCATGTTGGACAGTGTCAAGGCCTGCAACACTTCTTACCTGTTCTCTGCACAGAGTGGAAGAAAAGTAAACGTGAAATTTAAGTGAATTCTCTGATAAGTTTCATATATCCTTTCGGCTGACGGTAACATTACCATTCTGCTTCCTTTCGCCTTAGTAATGCTAATCTTAATTGCCCAGATAACCTCCTACATAAACTGTAAGTGGAGAGAAAAAACGTTTATCAAGGTTTTGATTGGGTCCTCGAGGCGAGACCGAATTGTTCGTGATTTTGCACCCACTTTTGAGACTTTCTTTTATTTCAGCCATTGGTTCTTCGACGTATAGATTGGTCAGCAGGGAAGAAAGACTACATACCTGACTCACAGCCTTTTTGACCCGTGCACTTCGTTCTTTGTTTCCCAGTGTTACTGTGCCCTGTTGGTTCTTGTACGTACTGTATATTATCTTTCTCTTCAGTTCGCCCCTATTTTTCTGAGGATTTCGAACATCTTGCACCATTATACATTATCGAACGCTGTCTTCAGGTCGACAAATCATATGAACGTGTCTCGATTTTTCTTCAATATTTCTTCCATTATTAATCACAACGTCAGAACTGCCTCCCTAGTGCCTTTACCTTATCTAAACCAAACTGATCAGCACCCAACACATCCTCAATTTTCTTTTCCATTGTTCTGTGATTATTCTTGTCAGAAATTTGATGCATGAGCTGTTAAGGAGATTATGCGATAATTCTTGCATTTGTCGGCTCTTGCAAGCTTGAGAATTGTATGAATGATGTTTCTATATCGCCGCAGTAATGCAGTCCACACATCAACGTGAATAATCGTTTTGTTGCCGCTTCTCCCAATGATTTTAGAAATTCTGATGGAATTTCATCTATTGCTTCTGCGTAATTTGATCTCAAGTCTTCCAAAGCCCTTCCAGATTCTGATTCTAATACTGGATCCCCTACGATTCCTGTTTCTTCTTCAGTCACGTCGTCAGGTAAGTCCTCCCCCTCATACTGGCCCGCAATATATTCCACCCATCCGCTCTCTCCTCTCAATTTAACAGTGAAATTTCCATAGCACTCTCAATGTTACCGCCCTTGCTTTTAATTTTCTGAAGGCTATTTTGAGTTTCATATATGCTTGTCAGTCCTTCTGATAACCATTTCCTTTCCAGTTCCCTCATATGTATCATGTAGCCATTTCGCCTTAGCTTCCCTGCATTTCCAGTTAACGCCATTGCTAAGTGACTTGTATTTCTGTATTCCTGAATTTCCGTGAACGTGTCTGCATTTACTTCTTTCGTCGATCGACTGAAGTATTTCTTCTGTCACACATGGTTTCTTTGCAGTTACCATCCTTGCACCTACGTTTTTTCCTCCAACTCCCGTGACTGCTCTTTTTAGAGATGTAAATCCATCTTCAACAGAACTGTCTACTGAGATTTTCCTTATCGTAGTACCTATAGCCTCACGTAACTTCTTCTTTTTTCATTCCTTGGTACTTTAGTATCCGTATTCAGTGAAGCCCGCTGTATCTAGATTCAGCCTTAACATTTCCCTTTTGAGATTTTCTAGTTTCTCTACCACGTTCAAATGTCTCATAATCCACACCCGATTCGTAGAACATTATCTTTTCGTTGGTTATCGGATAAATATTGTGTTCCATCAAGTTGTAGTTAGACGGTCCAAATGTAAAAATTATAAACATACTGTAAAATTCTTAATTTATACCGGTCGTCAGGTCTTTCACCGATACTAGCTCACAGAAACCATCTACTTCAATTTCACCACAAGGTAAACTATTTCTGACAGCGACAAACACTCCAACAACAACCATATTTAATATAATTTTATCCTTTCTGCGAGCGGCTACGTCCTCTGCAAAAATTTCGGCTGAACTTGTTTTCGGCTTTAGGTACCATTCTGTACAAATAACGATTTCTGTTTCAGTGCTTTCTGTTAGCGCTTGGAGCTCTGGTTCTTTTCTAACAGAGCAACGACAATTGACAACTAGAATAGCGATTGTTGCTAGGTCTATCTTCTTGTCTTAATTCTGCACCCTTTTAGACTTACGCTCATTCTGTAGTTAGTGGAGACCCTCTGACCCGAAAAACCGCCCAGTCCCCTCCACACAGCCCCTGGTTCCCGTGCAGCCGCTACCTGTGTCTGGTGGAAGGCTGACGTATTGACTGGATCCCGGAAATCCACCACCCAATGGCGCAAATCGAGGAATCTGCAGCCTACACGGTCGTAGAACCGTCTGAACCTCTGTTTAGGCCTTACACTCGGCTCTGTACCGATATCGACGATCCTACAGATGGTAATCTCTGCCTGCATCTTACTTGTTCATGAAAACTTTGATGGAAATGACACATCAAAGTGGAAAAAGACACCGATCAATTGTTATGGGGCAAAAATGTGAAGAGTTTTTAATGTGCAAAAAGAAAAAGTTATTCATTTACTTAACGAATTCCACACTCACGAAAGAAATGTAGCGCAGGACTAACGAAAGAACACAAAGCGATAATTTTAGAGGTCGCCAATATAGAGGCCGTTAGAAAGACTGGCTGAACTAAAGAAAGATTTCAGAAGGCATTGGGCAGTAGTTTCTTAAAATAACCAATCCAGTGTTTGTGTGGCATGGTCGCAGGAAAAATCAAAATCATCTACTGGGTATTTATATCCAGTTCTTCGTGCATACGAATTCGTAGCCTTAATAATTGGCTGCTGAGTTAGTTACCTATTATTTGTTTCTGCATTTTACGATGGGATGAAGTGACAGTAAGTCTTTTCTGCATCTGCACAGATACTCCGCAAGCCACCGTATAGCGCGTGCCGGAGGGTACCCTGTACCTCTACTAGTCATTTCCCTTCCTGTTCCACTAGCAAATAGAGCGAGGGAAAAACGGTGGTCTATATGTATGCCTTCGTATGAATCCTAATTTCTAGTGTCTTATTTTCGTGTACATTATGCGTAGTGTATGTTGTCGGAAGTAGAATCGTTCGGCAGTCAGCTTCAAGTGCTGGTTCTCTAGATTTTCTTAATAGCGTTTTTCGAAAAGAAAGTCGCCTTCCCTCAGGGAATCTCATTTGAGTTCCCGAAGCATCTCCGTAACGCTTACGTGTTGTTCGAATATACCGGTAAAAAATCTAGCAGCCCGCCTCCGAATTGCTTCAATGTCTTGCTTCAATCTGACCTGCTACGGACCGCCAACAGTCGAGCGGAACTCAAGACTAGGTCGCACCACTGTCCTATATGCGGTCTCCTTAACAAGTGAACCACTCTATCCTAAAATTCTCCCAGTAAACCCAAGTCGACCATTCGCCTTCCCCACCACAGATTTCCCCTGCTCGTTTCATCTCATATCGCTTTTCACAGTTAGGGCCAGATATTTAAACGACTTGAAAGTATAAGGAAGGACACTACTAGTTCAAAAATGTTTCAAATGGCTCTGAGCACTATGCGACTTAACTTCTGAGGTGATCAGTCGCCTAGAACTTAGAACTACTTAAACCTAACTAACCCAAGGACATCACACACATCCATGCCCGAGGCAGGATTCGAACCTGCGACCGTAGCGGTCGCTCGGTTCCAGACTGTAGCGCCTACAACCGCACGGCCACTCCGGGCGGCACACTACTCGTACTGTATCCAACATTACAGGTATGTTCTTCCTGCTCATCCGCTTTAACTTACATTTTTCTACATTTTGAACTAGCTGACGTTCATCACACCAACTATCTAAGTCGTCTTGTGTCTTCCTACAGTCTCTCAACTTTTTCACCTTACCGTACATCACAGCATCGTCAGCAAACAACCGGAGACTGCTGCCCAGTTTGTGAGCAAAATCATTTATATATATAGTGAACAACAGCGGTCCTATCATACTTCCCCGGGTCACTCCTAATGGTACCCTTGTGTCTGATGCACATACTCGGTTCTATTATTTAAAATATCTTCGACCAACTCACATATCTTTGACCTTATTCCATATGCTCGTACTTTTGTTAACAGCCTGCAATTGGGCACTTTGTCAAATGCTTTCCGGAAATCTAGAAATATGTTATATGCCTGTTGCCATCCATAGTTCACAGTATATCATGTGAAAAAAAGGGCAAGCTGAGTTTCGCAAGAGCGAGGCTTTCTAAAACCATACTGATTCGTGATCATAAGCTTTTCAGTCTCAAGAAAGTTTATCACATTCGAACAGAGAATATGTTCAAGGATTGTGCTGAATACAGAAGTTAGGAACAATGCTCTGTAATTTTGCGTGTCCGTTCGTTTACCGTAATTATACACTGGAGCTACCTGCGCTTTCCTTCCAGTCGCTTGTGACTTTGTGCTGGACGAGAGATGCACGATAAAATGCAGGCTAGGTTAGTAGAGTACCATTTATAAAATCGAACTGGGATTCCAACCGGACATGGTGATCTATTTTCTTTCAAATCTTACAGTTGTATCTCTGCGCCAGGGTTGCTTATTACTATGTCGTCCATACTTGGGTCTGTCCGATGGTCAAATGACAGTATGTTTGTCCAATTCTCCTGTGTGAATGATTTTTTGAAAGTGAAATTTAAAACTTCTGCTTTCGTTTTGCTGTCTTTAACTGCCACTCCAGACTGGTCAACTAGGGACTGAATGGAAGCCTAAGACCCGCTTGGCGATTTTACATAAGACGAAAATTTTCTCGAGGTCTCTACCAGAACTTTTGCTAATGCGTGATGGAAGTAGTTGTTGTATGCTTCGCGCATATATATTTTCACAGACACACGAATCTCTACTAACCTTCGCATGTCGGCATTTGTGAGTTCCCTTTTGAACCGAGAGTGCAACAGTCTCTGCTTCCTCAGCATCATCGGAATTTCGCTATCAGACCATGGTGGGTCTCTTCTATCCTTTATCCACTCACTAGGCACATAACTCTCCAGACCTGCTTAAACTTTGCCCATAATTCCTTTACATCCATCTTACTCGAAATAAGTCAGATGCTAATAATTAGTTATCTGTTCTGTCTAGCAGAAACACTTTCCTGGCCTTCTTTTCTTGGCTGATTTATTAACTTTCGGAATCATAGTGGCTATAATGACATTATGATCCCTAATCTCCGTTTGTCGATAAGTCTAGCCTATTTGTAGCTACAAGTTCTGAGATATTTCCATTGCATGCGGGCTGCCTATCTAGCTGCTCAATACAGTTTTCAGAAAACGTGTTCAAAAGTATTTCGCATGACTGTCTACCTTCCGCAATGTACCCACTGACATTCCATCCTATACTCGGCAGCTTAAAGCCACCTCCACCTATATTGCACGGTTTACGCGCTATTGACCGTAGAACTGTCTAGAACTGTCACAGCAGAATCGGTTGGCCGGTAAGAAACATCTAACAATTGACTTGGTTTCACCAACATCTGTTACACGCGACCAGATAACTTTACTGTCACTCTCAATTTCTACTTCAATGCAGAGAATATTTTTGTCAACTGCAATGAACATTCCTCCTCCTTTGACCTCTAATCTGTCTTTTCGACATTCGTTCCACGACTCGATAGATATCCCAGAGCGTTCCACTTCGGGTTTCAGAGCCCATGGGCAAAAATAGCTACATCCGAGGCATCCCATGCGACACCTCTACACCCCGAGGCGCCCGCCTGAAGGTGATTGACCGTAGCCGAAAGCACATTCAGCTGTTCGCAAACTGCGGCTAGCTCCTGCTGCGTCCGCATAAATCATGCACACATCGTAGCCATCCTAGCAAGACTAACTGAAGAAGTAAACTATAAAAGCAGAGAAAATTCTAGATATGCAACTTGCTGTCACCAATGATTTCATACGTTACGAGTTTCTTCAATATGAGTCGCGTCACACATTTAGTGCTGTTTCGTTAATGACCTATGTAGTTGGCTGTTCAGTGAAAAACAACTGCATTACAGACTGAATCAATCCACACTTACAAATATGCGAGATTAAACATCTTACGCAGAAAAACTCGCAAGAAATTTAGTAAGTATACTACGAGGAGAACACAGAAAGAGATTAACATTTAACATTCCGCTCTGTAGTTTTATTTTTGTATCAGCTGAGAGCTGTAGACTGATTTTCTATCACTGGTAAGAATAGAGCTGCTGCTACCACTAACACTGTATTTTTTATATCAAAAATGCTTTTTAAGTTAAAAGTAACTTAACTTGCCGGTAATTTCTTCACGCGATGGCCATGTACGGTGTTGCGCTGCTAAGTGACGCGCAACATCGATCTCCTTGGACACTGCCACGTGTGGACTTACAACGAGGACACATTGTGCAACGAGAACTGTGACAAATACAATTAACGTCACATCAATCTACGGCACGTGTCCACAGTGTGTGAAGTGAAGAAATGACATATCGCAAAGATATTAGAAAACAACTACCATGAAGAGAAATAAGATCTTCAGCTGAATGCACTAGAATGCGATTCGAATGATAGTGTTAACTACACGAGACAGCTGATGGACGTGTGAGAAAACTAGATTACGCGAAGAAAAGGTCGTGCGTGTTCGACTTTTATACAGGTCACGTACGCTGTGTAATGCTGTAAAGTACCTGACGTCCGCTATCTGAGTTGTAACTAACTGCTGTTTTAGCACAGCATAACATCAAGGGGCATCGTTATAAATATATGACTTCAAACGTAACTTTTCACGTGTGTTATCACCTACTTGAGTGTATGTGAACAGTGAACAGCCAGCCTGTGTGTACTAATACGTACCTTCATACGTTACGAGTTTCCTCAATAGGAGTCGCGTCACACATTTAGTGCTGTTTCGTCCTGCGTGAGACATTCGTTTGTGCTCAGCTGGAGAACTGGTTGACACCAGTATGGCCGCCAACAACAGTTCTTTATTCTTAACGTCTTTTTACCATTCAATGATGAATTGACATAAATCCAACACCTTTCATCATTTGATTAATATACTTATACTTCAATCTTGTTCTTCATTTAATCCAATTTTTCATAAAATTGTCGTTAGTAGAACATCATTCCGCAACATATGCCCCATAATATGCACTCTTCATTCTACAACAGATTTCCACGAACTTGTCTGTTCACCAACACTAAATCTGTTTCGCATTTTATTAATCCAATTCACTTTCGGAATACATTTGTAACAGTACATGTCTAATTCATTTCTCACTCTACCACATCTCACAGGAAAAAAAAAATACTTTTATAATTTTAGAAACCATATCCTGATTTCCAAATTTATTTTTTGATGCTGATATCTTCTTGAGTTCATTAATGCCAATTCCAGCTTAGGTAATTATGATTGTCACAACTGCTTCACCCAGACATCTGCAATAATCTTACTTCCTCTTTGTGACCAAAGTGTTTGCAAGTCTTTCAGTGTAATTTAGGTGAAGTAACTACTCACCTTTGAGGATTTGTTGTTGGAAAATGGCTGCAAGATTGCTAATAACTTACCGTGTCTCCCAATAGTCAAGAGGTTACGACAGATACACTATCTGATCAAAAGTTCCCGGACACTTATAAGTGGACATTACTGTGGGGTGTGTCCACCCTTCGCCCTTATGACGACTTGAACTCTGATGGATACACTTTCAGTGAGGCGACTGAATGTCAGTGGAGGACAGCAGCCCTTTCTTCGTCTGCAGCAAAATCGACGTTCTGACGCATACGAAAAGCCTTCCACTGGGTGCAGTTCGGTACTCTGGGTAGGCCACTCCATTTCGGGAATGCTACCGTCCACAAACTATTGCTCAGAGTTGTTGCTTTATGACATGGTGCAATGTCAAGCTAATACGATCATCATCTTCGAACTGTTCCTCTAATGTACGCAGTATACAATACTGTAAAATGCAGTGATATCCTTCCAATTTAGGTTTTACTTAATAGCAGTAAGAGGATCACAACCCAACAAGAAAAACACCCTTATACCGTAAAGCCACCTACTTCGTACTTCACTGTTGGTACCACACACGATGGCGCGTAACATTCTCCAGGCATCTGCCAACCTCAACCCTTCCACCGGATTGCCACACGGCATAGCTCATTTCATTACTCCAAATCACTGGTTTACAGTCATTTAGTGTAAAGTGGAGTCGCTTTTTACTCCACCTCAAACGTCATTCAGCACTCATTGCAAAAGTGCGTGGCTTATGAGTAGCAGCCCGACAACTGTACCCTATTTATTTAACTCCATACGCACACTTATTATGCTACCTGGATTCCTAGCAGCACTTTGGAACGCACGAGTGATTGCTTAAGTTGATTTTTTTGAGGTATTTTACTATGCCACTCTGCAATGATCGACGTCCCTGCCTAGTCTTGGCTTAGCTGCTATTGTTCCTTCGTGTTTCAGCTTCACAGTCTTATTACCAAAAGTCGCCTTGGGCTTCTTTAGAAGTGCTGAAACGCCCCCACGGATTTGTTAGATGACATCCAATGAGCAGTCGACGGTCGAAGTCAATGAGCTCTCCTGCCTAACCATTCCGCTGTTGCTGCTTTTGTACTGACAACATGCTATTCCCCGCTTCCTTTAAATTGACGAGTGCGCCTCTGGTGACATCCTGTTGTCGATTCCGCATAACAAGGAGGTGTTCGGATACTGTTGACTGGATTGTGCAGTAGGGCAATTAGTTCAAGCAGCGCATCACTTCTTATTCCTTGAATTTTACGCTGCCTTCGTTTGCACAGTTCCATCTTTCATGTTTCATGTGTACATCCGTTCGTATTACATTCTTCTCCAACAACTTTATTAGTTCTAGTTAAAATTTCCTTAACTTTTCTGGGATTTGAGCTAAGCAACTAAGTCATTAACTTATTTCAGCTTCAATAAGCTTTTATCATGTATACCTGTCTCTAAGAAGTTACAATTTTTCCAAGTTCTTTGCCAACTTACAGATTAAAAATAAACTGTGATGGTGCACGGTCCTGTCGGACTATTTTCCGAACCTGTGGTTCTTCGTGTGTCATTCTACTGCTAATAATAACATTACCGTTCTCGTACAGGTTCCTTATCTGTCTTTGACCCTTATAATTGCTACATTGTTCCGTAGCTCCTCACATGTCACCAATGTACTTGATCGCAAGCTTTATTTATGTCGAGGAAATTCATCTATGTTGTTGCAATATTTCTCATTTGTTTCTCCATAACTCATTTAAAGTTAACATTGCTTATGTCTTTCAATGTTTACTAGGATGCCTAACTGTTCTTCTGAAACTGCAACTTCTACATTCCGTTCCATTCGGTTGCTGATGATGGGGGCTGTATACGCAACATAGGTGAACTGCTAAAAGTTCTCAAATTCTGTCGTAATGCACCTTTTCACGATGAACGTCATAACGTTTCTCTTAGAATCCGTGGGGAGTTCTCGCTCTTCGTGCTTGATACATAAATGAGTGAACCCTCGGTTTTTCTTTTTTGTGTCTTCCACCTTGATAAGTAACAGCTATAATGATGTAAATTCAAAGGGATTTGTAACGTTACAACTTTAAAGATCCAGTTCGAATTCTTTTATCAACAGGTGTCGTCAATACCGGTTGAATGCCTGGTGGTAATTATAACTACTCCAAGATCATTACTACACATTCATTACTACACATTTTGTAACTGTGATGCTCAAACTCCTAAAATTACTTCCTCCATTGTCATTCCTAAAATAGAGAGGACTATAAAATCATTTGATTTCAGAAACAGTAGATTAGGACAAATAAGAGAGTCCCTTACTTTACAGTATATTACGTGAATTACTCGTATGTATTGTAAGTGCAGCCAAGAAAAATATAACACAAAAAATTTTACAGTCCACTTTTTAGTTTTAAACAGATCCGACCACGTACAGACAGTTAAATATGCATAGAAATAAGTGAAATATTTAATTCAGCCCGTTTTATCATTTTTTCATCAGTTAGCACAAACAAGCGCTTGTCAACACAAAGTTGGCAAAATCCCCAAAGACACCAATAACTGAGCAAAAGTTAAACAAACGAATGTGTATGTTGTTATTGCAGAAGAGCTGTAAAATTCTACCAAGTGCAATCAGAGACGCTAGAATCGTCTTACGTCATCTGTAGATAATAGACAAACTTTTATTTGTGAATAGGGCGACACGGGATGTTCTGAGAACCTTATAAGGCAGTTGGAATAGACGACGTCTTCAACTGACGTCGACGTCCATCTGCACATACCGGGGGTGTACAAAAATATGAAAACAAAAAAACCACATTGCCATGCATAATGCGGTGTACACTGAGGTGGAAAATGTCATGAAATACCTCCTAATATCTGGACTGAACTGGCTTTGCATGGCGTACTGCAGCACCACCTAGACGTGACGTAGACTCAACAAACCATTGGAAATTCTATGCAAAAATAATGACCCATATTACCTGTATAGCCGTCCGTAATTGCGAGAGTGTTGCCAGTGCATGATTTTGTGTACAAACTGACCTCTCATTTATGCCCCATAAAATTTTGGTGGGATTCATGCCCGGCGATGTGGGCGGCCAAATCATTCGCTCGAATTGTCGAGGATATTGTTTAAACAAATCGCGAACGATTGTGGCCCGGTGACATGACATCGTTGTCTAGTAACATGAAATTCGTGAATAGCTGCAAATTGCCTCCAAGTAGCCAAAAATAACCATTTCCATTCAATGATCGATTCAGCTGTACCACAGGAAATCAGTCAGTTCCTTATAAATATAGCCCGAACTAATGATATGGAGCCACCTACAGCTTTCACAGTGCTTGAAGACAACCTGCGTCCTTAGCTTCGTGGGGGCTCCAGGCTAGAAACCCACCGTCAGCTCTTTCGAACTGAAATCGGGACTCATCTGAACAGGCCACGGTTTTCCAGTCGTCTAGCGTCCAACTGACATGGTCACGAGACCAGGAGAGGCACTGCAGGCGTTGCCATGCAGATAGCAAAGGCACTTACTTCGGTCACGTG
This sequence comes from Schistocerca americana, assembly GCF_021461395.2. Lineage (NCBI taxonomy): Eukaryota > Metazoa > Arthropoda > Insecta > Orthoptera > Acrididae > Schistocerca > Schistocerca americana. Next base: position 251,852,740 of record NC_060126.1, read on the forward strand.
CTGCCGTAGTCCCTTAACGCCAAATTTCGCCGCACTCTCCTAGCCGGTAAGTTCGTGGTGAGTCCCACATTGATTTCTGCGGTTATTTTCTGCACTGCTGCTTATTTGTTAGCACTGATAACTCTACACGAACGGCGCTGTTCTCAGTCGTTAAGTGAAGGCCGTCGGCCACTGTTTGCCCGCAGTGGGAGGCAATGCCTGATATGTGGTATTCTCGGCACACTCTTGACACTATGAATCTCGAAATCTTGAGTTTCCTAACGATTTCCGATGTAGAACGTCCCAAGCATGTAGCTCCTACTAACATTCCGGGTTCGGAGTCTGTTAATTGCCGTCGTGTGGCCATAATCAAGTCACTAAACTTTTCGCACGAATCACCTGAGTACAAAAGACAGCTTCGTCAATGCACTGCCCTTTTACACCTTGTGTACGTAATACTAACACAGCAGCTGTTTGGGTGCATATCGCTAGACTTTCGTCACCTCAGCTTGTGCCCTACAACTCTTAATAGCCACGTAGTTGTGAAGACGGGGCAAAAGAAAGTGGTTCAAATGGCTCTAAGCACAATGGGACTTAACATCTGAGGTCATCACTCCCCTAGACTTAAAATTAATTAAACTTAACTAACCTAAGGACATCACACAGAACCGTGCCCGCGGTAGGATTCGAACCTGCGACCGTAGCAGCAGCGCGGTTCCGGACTGAAGCGCCTAGAACCACTCGGCCACACCGGCCGGCGAAGACGGTGCAGATAAGGTCTCGTAGTTCGCCCTGTAGTGGCAGAACAAACCAAGTGAGATGGCGCAGTGGTTAGCACACTGGACATGCATTCGGGAGGACAGCGGTTCAAACCTGCTTCTGACCATCCACATTTAGGTTTTCCGCTATTTCAATAAATTGCTCCAGGCAAATGACGGGATGTTTCTTTTTAAAGGGCACGACCGATTTCCTTCCACATCCTCGACTCAATCCGAGCTTGTCCTCGGTTTATAATGACTTCGATGTCGACGGGATGTTAAACCCAATCTTACTTTCTTCCATCCGCTGGCAGAACAACACCGCTAACACCGAGTCTCTGAGCATGAGCGAGTGTTAACACGTCCAGACGACAGTTTGACGGCGAGGCTGCCTAGTGAGGATGCTAATGACAAAGTGCAGACTGCGTTGCGGCAGAGAGGCGATCAGCTGGCTGGGGAGGTGTTTGCGGTTGCCACCAGTTCACACTTTCCACGTTCCGGCTACAGAAAGTCCAAACATGGAGGCGCAACCGCTAGCTGGTTGTTAGCGTCTCTGGAGGTCGCTGCCACAGTGTCGTAAGAGTGCCTGCGACACAAATAACGGCAGGCAGCACTAAAAGAAGTCACGTCTAGGCAAACGACGGCAGAAGTTTACGTTTGTAGCTTCATATATCTTCTCTATACAGAATCAGGTGCTTACTTCTATGTTTCAGGTAACCATGTGGCTGACTGCACTAACGATATCACGAATTCGACATGGTGCTTCTAAAGAGAAAGAAAACACAGATTTATTAATAATAAGGATTTTTATGTAAACCTCTTGATGGTTAGCTGAATGACAGACTTTTTCTTTCTGACTGATGTGGTATCACATTATAGCAGCCACTGTGTCGAGTGTTCTAACCTAAGCAATGAATTTTTACCTATATAGAGAAAGTCTGTGATAATGTTACGTACTTTCAGAATGATTGGTAACAGCACCAATTTGAGTAAGAGACCCTACTCCAGAAAGGACGTAGCCGAAAGTGATAAGCGAAAATGTTTCTGATGCCTCTATTAGAGGAAATTTGGGACATTTGTGGTAAGTTCCTACGGGACCAAACTGCTAAGGTCATCGGTCCCTAGGCTTACACACACCATGCCCGAGGGAGAACTCGAACCTCCGACGTAGGTAGCCGCGCGAGCATTGGCAAGGCGCCCAAGGACCGCATGGCTACCTCGCGCAGCCTCTATTACTGGACCACATATTCCGATACTGTTGTTATTGTGGTTGTAGGGTAGACAATCCCTAAAAGCACATAGGCGTAGAGGCTGCAATAGCGACTAATCCAATACAGATGGTCTACTGTGTACTGGCATGACAACTCTTGGTGCACAATATCTACTTAGTAGACTGCAGTCGGCATTTATGCACGTTGAAGTACTAACATCGATCAGCCTTAAACAAAAGGAGTTTTACCAGGTTGACGGAACTTACAGACATGATTTTCGTATATGTGCAAGCATATGGAAGCAGCTGAGAACGGTAAAAGTAGTACAGGACCAAATATCCGCGTAGAAGACATTCGGCTCACCCCATGCTTCCAAGACTGTTAGAACGATTAAGTGAAACAAGGAAATAGGTACCACAGTACAACGTCCAAGGAGAACGACTGCCGAACCCCAACTTAGAAGATGCAGTGCTTGCTCGAGTGTATGACTCGCTTGCCATCAGCACTCGATCAGTTGCACGTGAAATGAATGTTTCGCGGAGAACTGTGTGGTGAGTATTACGGAAAATGTAGCTACACCGCAATCATCCACAGAAAGTGCATGCTTTGACTCATGCTGACTTCGGAACTCAAGTCGTGTTCAGCGAATGGTTCTTGCAGCGCCCTACAGTTGATCCTCGCTTTCCTGCGCGTGTAGTTTTCACGGATGAAACCTATTTCACCAGAGACGGAATGCTAAACAGTCCCAGTACTGTGTGTGGGCCAAAGAGAAACACCAAGCTGCGGTTGTGAAGAGTTACCAAGACAGTTGATCAGTCAGTATGTTGACAGTCTTAGACAACGACTACGTCTTCAGGTCCAGATTGTATACCGATTAGGTTCCTTTCATATAACGCTGATACAACAGCTCCCTACTTAGCAATCATATACAACCGCTCGCTCACCGATAGATCTGTACCTACAGATTGGAAAATTGCGCAGGTCGCCCCAGTGTTTAAGAAGGGTAGTAGGAGTAATCCATCGAACTACAGCCCTATTTCATTGACGTCGGTTTGCAGTAGGGTTTCGGAGCATATACTGTATTCAAACGTTATGAATCACCGCGAAGTGAACGATCTATTGATACGTAATCAGCATGGTTTCAGAAAACATCGTTTTTGTGCAACGCAGCTAGCTCTTTATTCGCACGAAGTAATGGCCGCTATCGACAGGAGATCTCAAGTTGATTCCGTATTTCTAGATTTCCGGAAAGCTTTTGACACCGTCCCTCACAAGAGACTTCTAATCAAATTGCGGGCGTATGGGGTATCGTCTCAGTTGTGCGACTGGATTCGCGATTTCCTGTCAGGAAGGTCGCAGTTCGTAGTAATAGACGGCAAATCATCGAGTATAACTGAAGTGATATCAGGTGTTCCCCAGGGAAGCATCCTGGGACCTCTGCTGTTCCTGATCTATATAAATGATCTGGGTGACAATCTGAGCAGTCCTCTTAGGTTGTTCGCAGATGATGCTGTAATTTACCGTCTAGTAAGGTCATCCGAAGACCAGTATCAGTTGCAAAGCGATTTAGAAAAGATTACTGTATGGTGTGGCAGGTGGCAGTTGTCGCTAAAGAACGAAAAGTGTGAGGTGATCCACATGAGTTCCAAAAGAAATCCGTTGGAATTCGATTACTCGATAAATAGTACAATTCTCAAGGCTGTCAATTCAACTAAGTACCTGGGTGTAAAAATTACGAACAACTTCAGTTGGAAAGACCACATAGATAATATTGTGGAGAAGGCGAGCCAAAGGTTGCGTTTCATTGGCAGGACACTTAGAAGATGCAACAAGTCCACTAAAGAGACAGCTTACACTACACTCGTTCGTCCTCTGTTAGAATACTGCTGCGCGGTGTGGGATCCTTACCAGGTGGGATTGACGGAGGACATCGAAAGGGTGCAAATAAGGGCAGCTCGTTTTGTATTATCACGTAATAGGGGAGAGAGTGTGGCAGATATGATACGCGAATTATGGTGGAAGTCATTAAAGCAAAGACGTTTTTCGTCGCGGTGAGATCTATTTACGAAATTTCAGTCACCAACTGTCTCTTCCGAATGCGAAAATATTTTGTTGTGCCCAACCTTGTTTAAACTGTTTATTTTTATGGACCAAAATGATGGTGGCATAAAATGTTACTTATAGATAAGTGTGATGGGGAACACTATGAGTATTTGCTGTTACTCGTACACTTTCGGCGTATTTGCTGTGCCTGATATTAAAGATAAAAGAAAAACAAAGCTCCAGTACTTAAACTAATATTGGCTTGCCGACTTACAGTAATGTAAATTACCCTTGATTGACTTCTATCAAACTAAGACTAAAGATATGTGAGAAATAAAAGTTAAAATGTTTTTATTTAAATGAACGCAAAGGTTTTAAAGATTCCCTAGGGTTTTGTAATCGCATTAAATATAACGCAACATTCCATTACGACTATCTGGTCTAAAAACGAAAGAAAAATGTACATATAAAAGAAAATTACTTGAAATTCAAAAATATATTCCGATAATGTCGTAGATATTACAAAGCTAGTTGTATTTTGGAAGAGATAAGAAACAAAAAGAAAACAAATTTTTTCACAAAAGGAAAATAAAAGTAAGACAATGTGGGTACTTAAATATATCACTGACTCGTAGCTCAATCTCTGCGAGGCGGTGATAAATTTTACCGAACAAAAGAAGACAATTTTCGCTGCGTGGAAATATTATTGATAAAAGTTTATGTAAATAGTATTCGCTACTGCTGCTGGTATAATAACATTGACAGAAAAGCTTTATTGTTAATATCCGTTTATCTTAAATTTTGAACTGTTTCAGTCGGGATAGATGTTTCGCTAATAAACGAATACCAGGGTGTGATATATAGTTCGCACTGCATGCTTTTAAAGCATTTAAGCAGCTTTTCACCGTAAAAGAAGCCCTAGATAGGACTGTAAAAGAAATTATAGACAAATAATTTCTTTTAATTATACATAGTTAAAAGAGATTAAGCTGTGCTTATTACCGAATACTATAATCATTTCAAAAGATTTACTAATACATTCAAGTTACCAACTGAAAACAGAGAAATCTCTGTGACAGTAGAATAATTCAGATACGTTGAAATTGTAATTTCTTGTAAGTATATTAATGATTTTGTACTGGTAAACCTATGCTAAATTATCGTTTGTGTGTTTATTATTATGACTGGTTATCAAGTGCTCAAAATGTTGATCTTTATGATTGATACGTACTATTACGCGATTCTGGATAGATATTACCGCATGTCGAACTTCATCTTGTCTTATCGCAGAACAGACACTAATCGTTGGCGTTTCTCTGTAAATCTCTTGTTTTACTTTTCCTTACTGAGATGTCATGACTGGTGAGCTTACAGCCATTTGGTGTTGCTCAGATGACTGGTCTAGCCATTTCCAATTGTTCTGTTGATTATGCCTGCCATTTTATTAGCAGAATGTACAGGACATCCGTCGTATCGGTATCACATAGATTTTATGTCGAGTGGCATACGTGTTCTAATAGCTGTGGCAAGATATCAGTAATTGTACATACTTGCGACCATTTAGAATTCCATCTACAAACGTAGGACCAATGAAGCGATTCGTGAGAAGACTGCACCAACCTTTAAAAGGCATTTCTCTCTGTCAGAGTGGACTTGCAACCGTCCATAATGCGAAGATTGATTTACCCAGAGTTTTTTAGACAACGCTTTATCCGTAAACAAAATTTTGCGTGAAAACATCGCATCAGTCGGCAGTGTACGTCTTTCAGATAAACTTAACCGATTTTTAAAGACACTGACATGAATTTGTTGAGTGAATGAAATGTGAAAAGTATGTAGTGCAATATTGGCAAAATATTCATTTGGCTGATACCATTCGCGCATTCAAGTTTCCTCTTGGTGACATGTAGATTGTGTGCTACCTCAGCTAAAATGTTAATTACTGTTAATTACATTACTGAGGCAACGACATGGAAAGATCGATTCAGTGATTGAAACTGCGAAGAGAACTGGAAGACAATGCATATGTGTGTGCGTTGAACGTCTTTATCTTTGTAGCTGACCTTGGTAACGTACGTTTATTTCGGTGACTTGCATTTTATGCAAAAAAGTGGAATAATTACGTTGTAAAAGCACGCTAGTGCTATTGCGCCTGCTCACCTACGTGGACTTTCCCATACATTTCTCTCATCAGCTGCTACTTTTTCCGTTGGCGTATGTCCCTCAGTTCTGGTTTTTAGAATCTTTTTTTATAATGTGTGCAAGGACAGATCATGAGGGCCTGACACGATTGCGTTGCGAAATAATATATTTGATACTATCAAGTAATATTCCGACACCTTATTTGGCATACAAGAAGTGAGGGAAACAGATCAAGCCATATGGGCAGAACGGAATTTCAACAGCGAGGGACCGCTGATGTCACGGTATGACGCACCACGAGCCTGTTACCCGACCCCACAACTGAGCTGGGCGACCCAAGGCAATGAACTATGGACACAGCAAAAAGACAGTTACGAGTGGGATGGTCTGATTTCACCATTTTCAACCCCCAGTAATGTTATGAACTATGATGAAGAAACAAGTATGGGGACATAACAAGCACGGATCACTCTCTTACTGATGTTGGTCATTTTTCAGTGTAGCTATGTTAGTCTGCAGCCAACCAGCCAAGGGGAGGAACTTAGTCCACCATCTGTTTCTCTAGGTTGAAAGTTTACCGTCTAACCCCCTTGCCTAGGAACGCCAGATGAAAGTTGATGTCGTCAAGCCCTGAATGAAAAATTGCGCAACGGATAACTGGGGAGGGGAGCTTGAGAGCGCTACCTAGAGAGCGTGCCCTTTCTGTACGATACTAGGCAAGGGGCTGGAGGGCTCACACGCTGATGTGTGGGTCCCTGCATTTCATATCTTTTATTTTAAATGAATTCCTTTAACTTGACTACTATGTGATTTTTGGGGTACGTTAAAGATTGGTGGCAATTGATTACCTATTTATTTTAAACATTATCACTCGACTTTACAGCGATTGCAGCAATTGTTCCAGTTTACAGATATTACAATTTTACAACTTATAGCTCGGGTATATTATATACTAATCTGCACGCACATTTCTACAGGCAAGACGGAATTGCGTGGGCCAAATGTATACCACCAAAGTCTCCCAATATTTTACATGGGACAATCACTATGTGAGGGGGAAAACGGGCAAACTGGGGACCAGATACATTAATACAGGGGGTCAAATTTCCGAAACTAGATGAGAACATTCATTTCCTTATATAATCCGAAGCTGGAAATAAAATAATTAGTACAAATATTCAAATACCTCTCGTCCATGCGTGAACATTGAGACAGACGCACTGAGGGCATGTCTGCTCACTTACCCGTCTTCTGTCATCCCTCATGAATATGGAGGGCATCCGGAGGTCTTCCTGGGCCCCGGTGGAGTGGGTGGTCGAACCACTTGGCCGTGACCAACCTCTCCACCCCAAGTCTTGTGACACTGGAAAGCGTTTGACTTTTACCTGCCTGTGCTGTCTCTCTGATCCCCTACCCAGGAGTAAGGTTGGCACTACTATACTACAGAACTACTTCCCAACAAAGATTTGGCCACGCTTTACGGAAAGGTGTGAGGAGGTTTAGGAAAGTTCATGTGCAGATTCACATTCACGTACAAGAAATGCACATATAAATACGTATTATGAAGCCTGACACATTTCTTTCCACCCGTCCACATGGGTTCTGTTGCACCCGCGGCCAGCCGCGTCGTGTAATAAAATTGGCTGCGGAGCCGCCTCTGTTTCTATTGCCTGGTGCGAGCGAGCAGCGAAACCTGCTGCTTATAGAGCGGAAACTACTGTACCGTTTCAAGGTGCCTAGCCGCTTTTATGAGACAGGAAGTCTCACCCTGGCGACTTAAGAGTAGTGCCATCACAGATGCCAGATGGAGAGAACTAGGTGTCTTTGATCAGCAGGGCCTCTGGTTTTCTTCGGGGGAGCCGCTTTTCCGTCAGCGCGGCGGTGCGGCTGTCCACCTACTCTCGTACGGGCAGGCTGCCGTACTGTCGGCCGTTTTGCCGCCCAGAGACGGCAGTGTGAGTCAGCACTTCACACACTGCGCCCAAGGGTGCCGGCTGCCGTCAGTAGCATAGCCTTGTGCCGCCACAGCCCCCCCCCCCCCCACCCGGTCATTAAGTCCCTTTTGCACGATGGACTTCCTTGCCTCAGTTGACTACTTGCGGCAAGTGAGCCTCCTGCAGCGTCTTTCAATTTTCATTCTTGTGCTGAGTCTCGTCTACTTCGAGTGGTCATGAACAAATAAAAAGCTGCTATCTTTTTTCATTTTTAACTCCTTTTTACAATGTGTTTCACATGTGTAACATTCGTATTTAAGGTAATGATATTGCCGTAGGAGGGATAAATCTATAGTCAAATATCTGCGTTCTGAATCGTTTTATTACAATAGCGCATTCAATAATGGATAGTAAAATATTGACATACTTTCATTTTAGTAGTGGAATCTTCTATAGCAGTCTCAGTCTTTGTGTTGAAGCAGGGAAGAGCTTTGCAATTTTGGCACTGGATAAAAACTGTTTCTCGCAAATGTTGCATCGTCGTCTAGTTTTATTCCAATGAGAAAATCGATCAATTTTATCCTTTTTGCTCTCTAACATTCGAGTTACTGTAGTAGCAGGTATCTTTAACTTTTAGGCATGCCTTCAGTGCTTGGACTTCCCCTCTTGAATTTACCATGCACTTGCATATCAGCGCACACTCCGCTGCAGAGTGAAAATCTCATTCTGGAAATTAATACACTTGCAAGATTAGCTTGAAACTCCCTGAGAGAAATATGCTTTTCATGCATATTCCATCCATCTGTTGACAACGACTATTTACTGTGTGCCAAAAGATATAGCGATTCTACAGTCTTGACTTTATGGGATGTTTGTGTAGCGATGTCAATACGTGATGAAGATCTACTCCTCCCATATTGCAACTGCACATTTGAATAACGGATAGTCTTGGAAGAAGAATATGCTCTTTCTTAGTCTTTTTGCCATGCCCAGTATCATCGCACATTCGGCATTTGAGCCAAGCCCATTTGCAAACATTCGTGAAAGCTCCTCTAGCTCAGTCATAGTAATGTTAATAGTTGTACCCAAATTCTGAGCGCTGTAAATAGTAACTTGTTGAAGACATTCCTTGTGTCATATGAGATCTGAAGAACAGTAATGGGATTATCACATCTTCAGGTTCGTCTGATGGAAGATGTGCAGACGGATGAATTTCTAGAGTAAAGTCACCATCGATCCATGACAACTCTGTATCTTGTAGAACATACTCAGGATTTACTGAATGAAAAACTACTGACTATTGCAACACTTCTGCAATAGAATAAGTTTCTCTGCCGTCGTGGAAGTTGCTGACTATTTGTCGTATTTCTTATTTATCTAGTTCAGATAAATCACATTTACAACTTCAAGAAAGCCATCAAGTGTTAACTGAATGTAAAAGCAAATACCTGAACGTCAAAGAGTCGAACATTCATAAACATAACCCTAAAAGTCCACTGTTTAGCATATGTAACATGAGATCATTTCAAAACTTCTTGTCTATTTCAATACATAGAACCAAAAGAATTCAAATAATTGATCTGTTAGTCCTTACTTACAGAGAAAATTTTTAATATGTGCTGATAACAGCATACCACTCGCATGAATAAAGTGCTTCACATACCTTGTCCGACATGATGGCAATCAATTTCTGCACTGATTCGCCAAAAAGTTACTAACATGGCTAAAGTCAACAAAATTTCCAGTTATTCCTCACAGAATGCGTTGCATTGCCTGTACAAATGTGTGACAGTGGGCAGTGGGAGAACTTGCACAAACTAAAGACCAGCAAAATCCACATAAACCTTACGTTACATATATGTAACAAGGGGGAGGCGGGGGGTGGTGTTAGGAGTATAAGACACAGCTTTTGAGCTCATCATGATACTGAACAGAAATTGTCATTTATACCTGGTACGGCGTCAGCAATCTGTTTAGGGCTTGCGCTTTCGTACAAATGAATGTCGTTAGTACGTTCTTCTTGTTCTTCCAACAATGTAATAGAATTGAAATGTAATTTATATAAAGTGAGAAAAATAGTGGACCAAGGACTGAACCATGAGGTACTCCCAAGGGCGCAGGTTTCAATGATAGCTTCTCCAGCCAGACTCGTTGATATCTCTTTTTAAGATAACTGCAGAAGCACCGTATCGCACACTTTGAAAATGCCACCTTCTTTATTTTCGTAAGTAATATATCGAAATCAGAGTTATCAAAAGCCTTGCTGAAACAAAGGAATATTAAAGAGGTCTGCTGCATATCTTTCACAAATGTGTTTGATGTGCTATGGTGTTTTCGAAAGCCTGAGGCTATTACTGAATATCGAGAGGTTTGATTTGCTTTTACTGGCATGCAATATGTATGTATTTTCATCTGACTTATATCACGTGATTTTATATGTGGCAGAGTTGTAGAATTTTTGTATAAGTATATTCCTTGTTATCTTTACCTGGGCTCAAATCTATCGTTATCGGAGATTGCAGCCCATGCAGCGTAACAGGTAACGTTTTACCTGTTTAGAAATCCTCATACCAGTCGCTGGTGTGGCTATGTAATACGTATAAACCTGTTTTCGTTGCCAGGTGTCGCTTTTCATGAGATACATATTCCGAACGCGAAGCGGTGGATGTTTATTCTGCAACGAATCGAAGGAGCGCTCATGTTGGTGGTCTCTTTTTGCACCAAAGCTGGAGATTCCTTGTGATAGGTGATACCCTCCTTTCGTCAGGACTCACCTTGAGCAGTAGCTGCCTCCCCCCCACTGAGTCTGCTGTTAAGATACACTGCGAGACGTGGCAGGCTTAACCCGAGGCGTTGGGATGCCCCTGCGCGTTAACGGGGAAGTCCCGCGGAACACTGGGCGGCGGCGTAACTTGTGCTTTTCCGGTCGAGACAAAAGAGCCATAAAAGCTGTAAAATCAAAACCTGATGTACACGCACGTCCAAGTGCTTCAGTCGTTTTATTAACGTACCACAGTAATGTTGTCATTCATTATCGCAATAAACCGACAGATGCTAATTCATTATTTCCCATCCCAGTCTTCACCCATCCTCGTGCGAAGTTTTTATTCCACTGTAGAGATGAATGAGTTATTTTTATTTCCATAAAAGTACGAAACAAAACAACAAGTTATTTCTCTTTTTTATGTTAGTTATAATGACCATTCTTCGCAAAATCGAGACAGTTTTTACTATGACAGTTACGAGGGAATAAGGGACAACAATGTTACTACCAAACTGGTAGTAACAAAACAAACAAAAAAGTCGCCAATAAAATTACATCTTTCACCGACAAGGTCAACAACGTTCTTGACACGTTTCTTCCATCTCCGTACCAGTTTCAATATGCCCTGCTCGTAGACGTCCGTTTGGTTGCAGCATAGCCATCTGCGGGCTACTGATTTCACTTGTGCATCTGTCGCAAAACGTTGACAGGCCAGGAATTTCTTCATGGGGCCAAACAGATGAAAGCCCGGCGGTGCGATGTCCGGACTGTATGGTGCACACTGGAGCACCTCTCACCAGAATTTTGCCATTTTCCCACGAACAGGAGCAGCAGCACGGGGGTGAGCATTGTCATGAAGAAGTTCGACACCGTCAGCGTTAATTCTGTCCCGTTTGTCACGAAGGGCACGACACCACTTAGACATAGTTTTAATGTAGGCTGCAGCATCCACAATGGTACCGCGTTCAGCAAAGTCCATCAGTTACACACCATTCACATCCCAGAACACTGTCACTAGCAGTTTCCTACCAGATTGAGTGACTTTAATTTTTTTCAACTGGGAAACCATAATGTTTCCACTCTATACAGGCCTGCTTGGTTTCGAGCGTTTAGTGGTACGCGAACGACTCGTCACTAGTGATTCCTTTCAGAGAGCCGTGCACTTCTGGTGAGTAACACCTTAAGTGATCCAAGCCTGTTGTCATGTTCTTAGGCACTAAATTTACGAAATTTCAACGTGTCATGTACAATATCGTATACTACACCATAGGAAATGTTGAAATGTTACGATAAGGTTCGCAGTTGCACACATCGGTCATTCAAAATTGCTTCCTCAATGGCTCCGACATTCTGCGAGGTTGCAGCTGTCACCGGTCGCTCTGAGCATGGCAAATGATCAAGGTTCACACCGCCCTCTTCGAAGAATGCATGCCACTTGGAGACACTGCTACGGTCCACGCAGTCGTCCCCATACACGTCATGCATGTCCCTGTGAATTCCAGTCGATGTTTGCCCTTTAGCCCACAAATATCGAACAACGTCTCGTTGCTCTTCACTAGTTGATGACAGTAAAATGCGTGCCATTTTTATTTCGAAGCCTTCTGTCGTTAGGCTGTACATGAAACAAAATAGCTCCTGTAGCGCAAACTTCAAACTATGTCGTCGTGAAACTTCACCATTCCACCTGCAACATCAGGGGAGAAAAAGCTTATTGTGCATTACTTTCTGATCCCCCCTCGTACATTTCGTACCTGTAGATGTACCATCTGGGCTTTGGTTGTTATATAAGAACTTTAACTGCGATGTTGACACATCAGAAACACACCTGTGGGCGTTACAGTGCATTCTTAAGTTGTATTTGCAAAAGTATAGTAGACAACATAAGAAAATTTGTAGATATTTTTCCAAATGACATCACAGTGAACTAATTCCCACATGTTGTTTCGAACGATATATCAACAAACACAGTTTTTCAAGATGACATTGCAAGGTTCAAAGAACATGATAATACGCATGGATATTTCAATAGTGCAAAGACAATAAATAACTTACATGCTACAGAACCCTTCAACATGTCAATTCACAGGTCATGTCACTCTCTAAGTGAGATGTTAACAACTGCTTATCTACTCTCTATAGCGGAAACACTGTCCTAACCATCTTGATTGATTTATTAACTTATGTAACCATAGTTGCTATAATGACATCATTATCATAATTGCCTAATCCATACTGACGCTATGTTCGGTCTGTTTGTAGCTACAAGGTCTAAAATATTTCCGCTGCTTCAGGCCCACCGAAGTAGGTGCTCAAGACGGTTTTCGGAAAACGTATTCAAAAGTACGTCGCAAGACTGTGTCCTCCACCCCTCCCCCCTGCCATTAGTCGCAAATCGATAGGTTTTAGTCGCCTCCAACTATTATTTCATGATCTGGGTATTCGCATGCTACTGATCACACACCCTTTTTGAGTGGCTTCAGAACTGTAACAGCGGAAGAGGGCGATCGATGACAACAGCCAACAATTAACTTGGTTTCATATGTATCCCGGGTTCGATTCCCGGCGGGGTCAGTGATTTTCACCTGCCTCGATATGACTGGGTGTTTGTGTTGTCCTCATCATTTCATCATCATTCATGAAAGTGGAGAGATTGGACTAAGCAAAGGTTGAGAATTTGTACGGGAGCTGATAACCGCGCAGTTGAGCGACCCACAAACCAAACATCATCATCATCATCTGTATCTGTTATAAGCAACCAGTTAACTTCAGTGCCATCAACTCCTAACTCAACAGAGACAATATTTTTGTTCAGCTACAGTGAACAACCTCCTAACTCCCTCGTCCTGTGCAATCCTAAAGCATCGATTGCACACTGACCAGCGCATCGCCGCAAAACGGCACCAAGCAGGCGCTGACCCGTACGCCAATGGAAAGAGTAGGCACCGCCACACCTCCAGGAAGACAGAGTTCAGTGTCCCTGTCAAAGCTGATTTAACCAGCCGCCGATCGCTGGTCGGTCCAGTTCGTGAGCATCAGTACTGAGTAACAGGAAGACAAAACTCAGCTTCCGTTCTGCCAGTGGTAATACAGAGTAAATGTAATTGCATGTAGGAGGCGCAAGAAGCACAGGAAGCAATTCAAGCAACTTCATATCGAGACGTTTTGTTTCTTTCCTTTTCAGAAATAAATAGTTCTATTACTTTGAAAGTGTTATACACAATTCATTTTGAGTTCCTGTCACCGGCCATCGCAACTTGTCTCCTTCCATGTTTATGTCGGTGCTGACTCCCACAGTAGCATAGTAGCCCCCCCCCCCCACCTTCCCCCTCCGAAGGCGGGGCGTCTAATCCGTCTTCCCGATCTACGTTCCATGCCTCGTTAAATATCGCAGAGTTTCTACTCCGGATTTTAGCCAGCTGTCGGTGTCAAGAATAATTCTTAATTAGGACATGTGCAATGACATCACAAAATAACTTCCATGGTACTAGAGGGAGGGGGAGGTATCGCAGTCAGAAACTATAAGGGACGACAGAGACTGGATCGCATAAAGACTTAATGACCTAGTGTAAGTGCTACTCTGGGAGGAAGACATAACACATCAGAGGAATTCGTAGCGGTCCACAATATGACTCAAAAAAATAAAAAGTAAGAAAAAAGATGTATGTATTTCCTCTGCAAGTCTTAGTTAAAAAGTTCCCATATTCTTATATTTTTGTTCGTGTGGGTGAGTTATCGAAATTCTCTGCAATATTATCTGACAGGCCTTACACAAATTTAATTACGTACTTGAAACTGAATTTGCAGTCCGCATTGATTTTTCAACATAATGTGGTTAAAACTGCAGGCAAATTACGTACTCATATTAACATTAGAATGCGAAACTTATACTTGGCGTACGTGGGTAAATGTTATGGGTGAATAATATTTCAACATTACGGCATAGTAAAAACGACAGATCAAACAAAATATAATAACTGTAGGAATGTTAAATTTGTATAAGGCAATAATTCTCTGGAACATGCAGTGCAACCGTAAGTTCCAGTTTTTGTTAATTCCGTATCGATGTCCGCATCTGGAATACAGCGAAACTTCTGATAACCTCTGGAATTAACAGAAAGACTGCTTTCTCCAGAAAGTCTATAGTACTAAATAAAACAGAGGAGTGGGTGTATTTTCACTCCCTTACAATATCCCTACAAAGACTATTGTGTACATTGTCTACAACTTTCTCCAAATCGACAAATGTTATAAAAGTAACTTGCCTTTGTTCGTCTATCTGTTAAAATGCGTCGTAAGGCCAGTTTTGCCTTACGCGTACCTACGTTTCCCCACAGCATAAACTGATCTTGCATGAAGTCGAGTTCCACTAGTTTTTCCATTGTTCTGTAGATAATTCGTGTCAGTATTTTGCGATCACGACTTACCATACTGACTGTTCTGTAATATTCACGCTCCTTAGTCCCTAGATTCTTTGAAACTAGAATTTTAAAATTCTTCTTGTAGTATAATTTAGTAAAATAAACTTCGTAAATCTGGCACATTTGTAATAATGCTGCCAATATGGATGCGAATGTGCAGAGTCATGTCGTTTGCGATAATCGAGTGAATAGAGTAACGTGAAGGACACGTCTGTTTATACGTCTGGGAAGTACCCCGGCGTGTTTGTTCTTGGCTGCACACGCCATCTGCCAATCACGCGCTCTGGGAAGTCATTAACCGCTCCACGGAACTCGGTTACGACGAGCGAGTTGCCACCATCGAAGCTCCATTTGCTGTATCTCGTTGTCTGACATACATGTTACTACTGGAGACAGTAAACTCTGTGAAGGGCGCTTTTGGTATAATTTACGTCTGCAGTTGGTATGACAAATCAGGAAGTCAAATACAGGTGCAGTACTGAGCAGCATGAGAGATTCAGACCCTCGGCTTAATTACATTACTTCTTGATATACACAGCGAAAAATTTTGTAAAACTTAGTAATTTAAGAGTGTTACGTTTCTGAGCCGTGTGGTCATACGGAAATGTACACTGCTTATAAAATCCTGGACTAAGATAATAAAAACTCAAAATGAGATGGGTATGTATGCAAAACAGTATCCATATAACACGTTATATTGGTCAAAACACGTTATTAATCTCTGTCTGGCTTCAAGTGAACACCTTCTTCGATTTTCTTGAGTTTTTCGGAGAAAAGCTATAGGATATTTTGAATGAAATTGAACCTTGCATCCTTCAGGAGTCATTTTCATGAAGAAGATATAGTCGTCGAGGTGACATATTTGCTTTAAATCATAATAAAATCTATCCTGTAGTAAATATAAAACAGGTACAACTCGGTTATGTGTACACAACAATATTTTTTTGTGATCTGTAACTGCAACGAACCGACCATTTGACACAATTTTTTGAGGGAAATTAATTTCCACAGTAAATTTTCTTGAAGCAACCTGTTTTTAGCTAATACGAATTTTCCTCAAATATTTGAAAACTGAGGAATACTATTCAATATTTGGTTTAAAGCTGCAGAAGTGGCCCTGTTTGAACATAAAAATTATGGAATTCAGGTCCAACTATAACGCAAACAACTGTTTTTTATAAATCGGCATACATGCTTCATCAACTCCGTGCTATCATCAGCGAGTACTTTTATTCATTTCTGTAAAATTTAATATGTTAGAATATCCATTACCTAAGTTTCAAAACATCCGATTTCAATTGCTTGAAAATCCCGAAATATAGTCATGAAAAATATTTGGGCAAGAAAATTTCGTTTACGTGTACACTGTTTTGTTAACTTGCCGTTGTGAAAAGTGTTCTACAGAATCCAGTATTGTAGAAAAGTCAAAGTAATTACATGAACGGAGAAAAATCTGTCTTTACAGCTAATTTCCTTTCAATAATTATTACTTAAAACATGTTTACAGTGTTACCTGTGATGCTGCCTGTGAAAAGTACGAGGGAGTGCCCAAAACAAACGAAATTATTTTTTAAAAGCTATACATTTTTAAATTATTTTCAAAACAACCTCATTTCCTTCAAAATACTCTGCATTACAGTTAACACATTTGCCCCACCAGTGCTTCCACTGTTCGAAACATTTTTTGTAATCATCCTTAGAAATTTTCTTACATCTCGTCCCTTGTTTTTCTCCTTGACTTCTTCAATGTTGTCAAATCGGTGTCCTTTGATGCTGAAATGTTCAAATGTCTAAATGTGTGTAAATTCCAAAGGGACCAAACTGCTGAGGACATCGGTCCCTAGACTTACACACTACTTAAACTAACGTAAACTAATTTATGCTAAGAACAACGCACATACCCATGCCCGAAGGAGGACGAACCTCCGGCGGGAGGAACCGCGCAATCCGTGCCATGGCGCCTCTAACCGCGCGGCCACTCCGCGCGGCTCCTTTGATGCCCCTCGTCATGCATTGAAATAAGAAAAAGTTGCACGGAGTCAGGTCAGGCGAGAAAGATGTGTGTGGCAGCGGAACCATGCTATACTTAGCCAAAAACTAACAGAAATGGCTGTGTGTGCAGGTGCGTTGTTGTGCTGGAAGAACCAGTCTTCTGTCTACCACAAATCGGGTCTTTTTTGAGGAACACTGTTGCGCAATCTACTTAAAACTTCCAAATACGTAATATGTTTGATTGACGGTCTGATCTGGCGGAACAAACTCTGAATGAACTATGCCCTTGTCATCGGAAAGCAAATCAGCATTGTTTTGATTTGACTTAATGACCTTTCCTTGGATGGGGTGACGATGAATTCTTCCATTAGTTTGACTGGTGCTTTGTTTTTGAGTCGTAACCATAGCACCATGACTCATCACCAGTAATGACCTCTGACAGAAAATCTGGATTAGTTTCAAGCTGTTGCTTCAAAGAACGACATGTCTCCCTAGTTCGACGCTCCACCCGAGGAACAAACTGGGTAGCAATTCTTTTCATTCCCGAATCTTCCGTTAAAATTCACTGAACCTAGCTCCAAGATAACCCACTATTCTTTGACAGTGACAGTCTGTTGACGATCTGTGAGCACAGACTCTCGAAGTTTTTCAATATTTTCGTCGAGTCGGGTAGTTGATGGACGTCCAGAACGAGGTTCCTTATCAAACGAAATGTCGCCATATTTGAATCGAGCAAACCACTTGTATATTTCAGTTTGTCCGATAACGTCATCTTGGTAAGCTGTTTTCAGCATTAAAACAGTTTCAGCAGCACTTTTACCGAGTAGAAAACAAAATTTCACAGCTGTGCGTTGTACACTTAAACTTGCCATCATAAAAAACGGAACAAGAACAAAACAGCGCTAGCAAAGCAGTCAATGCAGATCCAGTCAAGCTTATCGCTAGTTACGAAACATGAACGTTACTCGTTTAATGCATACGCTAAAGTGTCCAGGGCGGGAAAAGCGGCCATTGCACATTTTTTGCCCTGAATAGTGCTGGTACCTTCCAATAAGTGGTCAAACTACCTCCGCAGTACACCGTCATTGTTGTTAGTGAGTTTCACTGTTTGATTTTATTTTTAGCAAAAACGTTCCTTATTTTTAATGTCTGATGTAAGGTAAGTAATTTATATTATTCTTGTTATCTCACGTACAGTAATTTATTTTTACCATCTCAATCTTTAAACAACGCCTTTTGTTCTGTAAATATTTTTCATTGTTGTTTCTTTCCATTGAGTAGTTTCTCCTGTGAACCACCAACGTCGACATTACAACGTATCAGTAAAATTGGCCACTTTATTCGTCAGGATAAGTGGCCGAGGTGTTTTCACAATAAGAGTTAGTTACTTCCGTGGATCACACATAATACTACAGATCAGACGGTCTTCTAAACCCTTCTATATAAAATCTACCTTCTTCTACAGCTGCATCAACATACATACTCCGCAAGCCACCGTATGGTGTGTGGTGGAGGGTACGCTTTCCTTTTCTGTTCCACTCGCAAACAGAGCGACGGAAAGCGACTGTCCACACGCTTCTGTATAATTTCTAATCTCTCTAAGCTTATCCTCATGACCCTTACGCGAAATGTTCTTTTGTGGCAGTCGAATCGTTCTGCAGTCAGCCTCAAATGCTGGTTCTCTAAATTTTCTCAGTAGCGCTCCTCGAAAAGAACGTCGCCTTCATTCCAGAGTTTCCCGTTGGAGTTCCCGTACCAGCTAGGTAATACTTGCCTGTCGTTCGAACCAACCAGTGACAAATCTAACAGCCCGCCTGTGAATTGTTTTGATGTCTTCCGTTAATCCGGCCTGGTGCAGATTCCAAATATTCTAACAGTACTCAAAAATGGCTCGACTTGTGTCCTATTCGGTCTCCTTTACAGATGATCCACATTTTCCTAAAATTCTCCATATAAACTGAAGGTGACCATTCACCTTCCCTACTGCAATCCTTACACGTTCATTCTATTTCATAATGCCTTGCAAAGTTACGCTTACATATTTAAATTTTATGACTGTGTGTAAGCAGCACACTACTAAAGCTGTATTTTAACATTACAGGTTTGCTTTTCCTCCTCATCTGCATTAACTTACATTTTTCTACATTTAGAGCTAGCTGTCATTCATGACACCTGCTGTAATTTTGTCTGAATCATTTTGTATCCTCCTACAGTCACTCACTCACTCATAAATAAATCTTTCCACACTCCACAGCATCATTAGCGAAGTAATCAGCAAACAGCCACAGAGTGCTGCTTATCCTGCCCGGTAGTTCATTTATGTGTATATAAAATAACAGCGGTTCCACCTCACATCCCTGGGGCACTCCTGACGATGCCCCTGTCTCTGATGAACACTCTCTGTCGAGAAGAACATACTGAGTTCTGTCACTTAAGAAGTGCTCGAGCTACTCACATACCTGGTAACTTATTCCACTTGCTTGTACCTCTGTTAACTGTCGGCAGTGCGGAACCGTCTTGAATGTTTTACGGAAATTTAGGAATATGGAATCCGCCTGTTGCTATTCATCCATCTCATGTGGGAAAAGGGCAAGCTGAGCTCCGCACGCTTTCAAATACTGTGGAGATTTGTGGACAGAGGCTTCTCCCCTCAAGGAAAGTTATTATTTTCGAACTCAGAATACATTCTAGATTTCTGCAGCAAACCGGTGTTAAGGATATAGGTCTGTCATTTCGCTGGCCAGTTCTGTTGTTAACCCTTCTTATATACAGGAGTCACCTGCGCTTTTTTCCATACGCTTGGAACTTTGCTATGGGCGATAGACTCGCGACAGGTGCAATCTAAGCAAGGAGCCAGTGCCATAGAGTGCTCTTTGTAAAACAGAAGTGGTGTTTCATCAATATCTGGCAACTTATTTGCTTTCACTCTTTCGGTTGTTTCTCTGCACCAGCGATGGTCGTTACTATGTCCTTCATATGGGAGTCTGTGAGATTTTTAAACGACGGTATGTTTGTACGATTCTTCTGTGTGAACGGTTTCTTAACTGTGAAATTTAAAACTTCTGCTTTACTTTTGCTATATTCTACCGCCAAACCAGACTATTCCACGAGTGGCTGTCTGGAAGCCTAAGACCCAGTAAGCGACTTTACGTAGGCACAGAATTTTCTCGGGTTCTCGGCAAGAACTATTACTAAGGTATGACGGTGGTAATTGCTGTGAGCTTCGCGCATCGATCTTCCGTCCCTCTCTGATGATTCTGAATTGATTTGTATTGTTTAAAAAAACTTCTGCCTTGGTGCATTTGGTCCAGTACAGAAACCTGATAGAAAACGGTTTCCTCCAGCCGCTTGGTATTGTATCAAACACTAGGGCATCAAGTTGCGTAGAAAACCAGAACAAACATAGGATGCTGTTAAGCTGGCACTGGCCACATTACCGGTTAGGTGAGGTAAGGCAGCCCCAATGTAAGCTTTCAGACAAAGGCATATAGTACCTACATATATTTATGTTTTTCTCTTAAAAATTTGGCGTAATATCAGACTTACATTCAAATTGTAAATGAGGCAAACTTCTATGAATCGTCGTGGTTTGCTTGAAAATTTAGTTTCTCTTACTGTGGCCACTTCACCATGCCGTTCCGTACATACTTTTAATGTATGTTCCGGAAGGTAGCAGTGCCAGAAACCTGAAAAATAGTATATACAAAATATATGCAACAGATGTCATCCTAAGTGGAAAAATATACCTCTATGGACACAAATTTATGAGAAGACAGATCATTGAGTCCACAGAAAAAAGCCAAGGTCATCGAAAAGAACTGTTCGCACAGTGAAATCATCATCTATAACGTGAAATGCAAACTTAAAAGAATGTAGATGAGAGTGTTCTGTTATACAGATCTCTAGCTGATGAACTCGCTTTATAACAGGCAAGAGTTGTACACACTAAGGCAAATAAAAGACGCACACGAAGGAATCATCCACGTGAGACGGAAATCGGTAGACGTGATTTACATACATAGGCAAATAAAATAATTGCAAGCAATTATTTGGCATGGCGTTAATTGATAGGAGTTGTTGGATGAACTCCTGAGGGATATCTTGCCGAATTCTCTCCACTTGTCACGTTAGATCGTCAAAATCCTGAGCTGTCTGAAGGGCTCTCGTTCAAAAGTTCTCAACTGAGGAGAGACCCGACGACATTGCAGACTAAAGTAGGGTTTGGCAAGCACGAAGGCAAGCAGCAGAAACTCTCGCCGTGTGAGGGCGGAAATAACCTTGCTGAAATGTAAGCCCACGATTGCTTACCATGAATGGCAACAAAACGAGGCGTAGAATATCGCCAACGTGCCGGTCTGCTGTAAGAGTGACGCGGAAGAGAACAGAAGGGTTCCTGCTATGAAAAGAAAACGCACCCCGTACCATCACTCCTAGTTCTTGGGCCATAAGGAGGGTGGCAGTCAGGTTGATATCCAGCGGTGTCTGGATCGTATCCACACAACACGTCTCCGGCCTGGACTCTCATTGATTGCAGCAGAATTGTCTTCAGTGATGAGTCCCGCTTCGAACTGAGCCCCTATGACGTTCACTTCGCATCATTATTACCTTACCTAGGTAGTGAATTTAAAGTTCTCCACCATTTATGTTACAACTTGGATGATAAAGTTTTGGGGCACCCAGTAAATGTAGCAGCAGAAGCCTCTACAATGAGTTAAAATTAAACTAATACGCCACTCCTCCTGGTTACACGTAACAACAAGAGGTTCATCTAATGACTACGTGATACACTTTAAGTAGCGACACGTGCAGAGCATGCTAATGGATGACAGTACCATATCACGTCAGTGATCTGTAATTGCGTCATACAAGGAATACAGGAACAACAACCTTATGCAACGTTTCCGGCAGGCAACTGCGCTGCTAGCGTACAACGAAAGGACTCACAAAATGCGCCCCTGGTTTTGGTGAGACATTACTCTTTGTGACCGAAGTATTTTTAGGCAAAGCAAAACCAGCGTAGTGGACGTATTTTTATTATAAAATACTAAACAAGCCGCTCAGTACGACAGCAATAGTTACCAGTTAATTAAGAATTACTCCTTGTGCCTTTAGAGAATATTTAACACAAGTTCGTTTGTTGAGAGAAGCTATAGTAAACTCAATGTCGTATAAGATCAGTGTTGTTACGCAGTATAAAGATGAGCCGGTTTACTCCTCCGGGAGGACAGATCGAAAGAGCTACTAGTTACACAAGAGCCGTCGCTCTAATCACGTGAGGCACGGTAAATAAAATAAAGAGTTACAGGTGGTATTAAATGAAGTTAAAAGGATCAAGTGACAACTAAAGTGTGGCAGTTAGAAATTAAATGCTACAACGTTACTGGACTCTACATCAGCTAGCAAAAAGATGAAAACGTTTAGAGGTACAATCGGAGACAGCTGAGCACTAAAGAAGGAATTATGACGTCCTTGGGGATAGAACACACTGCTAGTAGGTCCAAAGCTATGGCGGCTTTCTGAAGGAAAGAGCAAATAAAAATATATGTGAAGTCATCAGCGTATCCCCAGATATCTCCTCAATGAAAGTAATTTAGTCTGCTACAGCTTAGACTCGTCAAGGGGAACAGTTACAACTGCGACGGAGTGGAAAACCTTTTTAGTGAAATAGGTCCCTAGAGTCAGTTCTGGCGTCAAGAAGAACGAATTGCACCCAAACTTCAACAACACTTGGTTTCAATCCAGCAAACATTTTCTTCGACAACGAAATATTCGAGTACCAACGTATAATGCTAAGCAAAATAATTTCCCTTCAAGAATAAGTGGCTTAACACTGAAGTCGTGATAGCAGATATCGTGTTCATACGATAAGTACAGAACACAGGGAATCAACGGAGTAGGCACAAGATCATTGGAGTCTAGCGTATGGTTACGCAATCACTGAAATTCACACATCCAGAACTTCTTTAATCATTGTTGTAACTAGGTGTACTAAAAAGAGAAAAGAGCTCATCACAGTTCTAAAGTCACTTGATTGGGGGCAATGTCTTGAAGAGAGGTTATAAAATGAAAATCAACTAAAAAAAAGAAAAAAAGCAAAGGAACGTAGGCGAATTACATAAGATGATGGCAACGGAATTAGGAAATGAAGCACTACAAATAGTAGATCAGTTTTGTTATTTGGGTAACAAATTAAGCGACGATGGCCAAAGGAGAGACGACATAAAATGTGTACTGGTAATGGCAAGAAAAGAGTTCCTGAAAAAGAGAACTATATTAAAGACGGGCATAAATTGTTAAGAACTCTTTCCTAATGCTATTTGTGTAAGGAATATCTTTGTACAGAGGAGAAATATCGACAACAGACAGTTCATGCAAGGAGACAGATTTTGAAATATGGTGCTACAGAACAGTTCTGCAGTTTGAGTGAGTAAATCGCTTAATTAATGAAGATGTATTGAATACAACTGGGGCAGAAAGAAATTAATGGCACGGATTTACTAAGAGAAGGGATTAGATGATGGGACATGACATGAGGTGTCAAACAATTGTCAGTCTGGGAATGAAGAAGTGTGAGGGGTAAAAATTGTAGAGAGAGACTTACGTTTGGCTACTGCAAGCGGTTTCCAATGGATGTGGGTAGCAGAAGTTGTAGAGAGATCAAAGAGGCTTGCACAGAACAGACTAGCCTAGAGCTGCATGAATCAGTCTTAGGAATGACGCCCACAAAAACATTTCTACATAGTATTTCCTTTCATGGTGAAGACTCAGCTTTGTAAGAAGCATTTATGTTTGTTCGACACAATACCAAACAAAAAGTGTGCAAACCATGTAAAGAATGATATAAAAATAAAAATTATATGTAAAGTAGATGGGGTCTAAGCCCTAAATAACAGCCACTTCGATTGGCAAATCGACAACACACATAAGAGGTTGTACAAGATGCAACTGGAGGAAAGGTCAGTATTTCAGTACATGATAGATAATACCTATTTAAGCAAAAAAATTGTGCCCAGCTCTGATCCCAATCGTTTCTGAAATATTTATTAATTTATCGTGTTACAAAAAAATGGCGTTCAACTCTTAAATACGCAACTTAACTAAGAACAAAATATAAACATCAAAAATGTTAGAAAACTGCAGATCAGAACTTAGTAACCTCGAGGAAGTGCACTGATTGTAGCTTCTGCGAGGTCCTCCATGATGCATGAGATTCTGCACTGAGATCCAACTCCAGATATTTTTCTTGTCCTTGTGACACCAGAACGGAATCTGTTCGGTGACTTCCAAGAAGTTAATTTTCTGTGCGGCCAAGAGGGTGCCTTCCATCACCTTTCGAGGCGCTGGTCACCAGTGAGCCACGTTTGTAGTCTCTTTCGATGTGATGGCACTACTAGTTCCTTCCGTGTCTTCAGGAAACTCTTTCTTGAGACTGAGGATGTGTTTGTTCTTTGTATACATTCAGTACTCCCTATTAGTCTTACCTGGTGTTCACATTTGTGCAGTATTCTAGGATGTGTCATACGAGTGTCTTGTAAGCACTCTACTTTATTGTATTTTCCTAGTACCCTGCAGATGAATCGAAGTGTGGCAACTGCTTCAAAAATGACTAAGCCCATGTGATCATCCCATTTCGTACCCCTACGAATTGTTATACCCTGTTCGAAGAATTCCGAATAGCTTCGCCAAACTGTTGATTTTAAGTAACCTTTGTCCTATCACTAGGACGGAACTGATCCGAACTGCAGATGAAATTAAAGTCAATTTATGCCCTACTCATAAGGCCGAGGTCGCGGACTGTTGTAAGAATTCATTCTTTCTAGCACATTCGGAACGAGATGTAGTTACAGCCAACGGATTCACAGTTGGGAATATTTGGAAGGGGTTCACTATGAGGGTCCTTGTATCATACTGCTGTATCGATGCCTGTACCACGGCAGTATCGATAGTCGCCCCTCTGGCGAGCACAGAGCACGATTGTCGAGTGTCGTGGTTCGGCTTACGTGTTTCGCATCACGTGCAATGGCGGCACCACGGCTGCAGAAATGCAAATTTAGATATTTTTATGGATTAATTACAGTGTTTGCCTCTGAAGGTGTGTATTTTACATTAGTTTTAACAGTTCGGTATTTGTGAGTTATTTCCGAATCCGTGTGTCACGTCGCAGTGGACAATCTAAAATGCTCACATGCTAAGCGAGAGAAGATATATAACTGCTCGGACTAAATCACATGAGAGTAGATAATTTTCGTTCGAATATCGTAATGTTATATCCTCAAGCAACAACGTCGCGAACGTTGATGCGTAGGCTCATAAAATTAATTGGTAATACCATTGGAATAGATTATTGTTAGTTGCATGAACTGTGACACACGTTTAAATCTTTACAATCCATTGTGAACAGTGCAAATTATGTTTTTGTTTTCCAAATAAATGAACAGTGTCATTAATACCTCGACGAAGACTTTAGTTCAGTTAATTACGTGGCTGAAGTGAAAATAATTGAAAGCGTGGATGACATGATAATGTCAGTGTGCCGATCTTATGCGAGAATATACTGAATCGACCAGGAATTTATGCCCATCACTGTGTGAGTGTTTCCCTAACCCGACAAAACAAGGATTCTATTTTTAGCTGGCAGAGGGAGTAGCATAGAGCACCCACTGCTGGGAAATTAGATAAGTGTAGTCTAGACACGATGTTGTAAAATATTTAATCCACGCGTCTGCGTTCGACAACACTGTGTGCAACAATCGCATGAGGGTATGAGAATATTTTGGTTATTGTACGCCGGCGTGTCACAGACTTCAAAATCTACGAGGGACGTTCAATAAATATTGTAACACATTTTCTTTCAGAAGGCAGGTTGGTTGTAGCCAGGATTCCTAAGACCATATTATTCGTCACTCTTCTGTACACAAAACCCTGTTTTTGAAAACAATCTCTGTTCAATGCGACGGTCTTACGCCGCCTGTATGCCCGCATGGTACCTCTCTACTGGTCGACGTTGAAGCGAACATCTTGCTGCCTCAATAACATCGCCATCAACTATGCACTATTCCCACCGACTGCATCCTTCTTTGGCCTAAACAGATGGAAGTCGGAAGGTTCGAGGTCCGGTCTGCAGGGACGATGAGTAACAATGCAATGAGAATCTGTGAGCTCGTCCAGGGTGCGCAGACTTTAAGTGAGGTCTTTCGTTGTCATGCAGAAGGAGAAGTTCGTTTGCATTTTTGAGGCAACGAACACATTGAGGTTGTTCCCTCAATTTTCTAAGGGTATCAAAGCTGCGTGACGCCGGCGGGAGGTCGGACAGGTTTACGCGGCGCTGTTCCGATGGTGACAGACGTCTAGCCCAACGACTCACTCTGCTTTCGTGCACTGACAGGTCTCCGTAGACATTCCGCTAGAGCCTATGGATGTTCTGATTTTCAACAAAAAAAAAAAAAGACAAATCTCTGCTTGGAACGCACCTACGCCATTTTGGAGGCTACGTGTAACGCTGCCACCTATCGGGACTTTATGGAAGTATGGGGCCTGAAGCGGGAATACTCCACGATTTCCCACAACAAATTCCACATCGTTTCAACCGAAGCTGGCAGAGAAGAAGCGTGTGTTGCATTACTGAACGCCGCTAGTATGTTACAAATTACCAAGGCAAGCCAAGTAACTTTACTGAATGCTGCACTATGTTGTTGTCGTTGTTGTCCTCACTCCAGAGACTGGTTTGATGCAGCTCTCCATGCTACTCTGTCCTGTGCAAGCTTCATCTCCAAATAACTACTGCTCCCTACATCCTTCTGAATCTGTTTAGTGGATTCATCTCTTGGTATCCCTCTACGATTTTTACCCTCCACGCTGCCCGCCAATACTAAGTTGGTGATCCTTCGATGCTTCAGAACATGTCCTACCAACCGATCCCTTCTTCTATTCAAGTTGTGCCACAAATTCCTCTGCTCCCCAAATTCTACTCAGTACCTCCTCATTAGTCACGTGATATACGCATCTAATCTTCAGCATTCTTCTGTAGCACCACATATCCACAGCTTCTATTGGCTTCTGGTCTAAACTATTTATCGTCCGTGTTTCACATCCATACATGGCTACACTCCATACAAATACATTCAGAAAACACTTCCTGACACTTAAATTTATACTCGGTGTTAACAATTTTCTCTTCTTCACAAACGCTTTTTTTGCCATTGCCAGTCTACATTTTATATCCTCTCTACTTCGACCATCATCAGTTATTTTGCTTCCCCAAATAATAAAACTCATCTACTACTTTAAGTGTCTCATTTCCTAATCTAATACCCTCAGCATCACCTATAAACTTGCTAAACATCTGGCCAGCCTCTTGTCTACGCACTTTGGACACTGTGGACACAATATAAAGAATACAGTGGAGTTCATCAATCGGATTAAAGGTCTGCGACTTGCTGAAGGGGATATTATGGTTAGCTTCGATGTGGTCTTTTTATTCACGTGTGTCCCCATCACAGACTCTATTGACTTGCTGTCCCAGCTCTTTGACGACACCATCGTGGATTTATTTAAGCACAGTCTGACGTCACCATGTTTCTTACATGTTGAAGAATATTTTAACCAAACTGACGGCTTCGCGATGGGAAGTCCATTAGCTCCAACAGTGGCCAACCTCTTTATGGAGCATTTCGAAGACATCGCCTCGGACACGACTCCTGCAAAGCCGAGCTGTTTTTATCGCTACATCGACGATAGCTTCGTCATTTGGCCACATGGACAAAGAAAAGATAGAAGAGTTCCTGGAGCACCTCAACAGCATCCACATCAACTTCACAATGGAAGGTTTCCTGCCGCTCTTGGACCTGCTTGTCCGCCGTAAACCCAATGGGTCTCTAGGTCATAGACTTTACCGCAAGCCCACCCATGCGGATCGGTATCTGCACGTCACCAGTATCCATCACCCAGCACAGAAACAGTCAGTTCTGAGGACCTTAGTACATCGTGCTGAAACCGTCTCAGACGCTGAAAACTTGCCAAGAGAATTGAGCCACTTAAGCAAAGTTTTTAAGGAAAATGGTTACAACAACAAACAGATCTCTCAAGCAGTGTCATCCAAGCCTCAAAGGAAGAAGGCCTCTGAAGAAGACACCAAGCAGATTGCATTCTTACCGTTTTGTGGTTCGACAACAGGGAAGATCAGCCGGCTCCTGAAGAGGCATAAAATACACACAATTTTCAGGCCCCCGGCAAAGGTCCGGCAACTAATAAAATCTGTCAAAGAAGATGTAGGCCTCAGAACGCCAAAAATTTGCAAGACATCGTGTGGATGTGCGCAGTTCTATGTCGGCCACACTGTTCGCACTATTGAACAGCGCCACATAAGACATGAAAGGTGTCTGCGCTATCTCGAAAAGTCAGCTGTAGCAGAACATGCTCTGGAAAACAGACACCAGATTGCATTCAATGAGACGTCTATTATTAAACGAACCAATGGATTCTAGGATAGCGTGATAAACGAGGCCATAGACATTAGAATTTCTCACAACACCTTCAGTAGAGACGATGGACTGCAGCTGAGTACAGAGTGGGATCCGGTGTTGAGGGAGTTGAAGTGGGGCCAGCGGTCGCGCGACCAAAACATTACCATATATGGTGTGGGACCGAGCACCACTGACGTCACGAGCGACGGCGCTGCTATATAAGCACGGCAATGACAACCACATGACCCCCAAAATTCTATAAGTCCCTCCAGATCCTTTAGCGTCATGCACTCCACCTCGCCTTCCGTGTACGCCTTCCATCCCCCATGCGGATCCTCTATGATCTCATTCCCTTCCCCCATCTGCTCCTATTCCTCGAACATATCCTCATCCTCTACACCTCCCGCCGCCTTGATCCCCCTCACCCCCTGGTTGCTCCTCTCCTCTCCCATCCCCGCCCCCTGCCACGTCTTCACTGTTGTGTCCCCCCTACCCTCCATCTCTACACCCTTCATCTCCTTTCCCAAGGTGGCTTCCATCACCTCCCCCTCCCGGATGATGCCCTCTCTCCCTCCACTTATCCCTCCTATCAACTCTGATCCTCACTCCCCCTCCTTTCCTCTGTCCTTTTCCCAGGCTCCCTCTCCCCCCCTCCCGTCCTCTTTTTTCCCCACCTCCCCTCTCTCTGCCCCCTTCTCTCCCCTGAATCCTTTTGCATTTCCCTCCTCTGTGTCTTCTCATTCGCTCTCGCGTCTGCCCTGCCCCTCTTCCCCTTTATGTCCTCTCCATACTTGGTTCCCCCCCCCCTTTTCCTTTTTCCTTCCTCCCGCATTGTTCTTCCCCCTCCTCCAGGTCCCCCCCCCCCATCTGCCTTTGGCTCGGGAGTGTCATCTTTGTGCCGCCATTTTCGTGCAGTGTTTTACAGTGAGTGTTCCGTGTTGTGTTTTTTTTTGGAAAGTGTTCCGAACGGCCATCATACTGTCGCTGGGTGTGCTTTTTATCTCTTGCGAACACAAACCAGACCGTCACCATGTTTTTTAATTGTGTGTGTACTATGTTACTTGTCTGATTCCTGTGTCTTTTATTAACATTGCCAACCTCTTTTGCTTTCTGTTTTAACTTTCCGCATTTTTCCGCCATTTTACACTTTAAGTCACCGTTTTATCGCCTGTTTTTCTTGTTTCTTTTTTTCTTCCATTTTAAAAAAAAAGAAAGTCTGTAGGCTGTAGAGCAGCAAACAAAGCTGCTGCCAGCCCGCCCCCTTTGGGGGGAATTGAAAATCAATAAAACGGATATCGCCGCGAAAGCGTGCATTCGTACATAAATGCAGCACTGTGTCTGAAAGAAACCCGGAACATGTATTCTCTTGTGACAATATACTACTCCCGTAGCGCAGTAGACTTGCGTTGGACGATATGTGTAACATACTTTTGAAGTCACTATTAGCAGCATTCGGAAGATATAAAATGAAAGCCTACCGAATGCTTCGATCGAAACTGGGATAATACTGCTATTTTCAGTTTGTTCCTGGACGAGTGCTGTCCATTACTACTTTTGTTAAAATTCTCTTCATCTTTAGCCCTTAGGGGTAGAGTGGACTCCTCTACATCCTTGTTAGAAACCGGGTAGCTGAAGTCCTAGGCATAATTACTTATGTCTATTTATGTCTGTGAATTTCTTTGTATGTTCGTGAACAATACATATGTGATTTGATCGACATTTGCAGAGTGCTTTCGAAGACCAGAGCATCCATTGCAACTTTTTTCTTGTACTTTCCTATCACGAGGGACAGGGTACATCCACAATCGAGAGTTCTTTCTTTTAGTCAAATACCAGGCAGAGGCAGATGGGTTCTGAAATGGGAATAAACTGAAGAAGGTTGCCACATCCTTGACACCTAGTTCGGAGCCGAGGGTTCAAATGGTTCAAATGGCTCTGAGCACTATGGGACTTAACATCTGTGGTCATCAGTCCCCTAGAACTTAGAACTACTTAAACCTAACTAACCTAAGGATGTCTCACACATCCATGCCCTAGGCAGGATTCGAACCTGCGACCGTAGCAGTCACGCGGTTCCGGACTGAGCGCCTAGAACCGCTAGACCACCGCGGCCGGCAAACCGAGGGTTCAGAACAATTTTTGATTCCTTTATTGTGTGTGTGTGTGTGTGTGTGTGTGTGTGTGTGTGTGTGTGTGAGCGAGAGATAACAAAAGTAGTTACGCTTAATGAAAATTGTCTGAAATCGAGTTTAACCAACGCTCATCTGTCAGACGAAGTTACGCAACGCAAAAACCACAGACTCGTTGGTCATAAATGTGAAATTACGTGTTCTTGGTCCTCAACGGGCAGCAACCAGTAATCTTCTTCCTCTACCGTTTCTTTTTCGTTGTTCGGTTCATTACTTCACATGCGCCCACTCACATAAAATCAACTTCATGATGCCAAAGAACCTTTGCCAGAAAAAAAGGAAGATGAGACCTTGTTATGTAGGCTAGTTCGTATTCTCGTTTCGAGAATGGAATGCTTGGCAAGGTCAATAAGTAAGAAACTCACTGAATAATGAAGTGACTGCCTATTTAGAACCACACTGCTTAATAAGACTTCACACACAAAGTAACTAACAGTGGCTTATTGGAAAGAGCACCGTCTGTGCATGCACTTTCAGGTGCAGTTTATTAATTTGTGACATTCTGTTTTAGTAACAATATTTATCATCCATTCTTTGTTTTCATTGTTGATCTGTCCACCTCCGCATTCTCAAGAGACCCCCATCCTCTGCAGTCTGAAACTTGTATTTCATACCTACAACTGAAATCCTCTTGATGCTATAAGGTGATATTTGAGCTATTGCAGTACAAATTTACGCTCTTCCTACTAGTATGCATTCGACAATAATACTCATGGTTCCAAATGAATACGAATTTCACTAAGTATATCGTCATGGTAAGTACTGGAGATGATCTGTAAAGCCCAGATTCAGAATTTTTAGATTATTTCTTTATGTGAGATACAACGTCTTTTCTGTATCGTTTGTCACTGAAAATTTCTGTGTCGCTCTTGTGCTAAACTCGTAGCGAAACACACAATTTGTCCCTGAAGCCCTATATTTCTGTAACATTTTGCAAGTGTCATGCAGAAGAATATAAGTTTAGGGTTTAAAGTCCCATCTACGGCCAGGTCATGAGCAGTGGAGTGCAAGATTGGATTAGAGAAGGATCAAGAAGGAAATCGGCCATGTGCTTCTCAAAGAAAACGAGCATATCCTTGAGCGATTTAGTAGAACTATGGCAAGCGTAATAGAGTATGCCCCTACTCTACAATGCGTGTTCTTAGTGCTGAACACTGCCGCACCTTGACTTGCTAAAGCCGTAAGCGTCTCACTTCTCCTCCCATCCAACATTTGATAGTTAATGTTGTATTTGCACATTTCCCATCTTCCACAGATTCACCTTGTTCCATGTCGAAAATCGATGAACAACGTTTACTCTTATCTTATTGATCGTCTTTCGTTACAATGTCTTTTACTGTGGCGTATCTGTTGAGGTTCTTTGGCGCCTGACTGGTCTATCCAATGAGGTGCTTGGATGGCAGTCGTTATTCATGCTTTGCAATTTTCCAAGGTGAGGAGTAACTTTTCTTCTTCATATTCCGCTCGTGTCTGTGGTAGAAAAAAGATGTACTTTCTTGTAAGGAATGATGTGTTACTGAGCATGGTTGCAATTATACATCCCTAGGAAGAGAGAGGGAGAGCTGGACGTGACAATGGGATAGCGATACGCATATATACAGAAGAGTGTACTAGCGTGTACACGAAGTATAAAAAGACTGTTCATTGGCTGGGCTGTCATTTATACTCTGATGATTCGTGTGAAAGGGATTCCGAACTGATTATAGTCGCACGACGCATACTCACGGACTTTGAACGCGGAATGGTAGTAGGAGCTAAACGCATGGGACCTTGCTTTCTGAGTTGGAATGTCCCATGCGTTAGCTCCACTTCCCATTCCACGTTCAAAGTATGTTAACTCCCATTGTGCGTCCATAATCAAACCGGAAACCTTTTCAAGTGGACCACTTGACTTGGGAATTCAATATTTCGGGATCCATATTGTCAAGAGTGGCCGAAAACACCAAATTTCAGGCATTACAACCCAGTGGCGACGGCCTTCGCTTAACGGCCCAGAGCAATGGCGATTGGGCAGATTTGTCAGTGCTAACAGAAAAGCAACACTGCGTGAAATATCCACAGATATCAATGTGTGTATCATTTCTGTGACACTCTCTCCCATATTTCGCGATAATACAAAACGTGCTGCCCTTCTTTGAATTTTTTCAATGTGTTCCGTCAGTCCTATCTGGTAAGGATCCCAAAAAAATGGTTCAAATGGCTCTGAGCACTATGGGACTTAACATTTAAGGTCATCAGTCCCCTAGAACTTAGAACTACTTAAACCTAACTAACCTAAGGACATCACACACATCCATGCCCGAGGCAGGATTCGAACCTGCGACCGTAGCGGTCGCGCGGTTCCAGACTGAAGCGCCTAAAACCGCTCGGCCACACCGGCCGGCGATGATCCCACACACCGCAGCAGTATTCTAAAAGAGGACGGACAAGTGTAGTTTAGGCAGTCTCCTTAATAGGTCTGTTACATTTTCTAAGGGTCCTGCCAATAAAACGCAGTCTTTGGTTAGCATTTCCCACAACATTTTCTGTGTGTTCCTTCCAATTTAAGTTATTCGTAATTGTAATACCTAGGTATTTAGCTGAAACACTGATTTAACGTGTAACCGAAGTTTAACGAGTTCCTTTTAGCTCTCATGTGGATGACCTCACACTTTTCGTTATTTAGGGTCAACTGCCACTTTTCGCATCATTCAGATTTTTTTTCTAAATCTTTTGCAGTTTGTTTTAATCTTCTGATGATTTTATTAGTTGATAAACGACAGCGTCATCTGCAAACAACCGAAGACGGCTGCTCAGATTGTCTTCCAAATCGTTTATACAGATAAGGAACAACAAAGGGCCTATAACACTACCTTGGGGAACGCCAGAAATCACCTGCAGCGCCTCTCCTGGGCTCGTGATCATATCTGTTGGACCGTAGACGACTGGAAAACCGTGGCCTTGTCAGAAGAATCCCGATTTCATCTGGTAAGGGCTGACGGTAGGTTTCGAGTGTGGCGCAGAACCCCTGATACCATGGACCAAAATGTCAACAAGAAACTGTGCAAGCTGGTGGTGATTCTATTACGTTGTGGGATGTGTTCACATGGATCTGGACTGGGACCTTTGGTCAAACTGAACCAGTCATTGACTAGACATGTTCGGCTACTTGTGGCAGTCATTCATGGACTTCATGTACTCAAACACCGATGTCTTGTCACTATGGCACAATTGTTGGCGATTCGTTTGAAGAGCATTCTGGGCAATTTGATAAAATGGTTCGGTCATCCAGACCGGATGACATAAATCCCATCGAACATTCGTGGGACATAATCCAGAGGACAATTCGTGCAAAACATTCTGCACCGGCAACATTTCCGCAGTTATGAACGGACGGCTCATTTCTGCAGGGAAGTTCCAACAACTTGTTTCACTTGTTTTTTTTTCTTCCCATCCCTCTTTATTAATTCACTGTGTTTTTGTCTCCCTTTCGTCTGTCCGTCTCCTTCCTTTTGTTTTTTTCGTAGAGGCTTGTTCTTGTTCTTAACTTTACTTCTGAGTTGCTATCTGCCCTCAGTTAATTCTCACGAAATTTTCAGTTGTTGTGTTTCTTCATTCAATTGGTCTTTAACTTGCTTCCATTGACGATGTTAATTTTTTTCTTAATGAATCCTTCCCACATAGATGTCCGTAGAACTGTAGTCATCATTTCCTAAGTTTATCTGTGATGTTGTCTTTGTGTTCGTAGAGTTCTTTGCAGGTCATCTGACCCAAGTTCCGTCTCGGAGAATAGAGCAGCAGATTTTTCCAACAATTTTTCGTTGTTGTTTCTATATGAAATGAACTTTTATCATCTGCCTAATTAATGTGATTTCTGACACATACAATGCTTCTGGTAAAACGACTGTGTTGTGATGCAGTATTTTTGCATTAAGAGATATCGCCTTTTTGTTGTAGTGCGTCCATGTCAGTTTGTACGCCTTTGCAGTTTGAATTCTCTTTTTGTGTTGGATATTCAGTCACGTGGGTTCGACCGTTCCTCCTAAGTACTTGAAGTGGGTGGTCTGTGAGATTTTTTTCATTCTGTGTTTTCAGTGGGAGTTTTGCGGTTGATTTTCTGTCCATATATTGAGATTTTTCGTTGGAAATTTGGAGCCCAGTTTTAACAGGAGATTTGATGTAAATTATCAGTGCTATATTCGTGAATATAGACAGGTCGTCTGTAAAGGCCAATCGTTTAATACTGCCTCTTTTTACTTTCTCTTCTCCAATTCGGAACCTTTTACATGCTTTTCCCATGCTCTGTTTATTCTTACCAGCACGATGTTCAATAGGATTGGCGATACGACGTCACATTCTTGGACTTCTGTGTGAATTTCGAATGAATTTCAGATTTCTCCCTGGAATTTCACTTTTAGGGTTGTTCCTGATTGAATTTCGTGAATGATGGCTCTGGTCTTCCTATCGACTCCCAATTCTTCTAGGCTATTAAACAATCTGTCAACAGAACTGTGAGCTTCTTTGAAATCCACAAATGTAACTGTAAAGATCCGGCTTCGTTTGATGTCTAGTATGGTTTTGAGGTTCAGTGCAGGATATGCCTTTCCTGAATGCCGCCTGATACTCACCAAACTGTGACTGCTTGTGGCTCGATTCAGTTCAGCAATCCTTTAGGAAAAATTTTATATGTTGCTGGAAGTAGTGAGGTTCTTCTGAAATTTATCGAATCCGTTCTGTCTCCTTGCCTGTGGAGTGCGTGCGTCAAGTCGCTCTTACATTCTTTTGCATTTTTCTTTGTTTTCCAGACTTCTGACATGCTGTGAATTTTTGGTGATTCCTTTTTTGAGGTTCAATTTCCATAATTCTGCAATAATTCCATCTTCACTAGGTGCTCTCCAATAATTCCATCTTCGCCAGCCGGCCGGAGTGGCCGTGCGGTTCTAGGCGCTACAGTCTGGAACCGAGCGACCGCTACGGTCGCAGGTTCGAATCCTGCCATGGGCATAGATGTGTGTGATGTCCTTAGGTTAGTTAGGTTTAATTAGTTCTATGTTCTAGGCGACTGATGACCTCAGAAGTTAAGTCGCATAGTGCTCAGAGCCATTTGAATCATTTGAACCATCTTCGCCAGATGATCTGTTGTTTTTAACTGATTTGATTATTTTCACTGCTTCTTCGTGTGAGGATGGAATCGAATCGGGATTTGGTGCAGGTTTTGCAAGTAGCATGCGTGTGTGTGTGTGTGTGTGTGTGTGTGTGTGTGTGTGTGTGTGTGTGTGTGAGAGAGAGAGAGAGAGAGAGAGAGAGAGAGAGAGAGAGAGATTTTAGTGAAACCAAGTTCCTCACACCCGACGTCTCTAGACAAAAGGTAACATTTTTGCATTACTAAATGTAGACCACTCTCGCACTTCTCTCAGTGTTAGGGAAATATTTAAGTCATTATTACTTTCATGACAATTTGTAATTAGCATTATTCAAAATATTTAAGAAAAAAATTGAATTAAAAGGAAATAAAATGACTAAGGACGTGAATTTATATGAGGACAAATTTGTAATACCGTAGTTTGTGTTTGCCTATGCATGTACGTAACTATTCTAATTACTTTATTGATTGGCGTCTCCATGTTGTCTTGTGCACTACGACCAGGTAACAGGTATACTTGAAAAAAGAGACAGCATTGGTCGTATATTTTTTACTATTGCAAAATCGACTTTCTGTCACTGAGTGACCATCTTCAGTGCTAGAAGTTAAAAATTTTTTCACATTACGATCAGAGAGTACAACATAGAAAATCACAATTACATCTGCATATGAACATAACACTTGTTAGAAACAAACCTATATTGTATAACTTAAATTGGGATGCACTGTTGTCACTAAGCTTACGGCAATCACATAGACTGAGGTCGCTGTTTACCTGCACTTGTTCAGCAGACCTCGGTGTGACGGGGCTTGACACGCCCTCTATGTGACATGTGTCACGTGAAGACAGTGTTATTGGTTTTGCGAATTATTAGCACTAAATAACTCTTGTACTTTTGTGAATGGTGTAGTAATTCAAATTTAAAATGTGCGTACAACACATAGCAGACGCAGGAGAATATCTAAAATACATTGGCATATTGTTTTTTATAAACTATAAAACATAAAATCGATCAATGATAAGTTGTTAGAGTGCAGAACATATACAAAGCAAAAGATAACGCCAAAGAATAATAAACGAACAACATAAAAAGAGGCGCAACACAGGTCTTTCTTAAAAAACGTAACACCCACCATCTGGCGTGGGAAGTCAAAAGTACAACGTTCGTAATTTATGTAACAAACGTTAATACCAAGGAGTCAATATACAGGGCGTTTCAAAAAGAAAGAGCAGATTTCAAACATTTATTTCTCAAAAACTACAAATGATAGAAACACAATTCAAACGTTTCTTGTCAGAGAAAGGTTCAAAGTTTTTCAATGGTCCGCGCAGAAGTTCCATGCAAATCCGCAGTGGCGCTGGCGTTTGTTTGTAGGAAAATGGCGACGACACCACAGGAACGATCATTTTGTGTGCTGCAATTTGCAAAGTTAGAGTCCATTGTTGGTGTGCAACGTGCATTCCGCCGTCAATTCAACAAACAGCCGCCTCGTCATAAGCAAATTTATGAGTGGCATCACAGATTCGTAGAAGATGGTTGCATCTGCAAGCGAAAAAGCACGGGTCGTCCACGCACATCGGATGAAAATGTCGAGCGTGTCCGTGCAGCTTACGAAAGGAGCCCTAGAAAATCCACGACACGGGCAAGTCACGAACTAAACATGTCTAAAACAACGGTATGGCGCGTTCTGAGTAAGCGTCTGCACATGAAGCCGTACAAACTGCAGTTATTGCAAGCATTGCGTCCTGACGACCACAACAAAAGGTTCGAATTTTCAACTGCAATTCTACAGGACATGGAAGAGGACAATTTTGCCGAACGATTAATTTTTTCAGATGAATCAACGTTTCACATTTCTGGTAAAGTTAATCGGCATAACGTACGAATTTGGGCGAGTGAAACTCCGAGGGACGTTATTCAACATGAAAGAGACTCACCAAAGGTTAACGTCTTTTGTGCAATTTCGGTAAACAAAGTTTATGGACCTTTCTTTTTCATGGAGAAAACTATCACAGGAACCATTTACCTGGACATGTTAGAAAACTGGCTATTTCCTCAACTTCAGGAAGATTCAAATCACTTCATCTTCATGCAAGATGGCGCCCCACCACACTTCTCTGAACCTGTACGACGGTACCTAAATAACACCATTCCAGGACGGTGGATTGGAAGAGCAGGAGCACAAGATCAATGTCATCGTCTGTGGCCTCCCAGGTCACCAGACCTTACTCCCTGCGATTTTTATTTGTGGGGGTACATAAAGGACTGTGTTTATGTCCCACCTATGCCCGCTACTCTTCAAGAGGTACGACATCGAATTGTTGCGGCCGTGAATTCGGTAACTAAAGACCAGTTGCGTCGTGTGTGGCAAGAAATGAGATACCGGTTTGATATTTGTCGTGTAACAAATGGTGCTCATATTGAGGTACAGTTTTGATATTTGTTGTGTAACATTTGGTACTCATATTGAGTGAAGGACCGTTGGAATTGTGTTTCTATCATTTGTAGTTTTTGAGAAATAAATGTTTGAAATCTGCTCTTTCTTTTTGAAACGCCCTGTATAAAAAATAATAACGTTAATACCAAGGAGTCAAATTTATAAAAAATAATCACAGTACGAAACTGCCGTTACTTAATAATTAAAATGCCGTGCAAATGTAAGGTGGAAACAAGTAGTATACATCAATCATCGAGAAACCATCATGAGGAAGGACAAGTAATAGTGTCACTTATACCAAAATGTACATTGTACTTTAGAGAAATTAAACATAGACTATGCACGATATCCAGCACTTATTCAAATAGCAAAAGAATTGTTAACATACATTAAAAATAATTACGTAAAGTGATAACCGGTTTGTATTACTTTGTGTCAACGCCTACGAGATGTCGACTGTCGTAAAATTATGTTCAGTAGGCGTCCATAAGTTCTGTAAATTGCAGAACAAAAAAGAAAGAAGCATCATTTAAAAAACCGAAATTAGTAATGTTATTAAAACAAACTGAAAACATGTGTGTCAATGTGTTGAGATAGTTGAAATAGCGGCCATTATACGTGTTCTCGTAGCGACTATGACTGAGGCGTTGTATATAAGGGATAACAAGCAGCTGACTATGAATTGCAAACTGTGATAAATGACCACAAGTTGAATTCATTTCATAGTAAATCGGAGAAGCATTCCCAAAAATGTGTGCTTCTCGATATCGTTTGCTCGTTGAGCAGCGTGATATCTGGAGCTTTATTATGAAAAAAGATCTCCATCTCTTCCATAAGGTCGAGAAGGCGACCTTTTTTACCCTTGTGCAACAATTTCAATTCCGATGTCAAATCTGGAGTTGTATGACCAGTTGCTACCAGATGGGCTGCGAAATTCGATTTTTCAGCAATATCTTTCCTCTCAAGTGCAACGTGCTCACGGAACCTTGTTTCTAATTTTCGTCCTGTTTGCCCTATGTAACTTGCATTACACGTGGCACACACAAGTTTGTAAACACCTGATTCATGTAAGACTTTGCGTTCATGAATGTTATTCCTTAAAAGCACGCCCAGTCTGTTCGCCGTCGAGAAACCTACATTAATATTTCTCTTCTTGAATACACTGGCAATTTTATTGCTAATGGGACCATAGAAAGGCAATGTGATAAATTTTTGATTTTTAGTTTCGCTTGTCTCATTCCGCCTTAAATTGTCTTTACTATAGTTTTTGGATGTCATCTCATAAATGTTCATGACATATTTCATCGGGTAATTATTATTTCTTGCAATTTGTTTAACTATGTTTAACTCTTTCTCATGGTTTTCCTTAGATAATGGTAATCGGAACATACGATGAAATGCAAAGTGGAAGAACGCTTTTTTGTGTTGGTCTGGGTGTTGTGAACGATAATCTAAGATGATATCTGTGAATGTTGATTTTCTGTAAATGTCAAATGTATGTTTTCCATTTTCCCTTCCAATGGTTAGGTCTAAAAAATTAATGACTCCATTCTGTTCTTTTTCAACTGTGAAAGCAATTTTGTTGTGTAAGCTATTAAATGTACTGACGACTTCGTCAATACCAGATTGACTACCATTAATAAGCAATAGCGTGTCGTCTACATATCTACAGTAGTATACGATCTTTTTAGCTACTGTTGGAAAATCTTTTAGTACAAAAGTATTACCTGTGCTAAATCGGGACTTGAATTTGTTTAAAAAGGAAGGAAGATAGTTTCTTTACTGATTAGATTTGTGATATTTGATATTAAATTGAATTATCAGTCGGAAAATAAAAGGTGAAATTAACAACATTTTAGCGTCAATATCTACAAAAGTTAACACTATCGTTATTATGAAATTTCAGTACCACAGACTGTTAGAATTCTGGTCGGACGTAAACTTTGAGCTAGCTGGAATATTTTGGTGACTTGTTAATGACTATTTATTGGCCTATTTAAAGAAAAAAGTAGGAAGACAATAAACCTTGCTAACCTATAATTAAAAATCAGAATCAATCGTGTATCCAGATAATAACGTCGACGCAGCCTGTCCTGTTTCGAGTATAATTACTACCGCACGCAGTGGCTATAAACTATTTAATTAAATGTAAACGAGCTTTTTCTTGTTGAAGCGATGTGTAGGTTCTTGATTTGTGCTGTTATAAGTGACCAGCGTATAATAACTGAATTGAAGCTTTATTGCCGTATTATTGAAACAAAACAAAATAAGAGCTAGCATACTCCGGCAACATTATATACGATTTACGTAGGTATCTGCACAAACGAGGACGCCAGAGCCCAAGAGAAGCACATAGTAAAACATCTACAGTCAAGACAAGACCACGACAACCCAGCACCTGCTTCACAGAGGGGCTCTCGCAAATACGATTCAGCGGAGCAGTTTCCGTTCTGCTTATAAATTTCATTTGCCTCGTAATCCCGTTGACCAAGTCGGTGTTTCATTCACCAAATCATTTGTGTGTCTTACATGATTTTCAAATGTATGTCGAAGAACGAATCTTTGAGTGGGTGTGCTAAGGACAGCGCATGTTTCAGGTAACTTTAATTGATGTGGGCTATGTAAACCATTCTATGCTTTAAGCACAATAGTAATAATCCTAAGTTAACGAAAATCTTCTGCCATTATTACAAATCCATACTATTCATGTATTCAGTTGAGTGAAGTGCAGCTTTTGTGAGGTGATAGATGTTATAGGAATTACACAATGAGGAAGTAACTAAACTAAATGTTTTCGTGGCTAATTCAGTTAATGTTTCACCCAGCATCACATTTGCTCGTACGGAATGTTCAGAAATAAGCCACTCTTCGCCCTATTAAGCTGCTTTTAGGTCACGAAAGATAAGTTCGGCTCGAGATCTTCGAGAACGTAGCTGCAGCACATTCTATTTATACGGTTTGTGATATGATGGTATTGGAAGCTCGCCATAACGAAGTATAATCGCTTTGTATATGAATGTACAAATCTCGATCTCGCTAATTAGAGAAAAACTACATGTCGTTAAAGAGTGTTCAGTTTGGTTTTAGTAAACTGAAAATTAACCGGTGGACAACGGACAATACAAAATTGTTTCAGGTATCAAATACAACATCTTTGCGCTGTTTAACTATCGATGTCTGAAGAACGATAACAGATTAGTAAAACTGCGTCATGATAGTTGGGAGCTTATTAATGTTTGTAGGAAGGGTAACCTTTATGTAGGACATAATCAGCACTATCACCACTATACAGTTTAAAATACAAGAAAGTTGCTCACTACATACACTTCATACGTATCTATCTCTGACACGTCTTGTTATCTGGTCTTAGTGACAAAATGGTTCAAATGGATCTGAACT
This sequence comes from Schistocerca americana, assembly GCF_021461395.2. NCBI lineage: Eukaryota > Metazoa > Arthropoda > Insecta > Orthoptera > Acrididae > Schistocerca > Schistocerca americana. Next base: position 251,894,592 of record NC_060126.1, read on the forward strand.
GTATGGGACTTAACTTCTGAGGTTATCAGTCCCCTAGAACTTAGAACTACTTAAATCTAACTAACCTAAGGACATCACACACATCCATGCCCGAGGCAGGATTCGAACCTGCGACCGTAGCGGTCGCTTGGTTCCAGACTGAAGCGCCTAGAACCGCTCGGCCACCTTTGCCGGCTCTTAGTGACATTAGAATTCATAAACAGCAAAAAAACACGCTAACGAATGACAGTTCCCTGCCAAATCAAATATTTTTACATCGGCTTATCGTATAATACTTCACAAATGTGTGTATGTGTGTGTGTGTGTGTGTGTGTGTGTGTGTGTGTGTGTGTGTGTGTGTGAGTGAGTGAGTGAGTGAGTGAGTGTGAGAGAGAGAGAGAGAGAGAGAGAGAGAGAGAGAGAGACAGGTGAATAGTACTCGGGCGGTGGAGGGTGGGGGAGGGAGATTCCCATTGCGCCCCTTGGGATAGTAGCGAGGTGGCATAAGGATGGAAATAAAACGAGCTTTCAACAGATGAAAAAGTTTAGCATAACCTGTCCAAAATTGAAGGCTTTAAAGAGCCTTAATATATGTTACGAAGAGAGTACAAAATCCAGTCGATAACTAATGTTCTGAACGTCCGATAAAACAATTTAAGCAAACTGTAAGCATTATATATAGGTCAGTTAGATGAACACTCACTTACATAATTGAGTTATTTGTATTATCTGCTGTGTGAAATCATAAGCACGTAAGCAAATACCAGAATAGTCGTTTGTCACTCGTTCACTTCCACATTTACTTTAACCTGCACGATAATACGAGACCATATTTACTGCAACACATATGGCGAATATGATACACTTGCGTAAGGTAGCAGATGTACTGAAGCTGATATGAAGTATTTACAGCAGAAATAAAAGCAACACCTCGTGCCATACACAACCCGAGTGCCAAGAGTGTAGCGCAATAAACAACGTCTGAGATACGAGTAGCTGTCTGTGGCAAAGCGCTCCACACTGACAGAGAATCGTTCTGTCCTTGGTAAGTGTCAGTTTAATGAAACGAGTCGAAAACGGCTCAATAATCAAAGACTGGACTTTGTAATATTAAGAAAGCAGTGCGGTTCCCTATTGTAAGTCAGTTTGGTAGGTTACAGGAAAATTTAGTATCTGTACTGCACATGCAGCCATATGCGACGTCTTTAATTACGGCGACTGTGAGAAGAAAAACAAATGGTAGTGTTCTTGCTGTGCTACTACCCAAGGGGCAAAAGTGTGTGGCTAAAGAATCCGAACAACAAAACCCCCTCGAAAAAAATCTCTAACACGCGCCATACGTTTTAATTTGCATTCGCTAGCCCTAATTAACAAGATGACATCAAAATAAAATAGAAAGAGAAACTTAGCTGCTGGTTCATCTCTTAAATAATAAAAATACAGCATTCGCTCAGATTCATGTGACCACCTGTCAAGAGCCTGAGAAACCACCTTTGGCAGCGTGGACTACTGCGAGAGGTATAGGAAGAGAGTCACTGAGTTTCTGGAAGGTACCGATAGGGATGTCCACAACTATATATGAACTATGTGATCAAACGTTTCTGGAGATCCCCAAAAACATACGTTTTTCGTATTAGGTGCATTGTGCTGCCACCTACTGCTACGTACTCCATACCAGCGACCTCAGTAGTCATTAGACATCGTGAGAGAAGAGAATGGGGCGCTCCGCGGAACTCACGGACTTCGAACGTGGTCAGTTGATTGGGTGTCACCTGTGTCATACGTCTGTACGCGAGATTTACGCACACCTAAACATCATTAGGTCCACTATTTCCGATGTGACAGTGAAGTGGAATCGTGAAGGGACACGTAAAGTACAAAAGCGTACATGTCGACTTCGTCTGTTGGAGAGGCTCGTAATGTGTAATGCGTAATAGACAGACATGTATACAGACCACCACACAGGAATTCCAAACTGCATCTGGATCCACTGCAAGTACTATGACAGTTAGGTGGAAGGTGAGAAAACTTGGATTTTATGGTCGAGCGGCTGCTCATAAGCCACACATCACGTCGGTAAATGCCAAACGGCGCCTCGCTTGGTGTAAGGAGCGTAATCATTGGACGATTGAACAATGGAGAAACGTTGTGTGGAGTGACGAATCACGGCACACAATGTGGCGATCCGATGGCAGGGCGTAGGTATGGCGAATGCCTTGTGAACGTCGTCTGCCAGCGTGTGTAGAACCAATAGTAAAATTCGGAGACGGTGGCGTTACGGTGTGGTTGCGTTTTTCACGGAGGGGGCTTGCACCCCTTGTCGTTTTGCGCGGTACTACCACAGCACAGGCCGACATTGATGTTTTAAGCACCTTTTTCGTTCCCATTGCTGAACAGCAATTCGGGGATAGCGACTGCATCTTTCATCACGATCGAGCACCTGTTCATAATGCACGGCCTGTGGCGGAGTGGTTACACGACGATAATATTCCTATAATGGACTGGCCTGCACAGAGTCCTGACCTAAATCCTAGAGAGCACCTTTGGGATGTTTTGGAACGCGGGCTTAGTGCCAGGCCTCACCGGCCGTTACCTCTCCTTAGTGCAGCACTCCATGAAGAATGGGCTGCCATTCCCCAAGAAACCTTCCAGCACCTGCACCTGATTGAACGTATGCCTGCGAGAGTGGAAGCTGTCATCAAGGCTAAGGCTGGGCCAACACCATATTGAATTCCAGCATTACCGATGGAGGGCGCCATGAACGTGTAAGTCATTTTCAGCCGGGTGTCCAGATACTTTCGATCATATAGTGTGCATATATACTTTTCGGTGAGTGGTTGGGTTACTTTGTGTACCGCCGTTACTTTCCCAGTCGCGAAGAGTTCACGGGAAAAACGATTACCAGTAAATCTTCGCGTCAGCTTGAATCTCTATAATTTTATCTTCATGCGCGTCTCGCGAGATACGTGTGGGATGAACCAATTTATTTGTTGACTCTTATAGGAATTTGCGCTCTCTAATCCTTAACAATAAACTACGACGTGACGCAGAACGCGTCTCTTGTAGCGTCTGCCACTGAAACTGGTTGATCATCTCTGTGACGCTTTCGGACTTACGTAATGAGCCTGTTACGAAACACGTCACTCTTCTTTGGCTCCTCTCTATTTCTTCTGTCTGTCCAGTCAGGTACGGATCCCATACCAACGAGCAATACTTAAGTACTGTGTTGGTCGAAAGAGTGTTTTGTAAGCTACTTCCTTTGTTGAAGGACTGCGTTACCTGAGGATTCTTCCAATGAATCTCAGTCTGGCATCTGCCTTACTCGCGATTAATTTTATGTGGTCTTTCGATTTCCTAGGTATTTTATGGATGGTGGCTCTGAGCACTACGGGACTCAACTGCTGTGGTCATAAGTCCCCTAGAACTTAGAACTACTTAAACCTAACTAACCTAAGGACAGCACACAACACCCAGGTATTTTATGGAAGTAACTGCTTAGAGTGACAGTTCTGTAATCGTGTAATCATACAATGCATGGTCTTCCTCTCTCTGAATTCGCAGTACTTTACATTTATTTATGTTGATTGTCAATTGCCACTTCTTGCTCCAGGTGGCGACCCTTTGCAGGTCTTCCTGCTTTTCACTACGATTTTCTAGCGTCGCGACAAGCGTCATCCAACTTCCGACTTTATCCACTGCGTCATTTACATATATTGTGAAAAGTAATGGTTCTATAATACTCCCAACACTGCACTAAGCTGTGCCGTTCAAAAGCAGATATATAGTTGACTATTTCTCAAAATCATTCTCAAAATGACGATCCTGGCCGAATGTCGCCAAGTGTAACGTTCCCGTATAAAATAATAAAAGTGATTTTTTTTGTTAATATCTTAACTCATGAAAACTGATAAATTTTGACGCAAGCAGCGCTACGCCATGGCCTTGGGAAATCAATCTGAATAAACTAAAAAATTCTTAAAAATGTTCAAATGTGTGTGAAATCTTATGGGACTTAACTGCTAACGTCATCAGTCGCTAAGCTTACACACTACTTAACCTAAATTATCCTAAGGACATACACACACACACCCACGCCCGAGGGAGAACTCGAACCTCCGCCGGGATCAGCCGCAAAGTCCATGACTGCAGCGCCCAAGGCCGCTCGGCTAATCCCGCGTGGCGAAAAATTCTTACCTCATGGTGGTGTCGCTGGATAACGCTGTCTGTATATCTGTTCGTGAATGGCACAGTTTAGTGCAATGTTGGCCTATCTGCAAATACTGGACAACATTTGTCTGAGAACTGAAGTATTAGAAAAACTGACTTTGCTTACTGACATAGCTGCACAGGTGATCGTCTGATTACTAAAGAACACGTGACTATGATATGAGAAAATTTCTGAAATATTTAAATTTAAATAAATTACTTAATCGGGACTGGCAATGACTTAAGGCAAAATTATTTCTTCCTTTTTTGTTGACTGGTAAATATTATATTCTGAAAATCTTTTACGTTATTGATAAAGATCTGCGATCCATTATATGAAAAATTGAATATTACAAATCTGGGTCAACTGGTGCTGACGAATCACAAAAAAAGATTGAAACAAATTCATATTAACTTCTCAGACAAGTGACTTAACTAAGCGCATGCCAACAAAAATAATAAAATTTACCTTACAAAAGTGGCCGGCCGGAGTGGCCGAGCGGTTCTAGGCGCTTCAGTCTGGAACCGCGAGACCGTTACGGTCGCAGGTTCGAATCCTGCCTCGGGCATGGATGTGTGTGATGTCCTTAGGTTAGTTAGGTTTAAGTAGTTCTAAGTTCTAGGGGACTGATGACCTCCGCTGTTAAGTCCCATAGTGCTCAGAGCCATTTGAACCTTGCAAAAATGGTTCAAATGGCTCTAAGCACTATGGGACTTAACGTCTGAGGTCATCAGTCCCCTAAACTTAGTACCACTTAAACGTAACCAACCTAAGGACATCACACACATCTATGCCCGAGGCAGGATTCGAACCTGCGACCGTAGCAGTCGCGCAGTTCCGGACTGAAGCGCCTAGAACCGCTCAGCCACAGCGGCCGGCTTTACCTTACAATACACGACTATGAACTGCGCTGTACTACCTACAGACTACAACAGAGCTGTAGCAGCGAGCGACTGCAATAACTCTGTAACAACGAGCGATTACAACAACTGCCGAGACTGCTCTGACCTGCGACTCTATTTCAGGAAAGATATTTTCTGTCGCAGGCAGCGCGTGAGCAATACATCAAAATTACACTTGCTCCAGTAGGGTGGTGAACCCCTTACAGCCTGTAGGAACTGAGAATGGCCTCTGAACCAAGGCGGCAGGCGTGATTTGTGCTCACACGAGCACGATTTGTAGCTAGGTGCACCGACTGTGCTCCGTCGCTGCCAGCAAAGCCTCCTCAGTATCTCGAACAAGAACCCTGGGAGGCAAACAGAGTCGACACTGGCTTTCTTTCCTGAGCTGCCGCTATTTTCCTGAGGGTCTCCATCATTCGACTAACATTGGAGCTTCGAGGGCAAGCGGTCGAGCCCTCTGCGCTTTCTTGGACCCCTCAGGAAGATCAGCAACAGTACCAACAGGTTGAAACGTCCCCTTAGAAAAATTTATGAATTACTGTGCTGGTAAACCCCTTTCGTTATTTGATTTGCAAACAGCTGAGCAGAACTGAACGTACTCAGACATTTCGCTCTTTATTTATTCTGATCAAGACTAAACTGACACACAATATTTTTAGCGCAACGCAATCTGACTTTCAAAAATCTCTACAAAAGATTGGCCCTGACTAACAATAACCTATACCTATCATGAATCACTTACCTCACCAAAAATCTTCGTTACTCGAACTACTGCAATACAGCGAGCGCCACTACTGCCAGCTAAATAAAAGATTCTAACTACTGAAGGGACTAACTACTGATAGGCATAGTTAGCAAATGAAAGATTTTGATAAAGAACAAACAATGTATTTACCTTAATAGTGTTCAAAAGTTATTATATATATATATATATATATATATATATATATATATATATATATATATATATATCAGTTCATGACATCCAGTCTTACAAATTTACTGTCTCTGATGGACATAGGTCCAGATCATCCGCTCTCAAAACTCCGCCATCTCTCTCCCCACATCCACCATTGCGGGCGGCTCGCCTCCATCTGCGCAACGCTACTCGCTGTTAACAGCCAACAGCCCAACACTACAATAGCAAATTCCAACAATGCAAACAAGCCACAGACTGCACACAGCACAGTCAGTGATGGTTCAAATGGCTCTGAGCACTATGGGACTCAACTGCTGAGGTCATTAGTCCCCTAGAACTTAGAACTAGTTAAACCTAAGGACAACACAAACATCCATGCCCGAGGCAGGACTCGAACCTGCGACCGTAGCGGTCTTGCAGTTCCAGACTGCAGCGCCTTTAACCGCACGGCCACTTCGGCCGGCTGCAGTCAGTGATTTTCATATAGAGCGCTACATGGCGTTACCAACATAAAAACCTAATCAGCTTACTTACAAGGTGAAGCGTCCTGTGCTATCTCAGACGTACTCTCAGTTTGCAGGCAATACCTCAGACCTGTTTTGAGGACGCAAGGTGTCATCTGTATGGCTGGTACCCATTTTCACCTTTCGCTGAGAGACTGGTTACCCTGCCACAGCTTGCCGTTCGTTTTCGGGTTAGTGGCGACCAGCTGGGACGTGCAAACCGGAATACGTGGAGGCATCAGCGATCCCAGGTGACGCTACAGGTTCCAGAGGCGCCATTCGTGTCTGATGACCAAATGTCGCAGGCAGCAGCATGAAACTTGTAGACCGTGGCCAACACAGCTTCCAGCTGTGTACTGACAGTGGCCAGTACCCCCAGCATCCATTCATAGGCGCAGTACATACCTAGCTTTAATCAAGAATTTTCTGAACCATTGGTAATGTCACTAACACATAAATTTAACTTAATGGACACAAACAGAGCTGCATTACGTTCCTTGGTTAGGATACATGGCACAAACAGAGTTGGTCTCACATATTCTCGACTGCGCTTTAATCTTGTGAGGTTGGTCGCCAGGGGAGTATGGTAAACCCATCATGGTTCGAACCATGGAAATGCATTGCGATCTGTGCGACACGTTGCATTGTCTTGCTAGTAGATGCTGTTGCGCTGAGGGAAAACAAACTGCGTGTAGAGGTGAACAAGAACCCCAAAGACAGAGGAACGCTTGTGTTCATTCATTGTGATTTATAGAACGACAAGACGCAGACCGCAACGCCGTCTCCCCTGTTCTGGACCTTTCTGTCGATTGATGAAGGGTGTCAACCATCTGTCCAATGGGATATAAAACGTTACTCATCTGAAAAGGCCACCTGTCGCCACCCAGTGACCGTGCAGCTGCAGTACGGGTGTGTTAATTGCAGCCTTGTTCACCGCTGAACAGCAGTCAACATCCGTGCATAACCAGACTCCTGCCGTGGACGCCCACATGCAGTAGCGCGTGCTGAACGGTCATGAGGATAAATTGTTGGTAGCCCCTTGCTTCATCTAGGCGTTCAAATGCTCAACACTTGCAGTCCATGCGCCCAAACACTTGTCCGCAACCGTCGTTTACTTCTGTCATCTATGGTGCGTCGCAGTTGTCTTGGCGCCAGTTTTCGGTAGCGTCATCTTTCCATGCACGGTATACCTTAACCATAGCGGAATACGAAAAGTATACAAACTTCGACGTTTCGTGAATACTTCTACCTTGGGCCGAAAGCCAGTGATCATGCCCCTTTGGACGATAGATAAATCGCTTCATTTCCGCATTACGACATCGACTGTACTGTTTCACGCATGCCGCGTACAATACTTTTTATACCCTTCATTGCTTGTGCTGCCACCTGCTATCTGAGAATAGTTATTGCACGTTGATGTTGAACGTAGACGGTGGTGCCTTTAATGTGACTGGACCGTATACTACAGGGTGTCCGAAAAGTATTTCCCTGATTACATAAATTGATTACTCAGGCTAGAAGTAAGATACAAATATGAAACTGGTGTCTAATTCTTTACAAACTATCAAAGTTTTTTTCACACATCAGTTAACTTCCACATGAGCACCCTTGGTAGCAAGTAGCACATCTACGCGATATTCAATTTCCGTCCACACATTAGCCAACATCACTGGAGGGATCGATTCAACGACTGTGGTTATCCGTTGCCGCAGGGTTTCAAGAACTGGTACACGTGTTCGGTAGACCTCGTCCTTGACATAACCCCTTAAAAAGAAGTCTAATGGGGTTAGGTCAGGAGAGCGTGGAGGCCAAACCGTTGGCCCATCACGACCAATCCATCGCCCAGGAAAGATCATATCGAGATAGGCACGGACGTCCAAACCCCAATGAGGCGGTGCACCATCTTTCTGAAACAAGACATCGGGGAGATACTGAAGCAGCTGAGGAACAGCATACAGTTGCAGCATGTCCAGATACACTGCAGATGTGATGGTAGCCTCAGCGAAGAAGAATGGCCCGATAATTCGATCGTGCAATAGCGCGCACCAAACATTCACCTTTGGACTGTCTCTGGTGCACTCCATGACTTCGACAGGGGGTTGTGAACCCCAAATACGCACATTATGGCGATTCACTACTCCACTGACAATAAAGGTCGCTTCGTCGGAAAAGGCAATTCGTCTGAGATAACCATCATCCTCCTCAATACGTGATAGCATTTCGACCGCAAAGTCATATCGGCATGTGCTGTCATTGGGCAACAAGGCCTGAACGATTTGCACTTTGTATGCAGGAAACAATAAAAGTTTGTATAAAATGTCATGGAGAAAGCTTTTTGTCACCTGTAATTCACGTGAGGCTCTGCGCATCGATTTCTTCGGACTTTGCAGAAAAGACTGCCTTACAGCTTCCACCCTGTCTGCTGAGGTTCTTGGTCGACCAGAGCTCGGAAGGTCAGCAACCGATCCTGTATTCTTGAACCTCTCATACCAGGCTTTAATGCTCTTGACATCAGGTGGATTCCTTCCAAAAGTTGTCTGGAAGCGTCTCTGCACTTTGGTTGGTGATCGTGTCTCATGGTACCACAGGACACACTGTGCCTTCTCCTGATTGGTTAACATGGCTTCTTGGGCACTGCACCTTATCCACTACTTACGTACTGCGAACCTAAAACAGAAAAAAGAACTTTGATAGTTGTCAACAATTCGACACAAGTTTCATATTTGTATCTTACTTCTAGCCTGGGTTATCAATTTATGTAATCAGGGAAAGGCTTTTCGGACACCCTGTATTTCGTCACTAGGTCATATAGACGTCACGTCGTCTTCATTGTAAGCAATATGCATACATACACACTGCTAGTCATTAATATTCGAGCATCGTGAAGGTGACAAGCAAAATCATCAAATCCACATGACTTGTACTCTATGCTTCGATATTGAAATAAGTAGCATTTCAGCATAGCTTCAGCAGACAGGCAGGAGGAATACCATCAGTATAATGTGTAAAAGTGGGTTCCTCATTCAGGAGTCGCATTTGAATGCTGGTCGTTTTACGCCTCGTGTATGAAGGAGTAAGGTCTTCCCACACGTGTCGGAATCAGCGGCAATATCATGGTCTATGAAGGCAGAGTTTGTTGCTCCAAGACGTTGCTGTTCGTGTTGGTCGAAATCACACAACTGGTATGTGAAAACGGAATCGTTGGTTTTGGAAGGGGCCATGTGGGTTCACAACAGCCAGACGTGAGTGGCGCCCAAGAGGACAGACATATTGTTTATCGGCTATTCAGAATGATACACCAATGAAATGTACCTTGAATCAAGAAATGATCTTGTCTCAAGCAAGAGAAGTATCCGCAAAGACAGCACGACCAACTTTAGAGCCGGACCGGCTGCCAGCACAGCGACCGCTGTTGCTTCTTCTGTTGACGCAACAGCAGGGAGTGGCACATTGACAGTGGTGTTCACCGGATGTAGCAGTGGCACCACATCTTCTTTCTAAACAAGTTTCGGTTCTGTATACAGCTTGAAAATGGGCGGATCCCTGTGTGGATGCTTCGAGTACAGCTAATGTTGCTCTAATGCAGTCATTATAATCATATGGCTCGGTAACTGGCGTGATAGTATGTGGTGTCATTGGGTGTACAAGGTGACCAAGTCTGTCTCCCGTAACTGGCGTTTGGGATAGCAGTCTTTACAATTCGGACACGTAAAGACCAGTCGTCATGTCTTAACACAGACTTTTCCATGCTGCACTTCAGCAACATGAAACCGTATGTTTCGCGTACTATCATACCCTAGATCGATTCAGACGGTACTCGGGTTGTTGCCCAGGCCAGCATGTTGATATAAAGGTGAAGCAGCGTGGAGAGATGTAGCCATATCTGTCATCCCAGTTCAGTTAGATCTGATGCCTAGCCAAGTTGTAGTTTCTGTCAGTGGTCTCTATGTATTAATTTTCACACCCTGTATACCTCCAAAGCACTGATGAGTGCTGATGGGGCCCTGTAGAAACACGGATGACCGAGAAACAGTACTTACTTTATTACTTTCAGATACTCAGTACGTCGATAGCAGCGTAAGGCAGATGCGGACCACTCTCGCAACCCAGGCTGGTGAAGGCTCGTAGTTGGAGTTTCCACTCTGGAGGGAAGGAACAATCTGTGCTGTGCTATGATGACGTCGGGCACAGTGTCGGCCTATGGCCTGACAGCGGACCACAGCCTTGATGTCAGTGGCGTTCCATGTTGCTCTGTGACGGCGTTCTGCATTGGCTGATGCTCGCACCTTCGTGTGTCAGGCAAGGCGACGTCCACCGCGAAGGCAAATCAGACTGCTGGCAGGAGTCGGCTGGCGGTAGACGCAGATGGCAGGTTAGTGATGCTGCGGCGCCAAGTCCCACAATGAAGCTCAGCGGAGGGAACCATTGGCCGGTCGCTGTCTCCAGCCTACGGCTGCAGCTGACGATGCCCAGTCTAGTATGGCACTGGTCTTGTGCAGCTGCTGCTGGACTCTAAATGCCTCTGCCTGAAAATCAGCCATTATTTACATGAATCTGTGCACATCTGTTATATTAAAACGCTGCACCCAGTCACGCGGCTCATAACACGAGATTTGCGCTGGTGTGGTGACACCACCCTTCCTGCTCTGACTATTACTGCTATGCGCTGCAGTTTCCCGCTGAGTATAGCTAGCCCGCCTTAAAGTCCTTTTGTAGACGTGTTGATATGACCCATGTGATGCCACAGGAAGCTTACTGTCCAGCGGTAGCCTGTCGCAGTGCTGCACCACGACACTGCACAAATTATTCAGAGATCTACTAGAAGTACAGCACCAACAAATTTAATCACATTGATTTCTTCTGTACTCTATACGGACAATAGAAAATAGGTCGTTACTTGCTCTCCTTTGTAATGTTGCTACTTTTGTGGCCATAAGTGTAGCAACGTTTCATTAGGTTATCTACAGTTGTTACCTTTGTTTTAGACTTGTGTGGAACTCATTTATTTTGCAACTACGGCGAAGTTTTTGAAAATCTGCACTCGTGCCCGAACCAGATATATACGCTGTGAGCCACTCTTCACGAGACAGCGACACTCTCCATGAGTCCTAACATATTTGTGATAAAAGATAACGGGGTCTTGGTTTCGAAATCAAAATTCATATCTACAATATTTTTGCTGTGTAAACCGAGATTCAATTGACAGATCTGTCTTCCAATGACCTCCTTTAAAAAATACGGTGCAAGGAAGGGCAGAATTTAGCTTATCATAGGCATCGAGTTCATCTGTAACGAAGCTATGTCAGAGGATAAGGATAGGGAAAGAAATCGGTTGTGGATTGGTTGAGAAAATTAACCAGGCATTCGCCTAAAGCGATTCACAGAAACTGCAGACGAATAAAATATAGTCTGATGGGAATTTGAAACCGTCTCTATAAAATGACGAGTCCAGCCCTGTGGGTGGTGCATAGTTGGCTGGCTGCCCACCTGCATAGCTCCATCCTGATGTGGTCCTCTACGATGCGGCCTTCCTGGCGGCCATAGCAAGGCCAGTCCACAGGTGGGACGACGTCGTGGTGGATTTCATAGTGCAGAAACAAACGACAGTATTTAGCGATCGTCGTCAGTCAAGCCACTCCGTTGCTGTACCTACGTCATGTCGAACGAGTGGTTCGGACGATTATCACTATATGTGAGACAGAAGCAAAATTAAGGTTTAAGACGCCGCCTATTACGAGCTCATTACAGACGGGTCACAAGCTTCCTCTGGGGAAGTATAGGGAAGAAAATTGTCGAAGCCTTTTCAAAGCATCTATCCTGGTACCTGCCTTAAGAGGCTTAGGGACAAAATTTAAATGTGGATAGCAAGCTGGGGGTTTGAACCGACATCCTCCTCCGCATGAATCCAGTGTGTCAGCTCTTCGCCAACTCGTTCAGTACTCTCTGTGAAAATCTTAGCCGGCCGCGGTGGCCGAGAGGTTCTAGGCGCTACTGTCTGGAACCGCTCTACCGCTACGGTCGCAGGTTCGAATCCTGGGTGTCTGTGATGTCTTTAGGTTAGTTAGGTTTAAGTAGTTGCAAGTTCTAGAGGACTGATGACCTCCGATCTTAAGTCCCATAGTGCTCAGAGCCATTTGAACCACTTTTTTTTTAAATCTTACATTTAACCACCTGCCTTGTCTGAGTGTCACCTCCCTCCGATCTGCCAATGCCTTTCCAGTGCTATAAGTGGGGTTAATGCATTGTAAAAAACGCCTTAGACTAGTATGTGACAAACGATGTGGTCAGGAATGGGAAAGATCCGCCTTGTTTCCACACCCATGTTAGGAGAGAGCTTCACCACAGATGTAAGCGACCTAAACGCCTTTTTGGCAAACAATTTCTAAACGAGAAAAAAATGAGTGTGAAGGTCTTAATGCGTAGTTACCTGAAATCGTGGAGAAAAAGTAAACGGAAAAGTCAGACGACCAAATTTTGTTACACCTTAAAAGGGCACAAGAAACCGAAGCAATGTTGACAGACACAAAGAAAGTTCATGCAGTTGTTATACGAGTATAAAGAAGCGAAAGATTATTCTTCAGCGTCCCATCCACGGGCTAAAGCTCAGAATCAGCTGTGACCCGTACCAAGGAGTCATCCCAACCTATGTCTCAGGCGAGTAAGCGAACCAACGAAACAAGGAGATCAGTGACGTCAAACCGACATCCTCCTGAAAGTGCATTCAGTGCATTAATCTTTGTACAACTTCAGTCGTTACTGCACTCCAGAAGAACTGGAGGTAAAACCAAAAGTGACAGCAGGAACGCAATTTGTAATAAAACACCCTTAGAGAGCACGGAGCCTAAGCTGAAGGAGAGGATCGATCATACAAACACAGACCTGTGGCGCTGCATCAGACTACTTCATAAAGCAGTAGGCGAGGTCAAAGCGTACATCTGCTTCTACATCTACATGATTACTCTGCAATTCTCATTTAAATGTCTCTCAGAAGGTTCATCGAACCATCTTCAAGCTATTTCTCTACCGTTCCACTCTCGAACGGCGCGCGAGAAAAACGAGCACATAAATCTTTCTCTGCGAGCTCCGATTTCTCTTATTTTTTAATGACGATAATTTCTCACTATGAGTGGATTCGAACACAATATTTTCGCAATCACAGGAGAAAATTGGTGATTAAAATTCCAGGAAAAGATCGTGCCGCAATGGAAAACGTCTTCATTCTAATGATTGCCGTCCCGATTCATGACTGTCGCACTCTGCCTCCCCTACTTACGATAATACAAAACGAGCTACCCTTCTTTGGACTTGTCCTCTCTCATTCACATCTGAGGCGGAACCCATACACCGCACACCTATATTCCAGAGGAGGGCGGACAAGTTTGTTGTAAGCGGGTAGGAGTAAGGAAGCTGTTTTCCGTCGAGGTGAATCGGCGTCCAGGGGACTTCCCAGCCTGAGGTGATATGCGACGATTCGAGCGAGAAGCCAAGATATAGGCGCAGAATGACCTCTGCGTGTCTTCTACATCATGTATTAGTGTAGCGGTTGTACATTGCGCAGCATTGTGACTATCACGTTGCAGCAAGAAGGTGAAAATGTGTTGTAACGAAAACAAAAGTTAAGTTTATTTTCCCGTGGTATTTCAGCTATGTCTGCATGTATGGGTTGTGGAGAAACTACACAGATTTAGCGGCATACTAGTATTTTCTTGGATCCATTTAGATCTAGTTCGTCTTTGGTAGAACGTTGAAGTGAAAGACGCTGTCGTAAGCATAACTATATTCCAAACCGCCGACGAAAGGAGAAACAGCACAGTGACAAACGTTACAATTAACTTAAAGTCCACCTGCTGATAGAATAACACACATGTAAAAAGCTGGCTACTTATTCCATGTCACTTCTTCTGTAAATATTTGAGTGTGGAAGTATTGTGAGTAAAAAGATAGTAAGGTGTAATAACTCCAGTTATTTTCAGATCTATTTCAGTTATTATGTGCCGAATTTTGCTCAAAGTTTTCCGCCGTAACAAGAAATGAAACAAAACACGATAATCTACACTTTCTATTAATAGTACTTTTTTTTAATTTATCATGAAAACCAGTAACATTTAATTAAGTATTCCGTTGATCTGTGATTCATTTTAGCTGTGGAAGAAATATTTGAATTCATTTTTTTAGCTCTCACTTTATGTCCTTTCCTTCGTCCTCCCCTCCATACTCGTATGTTCGACCAGGCTTGCTAGCAGCTCATCAGCATATAGCTTTAAATTCATCAGACTTGTGCCGGCCGGTGTGGCCGAGAGATTCTAGACGCTTCACTCTGGAACCGCGCGACCGCTACTGTCGCAGGTTCGAATCCTGCCTTGGGCATGGATGTGTGTGATGTCCTTAGGTTAGTTAGGTTTAAGTAGTTCTAAGTTATAGGGGACTGATGACCTCAGATGCTAAGTCCCATAGTGCTCAGAGCCATTTGAACCATCATCAAACTTGTGACTGTCTGAAATTCAGATACATTAAAATAAAATAAGAAAAACTCCGTCCAAACATTCTTCGTAAGGTTCAACGGTACCGAACAGCCACAGTGTCATTTACTTCCGACAGCCCCTCCCATGAATCATGGACCTTGCCGTTGGTGGGGAGGCTTGCGTACCTCAACGATACAGATAGCCCTACCGTAGGCGCAACTACAACGGAGGGGTATCTGTTGGGAGGCCAGACGAACGTGTGGTTCCTGAAGAGGGGCAGCAGCCTTTTCAGTGGTTGCAGGGACAAAGTCTGGATGATTGACTGATCTGGCCTTGTAACACTAACCAAAACGGCCTTGCTGTGCTGGTACTGCGAACGGCAGAAAGCAAGGGGAAACTACAGCCGTAATTTTTCCCGAGGGCATGCAGCTTTACTGTATGGTTAAATGATGATGGCGTCCTCCTGGATAAAATATTTCGGAGGTAAAATAGTCCCCCATTCGTATCTCCGGGCGGGGACTACTCAGGAGGATGTAGTTATCAGGAGTTCAGAAGGTTGTAGGTTGCAGTAGTTACTGGGAGATGAAGAAGCTTGCACAGGATAAGGTAGCATGGAGAGCTGCATCAAACCAGTCTCTGGACTCAAGACCACAACAACAACAGCCCTCACTGGATGCGAGTATGGAGGGTCACCTCTCTCCTGGCTGTTGTCTGTTTTCCTGACCACAGCCACTACTCCTCCATCAAACAGCTTCCGGATTGACTTCACGAGGACTGAGTGCACCCTGCTTGCCAACAGCGCTGGGCAGACCCGAACGGTGACCAGTCCAACTGCTAGCCAAGCCCAACAGCGATCCGACTGGAACCGGTGTTACTACCATGGCAAGGTCGTTGGCATTAAAAGGGAATAGCATGCAACGATAACTCGAGCAGAAATAACGAGACATTACTGTATTTAGCAGTGCCAAGATGACCATCTGTTGGTTTCTGGTTTCGACAATGAAGAGATAATGATAACTAATGATAATGATGGTGATGTGTTGTTCCATGACCTAACGATGGTAGTAACTGATAAACAACTCATAGCACATGTACAAGAGCGAGATGAGAGTTACGTACTGCTCACCTAACTACCATGGGAGTTAGCTTTTTTGGATCACAATAGAATACGAGTAAAATTAAGGGAAGCTCGCGTTGTAGATCCGGTGATACGGAAGAAATTTTAACGGTTTCCGATTTCTCAATTGCACTTCCTGAAGATTGGATCGTACGGCAGTTTCAGGATTGGATAGTAACGTTATCCGCTTTAGAGTGTCACTGCGGCAGCGCTATGGGCACCTACTGCATGTCGTGATCCATGTCGTTCGTGATAGTGATGTAAGGATAAGGATGGAGCCTTTTACATTAGTCACCATGTCCAGTAGACCGCCGTCCTGTATTCCACTGGTGTTGGTCGCAAATCAGCAGCTTGTTCTGAATAACGCAATTATAATTCGGTAAATGCTACCAGGTTCTGTGCCACAACCAACAGTTCACATATCTGTATATTCTGTACAGCCGGAAAGAGATTGTTTCAATCCCACATTTAGCCAACTGTTCTCAGGTGCTATCGATAACTTTGTTATTGAAAAGGAGGAAAAAATTCGCAGTTGTTTCTCGCTAGTTCTGATCTTCTCTCCTCTTGCACTGAGAATTCGATCCACTTCCTTATTGGAGTAACCATTTTTGTTGAGAGCTCACCATAAGTTAGAAATAAACCACCTCGCAAATTTTATTAGTACTTCGACACAAAAGCTTTCTGGGTATGGTACCGCGTGATATTTTATAAAACTCCTGCTGGAGGAAACCAACGTCTACTGGACAATATGACGCGGTACCATACCCAGAAAACTTTTATATCGATTGACTCTGGCCGCGGAACCCTACGCAATTGTATTTATTTGTCCTGTTCAACAAGGTTCTAATGTTTTCTTTTTGTTTTGTCTTCGATGTTCGTTGAGGTTCGTATGGAGGTACCGATCAGGAAACATAGCTTTCTGCACACATTATAGACCATAATTCCATTCACGCATTTGATTATTAATACATCCAAAAAATTAAGTTTCCCATTGGTCGCTTTCTCCATCGTAAACTGAGTTTTTCGGGTGATACTACTGAGGTGCACTGAGAAGATATCCAACTTCACTACAAACGTATCATGCACGTAACCGAGCCACTTCACTGGTCTTTTATTGGTTGTCTGTAGTGCCTGTTGTTCAAAATTCTTCATAAAAAAGTTAGCAACAACCGCACGAAGAGGACTGTTCACGGCCATATCTCAATGTGCCTGTAAAATTGATTGCTGAACTGGAAATAAGTTATGATGGGATATTATTTATATAAATCTATTATATCTGTTAGAAAAAATCTTACAAAGTAA
Source organism: Schistocerca americana (assembly GCF_021461395.2). Classification (NCBI taxonomy): domain Eukaryota; kingdom Metazoa; phylum Arthropoda; class Insecta; order Orthoptera; family Acrididae; genus Schistocerca; species Schistocerca americana. The sequence goes on from NC_060126.1 coordinate 251,911,983, forward strand.
CTTCGTCTTCAGAAATCATTGTGTATAAAGGAAACCATATCAAACGCGATCTATCTTTTAGTTTTCCTATAAATGACGCTGAGAACTTTCAGTTCTATTAACGAAGAATTGCAGCAATGAGGAAATGATGTAACTGAGCACTTTGTGGGTGGAGACCGTATAACACAATAGGTCTCAAAGGAACCTGGTTTGTGCACTTTTGGCAAACGATACAGTCTGGGTAAATAAACTTCTGTCCTGCAATGTTGTTTCCCATCGGCCGGAGAGAAAGATGACACTTTTACCAGTCAGTTGATAAATCTTAAAACTTTCATTTGAACATTCAGAGTATGTCTGTAAGTAACCGGATCCAAATGATTGTATACGTTCTTATTAGCCAACACTTCATCAAGATTGCGGCTAAGGATAATTATGTTATCCGCATTAATATTCCTCAGCGCCTTCCGGTTCTGAATAACTACTATCTTAGGTTTTCGTAATAGTCTTATCTTTTCTGTCCTAATTTTTTTACATATATATATTGACTACAGAATCTCAGTCTAGAAGATTTAAATGAAGAATTTGTGTCGTCTTTGTAATATAAACATCTCTATTCATGCTCGGTATACACATTACTGGCTAAAGGAACTTGCGGAATCAAGTGTATAGTACTATACAGAAAAATACAGAACTATTTCTAACAGAAGCTGTGTAGTCGACATATCTACTCATGATCTAGTACATTGTAATTTGAGCCAATGAAAAGAATCTGAACGGAATATTTCTACCACAGGTGCTTATGACTTAACAGTTTCTGGATAATAATTATAGATGATAGCGCATAATAGCTTTTCATCACTTACATGAAGGAATTTTCATCAGAAGGCGCTGAGGAGTAGATGAGAAATTTAGCAGCCTACCAACAACTCCTCAAAATACAGCATCCAGGAATGATATTCTTTGTATGAATCATTGAGTTTAGATGTATCATGGACGATTCAGAAAAGAAGTATAAAAGTACGTAGCGTACTGTGAGGTTAATTCATACCGCTCCTTTGTTTTCTTCTTATTGCCTGACATTGTGTAATTCTCTCCTGTCGATCCCTACTCATAAAATGTTTTTACGACGGTCGTAAACTTAATTAAATCAGTCCGTGTACCAGAGGCCGCTGTAAGTTCTTTCTCTTTATTTTTCAAGTATTTTCCGAAGAGGAAGTAGCTACGCGCTTCGAGTGAAAGCCAAGATTAGAAGTATTTAACTGCCAATGCCTTTTTTCTCCGTCAATCAACTACTTTTGTCTGCAGTTTCTGACAATGTACTGACATTTGTGAGATGAAGCCACAAGTTTCGTACGAGGATTAATTAGAAAGTAAGTTTCTGAAGGCCTGTAAACGAAAGCAAGCACATCCGTTTGGAAACCTTTCTGGAACAAACGGAGCTAACATCAAGGACAGACGTAAGTTTGGCGTATAACGTCCCATCACCTGTACCATCTTTACACACGGAGCACAAGTTTTGAGAGGAAGGAACGCGACTGGGTCCTTCCCAAACAAACGACCTCGGCATTCACCTGTAGCCATGTACGGAAACTTCGGGAAACCTAATAAGGCCAGCTGGTTAGCTGGAGATCTTTACGAGTCCATTGTGTTAACCACTGCACGCCGTCGCTCGATAAACTGCCTCTCAGTAGACTGGACTCCGGAAATAAGACAACTCTCACTCTGTGGGGTCCACCTCTCTATTCTTCTGTCACATAATTCTATCGCCGGGAAACGAAATACACTCGTGTTTGCGGAACATCTTAGCCGGACACTTTTTCCTGATTCTGGCGCCGCTACTGACTACGTCAGTCACACTCGACTTCGAAATCGAATGCATGTTTATTACTGAGACGGGTGTTACGATTAATCAAGGAAAACCCCCAGTTGGGAAACAGGGCCAAATTAGTTGGTTACTGTCGAGTCGCAATTTACAATTTCTTTATTGATTACTTCAACCATTGCCCGCATCTCGTGGTCGTGCGGTAGCGTTCTCGCTTCCCACGCCCGGATTCCCGGGTTCGATTCCCGGCGGGGTCAGAGATTTTCTCTGCCTCGTGATGGCTGGGTGTTGTGTGCTGTCCTTAGGTTAGTTAGGTTTAAGTAGTTCTAAGTTCTAGGGGACTTATGACCACGGCAGTTGAGTCCCATAGTGCTCAGAGCCATTTGAACCATTTTGAACTTCAACCATTAAAAGTAATTTCTTAATCATTTGACCAGGAACAGATCCAAAAAGCTAGTAGGCATAAGTGCCTGTTCAAAACAATTTACTTTACAGTTAACGGCCAAGCCATTTTACTTAAAACCGTCTTTGATAAAACATTTGATAACAAATCAAAATTTTCCAAGTAACGAAATTAAAAACTTTACCTTTAATAGACAAGCCATTTTACTTAAAACAGACTTTGATAAAGCATTTAATAACAAAATTAAAACTTTCCAAGTAATAAAACACAAAAAAAACACCAATTTGCATACAATTTCGCTACCGAACATGTAGGGAGCTAACGTCTTCTAAACTTTGGCACAACAAGATGTTAACAGGGAAGCAGAACTAGCATTTTCAAAGGATGCCATGTAGATTAAAACAATCAAAGTAAAGATACAGTCATTCACCTTTTACAATCATTAACAATTTTAAAGCCACGTAATATTAAAAACCCACCAATGAAAGGCAAACTTAACCTTTTTAAACAGTGGCCAAAAATCAATCAGAGTAAAATACAACCATTTAACATTTTACAATAACTCACAACTTTAATACAATGTCCTGCCACCAAAATGTCCTGGAATAGAAATAATTAACCGACCGGGTGTAAGGGCGGCCACAATTGTCTCCCGAAGGATGCTCAGGCTAGAAGCGGACTAACAGACCCACAACGCCTCACATTCGGCAATCACATCGACCTCACGCGAGGCCAGGGGAGGAGGAGGAATCAGATCAGGAACCATAATCTTGCCAAAAAGCACACTTCCTACCAGGCAGTACTAAGAAGGAGCCAAAAGATCACTGTCTATAATTACACCGGCGACAGGGACAGGAAACCCGAACGCAGGAGGCCACAAGGCAGAAAAGACGCTGGTTGCTCAAACCAAAATTCTTCAATTAGCATCTAAACCTTTAACCAACTTAACTTGCAGTTTATCAGAGAAACAGCAGGTGAACTCCGATGCAAAGGTTCCTCACACCGCACCGTGTCCACGTCGCCAGCGTAGCAACCTGGGCACAGTCACGCAGCCACGCGCTCTGTCACCGGAGCCCTCGACTTCTCTGCACCCACGGCGGCGAAATACCACTCCTCAGGTTAGGCGAGATACTAGTCCATCATTCCCGCCTCCAGACGGAAAATTTAAAGACATCCGTTGCCGCTCACACCAAGTAGTGACTCGGAACCACAGCCGTGGCCCCCGGGTGTTCACAGCAAAAGCTTACAGCTTTGTCCCGTCAACTCGTCCCACACGTCTCGCACCGCCAGGATAGACCACGCGGATTCTCGGAACAACAGCTAACTCTCCACCGCCACGCCACGCCGCGGTCTCCTCGTACGACATTCTCACATTCCCGATTTTAAAAACCGACCGACCGACTCGGCACCGCTAGGCAACCAACCGGCCATCCCCCCAAAGATCATATCCCTTTACACAAGGCTGACAGGAAGCAACGACTCGAAGATCGATAAGACCAGACACGCCGCCAGAGGGGAATCTCAACAGAATCGTACGCAGCATAACGATAAATATGAAAGAATCAATTAACGATGGAATGGAAGGACTCAGAACAATCTTTACAGTGCGATATATGTTGAGAGCCGACACACGGCTCAGTTATTTTAACAACAGTATTGTACTTTGAAGTTATAATGAAATCTAGGCCTTTCGCTGCTTACAGGCATTGATAAATATCAACGGGGACAGTTCAAAAATGTGTGCCCCGATTTCATTACAACTTTGTTCTTCGCGAGCTGCAAGATCGTCAATGATATCTGTACAGATACCAGGTTCGAATTGCGCTTTCTCCAGCAGGAGATGAGGTAGTGATGTCTGTACGATGAAGAAAGGATAAGCGTCAGGTCCTACCAAAGTAATCCAGAAACAAGTTGTATTGGTTAGATACCATATTTTGCAACTGTCATTAAAGTCTTACTAAGACCAAACGCGTTTCGTTTACTCCAAAGCACCTTCGATGGTCACTATAACTATATTACTTTTGAATGCATTACGGGAACAGCAGTGATCAATGTCTTATAAATAATTACTATTAAAAACAGTCTTGATCACGATTTATTTAACAAGGTGACCGGTTTCGACCACTACTGTGGTCATCTTCAGACCATTGAGTAGGAACCTCTTTCTGTTGGAGAATCACTACTCTCCAGTGATTCTCCAACAGAAAGAGGTTCCTACTCAATGGTCTGAAGATGACCACAGTAGTGGTCGAAACCGGTCACCTTGTTAAATAAATCGTGATCAAGACTGTTTTTAATAGTAATTAACTATAACTATATGCTTCTTTCTGTTACAATTTTGTTTACTTTCGTATGCTTTAACTTTCTGCTATAAATAGTATTAATTCTTACCATTAGTCGCAGTTTTTTGTTATTTACGTCGTTCTTCGTGTTTTTTCACGTAATGTGTGTCAAGACGGAGCACACGGCATTTTCACTTAAACCAAACATATTTACCATTTTCATTCGTGAAGAATCGCTACCATCTCGCCATTTCGTGTGTTTTGTTTTGCTGTTTCGGGATGCGTTCATCTTTTCCTTGTTTTGGCAGTGGTGGGAGAGTCTGCTATTGCTCTGTTTGTGTAAGTGTTTACATTTTCCGACTAGTGTGTGTGTGTGTGTGTGTGTGTGTGTGTGTGTATCTGTATTTTGTAAAGGGAGGTAACATATATTAAACACTGTGTGTGTAAATTATTGCTTTATTATAGTGCAGTGATATTATTTTGTGGTGTCTAGAGGGTTGTTCTTTCTCTACAGTATGATTTATTAATTTAAATAACGTGTAGTGGTTGATGTTTGCTTGCTCATTTATTATGTGTTTCTCCTCTATTATAGCTTTTTGAATTTGGAGGTTCTCTTGCGCTACAGGAGATGTTTGTTGTTAGTGAATCTGACTATTTTACGTCCTTTTCTATTGTGGTAGGGTGGTGCTTTTCATGCTGGAAGTGTTCCACAAATGTTGAATGTCTGGTGCCATATTTCTACGCTCTCTTGCGTTCTTTGTATCTTAATTCAAAAGTTCTGCTTGTCTGCCCTAAGTATAGAGCATCACACTGGAGTAGGTAAATGCCACATTTTTGGTGTAGGTCAGTGTGATTCTTCTTTATTAGTCATTTCGGTATAAGGTTACTTTTTAGTATCTTTTTTTATCCTATGTTTCTTGAAGAGGTTTCCAATTCTGTATGTTACTTTGTTTCAATATATAAGTGCCCAATAGCTTGACTGTTGAATTTATGGTTCAAATGGTTCAAATGGCTCTGAGCACTATGGGACTCAACTGCTGTGGTCATAAGTCCCCTAGAACTTAGAACTACTTAAACCTAACTAACCTAAGGACAGCACACAACACCCAGCCATCACGAGGCAGAGAAAATCCCTGACCCCGCCGGGAATCGAACCCGGGAACCCGGGCGTGGGAAGCGAGAACGCTACCGCACGACCACGAGATGCGGGCTTGAATTTATGTGTTATGCCCTTGCTGTTTAGTAGTGGTGATGATGGTGTGTGAAGCGAAAAGGCGTTTGTAAAACCGAAATTACAGAAAATACATTTAATATGTGCGTGCAGTGCCCTCTGAACGAGAAATAAGAAATATCAGTCACAACAAAACGTGAGTAATCAGAAAATATATACGCAAAAATTTTGCCACACCAAAACAACGTCTTTAAAATTCAAGGGATGTGTTAACTCAGTCATAAAATTCACATTTACATCGTTTGGCTTGCATATGACAAACTATCAGTGCAGGACACCATACAAATGGCCCTGCAAAACCATATAATGTAAAATCAAGGTAAGAAGAAAAACGAACTAAAACTGTCTTGAGGCCTCATTTTGTTAGATCAGTTACAACCTAAAATATTCCACTTTTTACAGTTGTTCAACAAACCAAACCCACTGATGACGATACAGAGGTGCCGAAACATGTTTGGGTAACAAGAAAGAACAGTGTTTTGCATAAAAGGCGGAACCCCTATCCAGTAAGTGGCTGTAACATTGATAATCGAAGGCGCCTTTGATAATCGTTAGTGGTCTGGGAGTTCTATCCGGCTAAGTGATCTCCAAACGCCGAAATACCTCTATTGCGGGTCTTGCTGACTGTTCTAGAGCACAAACAGTTCAGTGGCAAGCTGTACAGACAAAAGTAATCAAACGAATTGCCAAAGGCTGACACAGCGTACTATCTGCAGCTTCGTTTGTTAGAATTAAGCCATTGAATTCTTGCTAATTGCGTGGGGAAGAGGGTGTAGACGAAGTCGTCGGATACTCAGAAGACAATTAGGTAATTATGTGAGAAGATGATGATATCCCATACTCCGAGGAGCGTAGGGGACGATGCGGGAGACCCGCACCGCCGTACTAGGCCAGGTCCTAGCGGAGGTGGTTTGCCATTGCCTTCCTCCGACCGTAATGAGAATGAATGACGATGAAGACGACATAATAACACCCACTCATCTCGAGGGAATCGAACCCGGGGCCCCGTGCTCGGAAAGCGAGAACGCTTCCGCAAGACCACGAGCGGACTGTCGGGAGAAGATTCTAGGATAAATCTAGAGACAAAAGCAAAAAGTAATCCATTTTTGATGGAACAATTCCTCGTACACAGAAAAAACGTAATAGGTGACCATTAGACAATTTTTGTACTAAAGAAAAGGAAAATTATTCCTAATTAGAAATCCTTCCCTCAGATTGGGAGGAATTACCATTCTCAGGAGCCATATGCGTAGGTATTTACGATTTACTGAGATGAAAAAATTTGTTTTTTCGTTTCTCGTGAGCAAAATCACTGAGACAGCTTGAAAAATTATGGGCAAACTAACTCGAGTTGCTTCTGTGACTTATAAATTACCATTTCTAGTTGTGAGGCTACCGTAGTGCCATCTCCGTTTCCAATGCATTGCCAAAGTGCGATGCCTATGTAGCGATTTGTTCTTGTAAGAATAATAGGAGTATTTAGTACAACACCTGTAGAAGTGCTGTTACGAGGTCGTGCTGAAAAGTAATGCCTCAGAATTTTTTAATTCTGTTCTCAATATCGATTGAGGTATTACAAGTCATGTTTATTACTTGATCGACTTCTCTGCTTCGCTGGCACAAGTTGTAACCCACTGCCACTGGTGGGTTCCGAATTGGAACGTGTTGGTGAGTAAGATAAATACGTCGATGCGTGAGAGACCGTCAGAAAGATGAAAGCACGAATTCGAAGAGTTCATCCTCATATGGAGCACCCTCTCCCTCAGAAAGGCGATGTCACGCCACACACAAGCGCTGCGATATCTACTACAATTCGGCTCCTTGGCTTTGCTGTCATCGATCATCCTCAATACAGTCCAGATTTGGCCACATCCGACTTAAATCTGTTTCCAAACCTTGAAGAACACCTTCGAGGACTTCACTTTGATAGTGATGAAGCCTTGCAAACAGAGGCGAGATTATGACTCAGTCAACAAAGTCCAACATTCTGCAGTGGTGGTAGAAATGAACTGGACTCTCGTTAGGAGAAATGTGTGTCCTCAGGTTGACTATGTCGAGAAACAGATATTTGTACAAGAAGAATAAAGATGAAGAATGTGAAAACAGTCTTTCTTAATTAAAAAGGTTTCGGAAGCACTCGCAGTAGTTTTAGAACTGTATACTGCTGATGTAATCATCTGGTACAGGGATGGAAGCTGATTGATGCGGAAATGGGACATTTCGCTGGAGACCAACTTCAGTTTGAAAGTCCCAGAGAGCCGACAGCTGTCGAAGAAACTCGGACAAGAGGGGCAGTGGTCGTGATATTTACTAATTATTCTGAGGCAAAGAGCATGGAAGGGAACTTCTGTACATGAATCCAAGAAGAGATACCATTACAGGACACGGATGTGCACTGTATATCCGTATATGTAGGAAAAAAATAATCAGATAGATGTGAATGTGGTGAAGTCGATACGGCAAGACACGCTGCGTTGTTGTGTCTCTAAGGCGCTGCAGCCATGGAGTGTGCGGCTGGTCCCGGCGGAGGTTCGAGTCCTCCCTCGGGCATGGGTGTGTGTGTTTGTCCTTAGGATAATTTAGGTTAAGTAGTGTGTAAGCCTAGGGACTGGTGATCTTAGCAGTTAAGTCCCAAAAGATTTCACACACGTTTGAAGCTTTTTTTTTTTTTTTTTTTTTTTTTTTTGCAGTGTCTTGTAAACTTTGATATCATTCGTAACAACGCTATAGAAATAGCTACCATGTTTCCTGTACAAGTGCATGTACCATTGCCAATCATATACCGCATAGGATAATGCTAAGCTTCATGGAGCAAAGAAAGCAAATAATTGAACCGTCAAGCGCTTCTCAGTTTGCCTCAGTTTACATATTCATACATATAATACAACTGTTCCTGCCTAATACATTTAAAATGTACATGTTGCATAACAGCTGTCGTACGGTTCATAATATGTGTTCAAATATCACACCGTCAACTTCAGCAAATTTCTGCTCTCTTGGGAGAACATGTCGTGTTGCTTGTCTGAGTCCCTCTGCACATTCCCTAACTAGGATGGCACGTCCCTGATGCGACCAAGCAATTCATCTCGTATATTTAGCTTTACTTTGTACACCTCAGGGTTTATCCACACCCATAAATTGAAATTTATTGTCACATTCGTGCGCGCCACTAGCCCAAAAACAAATATGCATTAAATGCATTCTTCCTCGGAAACCATTCGGAATGAGGAATATATCCATATGAAGCTATTCATTTCGAATGAGAGTTCCTGTCTTCTCCCTATGTCTGGGGAGGCCCCAGACGGCGGTGGGATACGAACCTGAGTGTCACCCGTCATGCCGTCCGACAATCAGGAGTATTGGCCTGGGGTGCCATTTCATCTTGTCGAAGGAGCCCTTTGGGTGTTATCTGCGGCACCATTACAGTACTGCGGTACATCGACGATATTTTACGCCGCGTTTTGTTGACCGTCACGGCAAACTATCCTGGGCTTACATTTCAGCAAGATAATGCCCGTCCACGCATGGCGAGAGTTGCTACTGCTTGTCTTCACGCTTGCCAGAACCTATCTTGGCCAGCAATGTCTCTGGATCTAACCCCTACTGAGGAGGCTATAGCGTTATGGGCAGGACCCTGCAACCTACTAGGGATTTTGACGTTATAGCGTGGCAGTTTTACAGAATGTGGCACTATATCCCTCAGGAGGATATTCATCAACTGCGTTAGTCAGGGCTTTTGGGCGGAATATTTATGCCGCTAATAAGAATGACGAGGAACCGCCGTCTCACTCCGTCAGGTTACCGTTCGTTTCTGGGGTCACTGACCGCATAAGCAGAATTTTAAAGAAAAATTGGTATTCAGACACCTTTCTATACTCAAAACAAAATAAAAGACTTTTTCCGACGGAAAACGGATGCACCTTATTACCTCCACGATGCAGGCGTCTATCAAGTGTCATGTGGCTGCTGCAAAGTGTATATAGGCGAAAGGGGAAGAACTGTTAAAGAACGCATTAAGGAACACGAATGGCACACGCGGCTAAAACAAAGTGCAAAATCGGCAGTAGCGGAACAACACGAGAACTGTGGCTCTGACATCGGTTTTAATAACGTATTTGTACTGGCTAATGAAACAAACATTTATAGAAGAAAGGTCCGAGAAGTGGTTGAAATTTCTAAGAATGCATCTAATTTCAATAGACAGGACGGCTATAGACTTCCGGCATCGTGGCTCCCCGCCATCAAGGAAGTAACTACGGGGCCGCGGTGTGTGAGCGGCATAAACAACGGGCTGCAAGTCACCTCGGCGGACGGACGGCCGCCGTGGCCGTGCGGTTCTAGACGCTTCAGGCCGGAACCGTGAGACTGCTACGATCGCAGGTTTGAATCCTGCCTCGGGCGTGGATGTGTGTGATGTCCTTAGCTTAGTTAGGTTTAAGTAGTTTAAAGTTCTAGGGGACTGATGACCTCAGATGCTAAGTCCCATAGTGCTCAGAGCCATTTTTTTGAACCTCGGCGGACAATAATATGTTTCGTAAACATTCCTCCTCTCTTGCTCTGTCCGTTCGAATCTAGCCACTGATGACCAACCAATAGCGGTAGCAGGCATTTCAACCAATAAGCCTTCTCCAGCATAAGTGTGGAATATTGCCTTTCTGTCCAATGACGATGACCGCCAATGGTATCCACAGGAGACGAGCTACCAACGCCCCTTCTGCATTAGCCTATGACTATGGCCCACCAAAGGTAGCCATATGAATTTTAACCAATACTATCACAACTCCAGCACGAACGCCAGAAATCTCCCCCTTTATAAGTGGACGCGACACCCGTCTCTGACAGTGTTCTAGCAGCAGTGGACACCAAAAGATCCTGAGGAAGATCCCAGCAGAGGGGTCGAAACGTCAAACATTCTACAAGAAACAATATCCCAGAATTTTTTAACTTCAGTGACAATTGCCACGAAAGCCTGCAGACTTACATAATCCGTCAGTCAAGCCGGATAACTACATCCCAAATGGTCAGAGGTGGACCAACGAGTTATTGAACTGCACAATCTATGATGCGCTTTCTCTTGATTATTTGTTTGTCTGTACATGTAACATCACATCTGCTGATTACCATTCCATTCGGGTATATCCTACGTCGTTCGTCTTCTTTTATTTTCTTTTTTTTAATTTATTTCTTTTCGTTGTAGAGTGTATTTATAATATGTTTCTATTTTTCTTTTATATTTTGTATAATCGTTAGTAATGCGACTTCATGTGCTAATTACTGTTGACTACTGTGTTATGTAAAACTTAACAACAAAGGGCACATACGAGACACGGCGACTTGAGGTCTACCGTGTCCTACAAAACCATTGCACATTATTTTGAAGATGAAAATGCTACTCACGTAGCATCGGTGCTACGACTTGCGTTTCAGCAAAGCCGGCACTGAAATGGTAGGCCGTAGAGTGTTAGTTAGGAACTAATTTGAGATCGGGTAGCCGCGGCCAGGTCTCTCGTTCCTTTTCCTGTACTTACTTACCTGAGCGTGCTCCTCTTAACCATTGCCTACCCTGAAGCGAGGTATAATACGGTTCAGCCTGGAAATGGTGTTTAAAACAGGCTGCACTATACATGTCAGCAAAGTTACAGTCTCAAAAACAAAAAGAGCGAACTAATAAACGAAGTTATTGGTTAAAATTTCCTTGCTGAATATCACTTTTGCAGTACACATGTTGCTACGAAGTCTGCCCTAGCGCACAGTTCCTAATGTAAAAGCAAATACTTGATCAAAATTTGTGCTATTCCGTTGATTCAAAAAGCATGTTTTGTCAGTAGTAACCAGCGTAAACAAATTCTCATGGTACCAAATCTGAATCCAGAGTCTTAACAACTACCTAGCTTAAATCTGTCCCACTTCCACAATGCGCAGAAAACATCAGCTCTGGCTAGATAGAACATACTGCAGCCAATAAACTTCACAGCTCGGACAATACAGCAGCTTTCCTCTTTGACCAATCTTCAACTCCGAATTTAATTTAATCAGTATGTCAAAATGTGTACTTTCCGGAAACCAAACAAACCCCAAAACAACCCCTCTTTTATTTGCCTTAAGACTATAAATAAGAATTTCGTATCTAGAATACCTAACCTGGCTGTATAACAATAAGCATTTCGTGCGCTGTATGTTATTCTGCACGATTACACAATGTGATACACATGCTCATTCAGAATTAATTATTAACAAATTCCAAGATTTTTACATCACTTGAACGCTTAATTCAACCCCTTGCTCACTCTGATAGAAAAAAAGTGAAAAATACACTGTCAAACAGTTGAAAATAATAATTACTGTCAGAAACCGAACCACGGTATAAAATACACACGTATAAACAAACTAATGTTTCATTAACTATTTGGCAACAAAGAGTATAGTTAAAGTACGTCTCTGACGTATACAAAAATACATATCAACGTGTCAGGCGGTCGTTGGGGGCGAAAAGTTATAAAATCTAGGTTTAGATAATTTCAAATATATGATACATTGTTTTATGTATAGAACTAAGACTCTTACGACAGATAGCTCCTTTCATGCTGCAAGGTTACATCAAATGTGACGGAGATTGTTGTACAATAAATGACTATGTATTCACAGGTTTTGTGTGATTTTTACAATCTGAAACACAATGTGAGATCCAGAGCCTGCCTGCATAACGAGAAAAAGAGCCAGAGATTACACTCTCTCGACGTGCGACTGCGTTCTTTAGGACACAGGGCCGCTGAGAGCATCAAGAAGAAACTTACAGCTTTCTAATCATCAATGCACATCGCTGCGCTGTATGGTGAAGTCTTATATACACTTGACAGTTGACTGGTATAGTAAAATTTCTTCTCAATATATTTTAACTTTATTTGTATTAATTAAACATTGTTATCACTATTACTTCATTAAGCCGCAAAAACATCTTCAGTTCCTACACTTATTATCGGGTCGTATAATGTAAAATTTGTTCACATGAACTATTTTCAATAGCTGGGAAACATGTCATGTAAAATTTATAACATCAACAAAATTTTCAAGAGTAGTGGGACAGGCACTGGTAATTTCTTTTCCCTCCCGAAATGATGGATACTTAGGAATATTTCTGAACTAAGAATAGACTGTAATAGACCGCAGCAAAATCATTGTACAGGATGATTTCGCTGAATGGAGAGATACTGCAGGAAAGTATTGTTGAGAGGATAACGAGTAAAAAACGCCATGTGGTCATCTGGCCGGGAAAGCGTTCCAAGGAAGGCATACCCTCTTGAAAACAGACATGACAGTGTAGGTTTCAATTAAATTCCATGAGAGAATACACTAGGCAAGTGGTAATTTATGTCTGTAAATAGCGTTTTAGCTGTACACTCAAGTGGCCAGCAGTGTTGTCCACGACCAAACTGAGTCAGCGACAATAATGAAGCAGATGCCAGCCAGTACCAATGTGTGTGTGCCGTCACTCTGGGCAGCATTACCACGATATCCAGCGTGGAGCTTTAAAAGAAAAAAAAGTCCACACAGGTCATTCTCATTTGCGTGATATGGTCTCATATGCTCTTTCTGTCATTGATATCTACACTGTCAAAGATCTTTTATCTACACCTTCATGTGAGTGTACCTCCCTTGGAATACATACGACATAAAAATTTCCATACGACATATAAATTTCCATACGACCTCTTTAGCTTCTTATATTCACGGGGATCGTTTCCTGCAGTTTGTCCTGTTCCAGTAAAATCACCCTGTACACGTTGAATGGCAAAACATCTTTCATAGTAACGCAAGTAAGGCATACCCTGCCCGACAAAATTAGTAAAGCACTCAGAAGGGGAGGAGAAAATGAAACGAGAATTTGTTGGGTAATAGTGCATGTAACGTCATTTCAATGATTGCAAAATTGAGTCAAATTTACAAAAATCTTGGCCATACGAGCCCATTCAGTTTGCCGTTGCGCCTCCTCTGGCCTCCACACGCCGGAACATGGTATGACCCGTTGGCACCTTCTCCGCCTCTCTCCTCTTAACAACCCCCCGACCGATCTCCCAAGCGTCCTGCAATGTTGACACTTGGCACCAGTACGAACACTCTCGAGGTGATGGATGGATCACATTGGTGACACAATCGTCTATTGGGGTATTCAGAGGTATGTTCCCACTGGGTTGCTTGCCGCCTAACAGAACACCATTAAGAGAACGGAGGACCTTCCGTGCGACACTGCTTCCGCGTTACGAGGCTGATGCCGAAATTTTTTTGTCGAACGTCATCACAGGCTATGAAATATGGCTTCATAATTTCGAACCGGAAACAACACGGTAATCTATGGAGTGGTATCATATTGCCTCTTTTCCGAAAACCGGAACTGGAACTCTGGAACTCTGAAGGTGTTATTCTGTTCGACGGCCTGCCTCAGGTGTAACGATCAACTCTGAAGTATATTGTGCTATCCTCGCTGGAAACTGAATAGATGACTTCAATCTGATCGTCGCCACAAAAATGCAAACGAATTTCTTCTTCACCATGACAACGTAGTCGACACACAGGTGTGCGCGTCCGACTGGAGCTCACAAAACTTTATTGGACTGTTCTTCCTTCCTCATCTACCACACGTCCCGGATATCGCACCTCCCGCCTTCCATCTGTTTCAACCAGTAAAGAATGTACTCCATGGGAAGCAGTACGTGGATCGTGAAGAAGTTACTGACGCAGCAAGACGTTGCCTCCGACGTCAACCAGTAGAGTGCTATACAGCGGGCGTACAGGCGCTCCCAGTAAGGTGGCGTAAGGTCGTCACATTGAACTGTGACTGTGTTGAAAAATAGGATTTTGTAACCAAAAGACTACGGAATAAAATGGTGTGTTGGAATCCCGAATAAAACAAACTTGCTTTCGGAAAAAAAGTGTTGCATTACTCACCAAACGCCCCTCGTAGAAACAGTGTGGAACACGCTGAATTAAAAAAGTATTACAGTGGAAAGCTGGAATGAGAAAACATTGATAACACTAAGCATAGGAATAAGAAATATCAGAAACTCCTGTTTCTCTCATATGCAATCTGCTGAAGTGGTAGAGAGCGACATGACTAGCTACAGAAAAATGGGGACAAAATCAGTGCAAAATCCATAAATTTTTGAACAGTTCAAAAGCTGAAACAAAAAGACAGACATGTTATGATGAAAATTATGACATAATGGGAGCAGACGCTAATGTTAGGTGAAGTGTATGAAACAGTTTGAGGTATGAAGAACGGAAATGCCACTGGAGACGGTGTTTAGATGCAAATGGCCAAATATGGGGGTAACGTAATGCAGAACTGTTTCAAGTTTGTCTGCAGAGGAAAACAGTTCCCGAAAATTTGAGTAAATTGTTCTATTTCACACGAAAGGAGGGACGACAGATATTACAAAACCTTATCCCTAACATCGTCCTTTTCGAAATTTGTAGGAAATTCACTATAGTTATTACCAGTTGCATAGAAGAGGAGAATGTTTTGATGAGGCAGGAACAAGCCCGCTTTAGGGTTGGGAACGACTCGACGGATCGTTTACAAGTTGTGGACGAGATTGCAGAACAAAACAATGAAAGTGTGGGTGTTATCACATTATTCGAAATTGTTAACGCAGTTTCACCCAAATATGTACTAACTGTAGCCCGCATCTCGTGGTCGTGCGGTAGCGTTCTCGCTTCCCACGCTTAGTTAGGTTTAAGTAGTTCTAAGTTCTAGGGGACTTATGACCACAGCAGTTGAGTCCCATAGTGCTCAGAGCCATTTTTTGTACTAACTGTCCATGAACTATAAGAAATTGATATAAACTGTGTTAATATACTTGAGAATATATACGTCGATGCTATGGTTTCCATTACACTTCATCAGCATAGGAATTCCAGTTTTAATGAGGAATCATGTAAGGAGATTTACCTAATTGCTGATAAACTTCAACAACGAACGGAGAAATTTAATCACGTATAAAAGTACGTCTAAAAGTCAATCCTAAAGACGAAAATATTGTATAAATAACACATTAAAAATGATAAAAATTAAGAATCTAGTTCTAGAGGTAGTTGATGAGTATTTGTATTTAGTGGAACTGATAACACAGACTGGATGGACAATAAAAGAAATGAACAGATGAATGAAAAACTGCCTCCAATATTTCTGGTAAACTAAATACGGTTTTCAAAACTAAGCTTGTGATGTACCTGATTGTAAGCATCCATTTCCAATGTATTACCAGTTTTTATTCATAGTAGAGCATGGACTTTTAATGTGAAAACCATTCAGGAATTGAGGGTTACGTTGTGAGTTCGGGAGAGTTATAGGTTGGGAACGGAAAACTCAAGAAATTAATCAGAGAACAGACTGAAGGAAATACAGGTGAACGAGACATGCAGCCAAGTGAATGGATAGCAGATCGTGTAAGGAAGTTCTTAGCTCGATTGTAAGAGATAAGAAAGGGATGAGAGGAATTACATACGAAAATGTCCAGGGACCGCATGTATGTGTATAGATGTAAAACCTCATACAGTGATAAATCTGGAGGAGGTCTTTATCTAACAGCGTATGACGAAAGAGACTGGCCGAAGATGATGGTGGTGGTGATGATGATTCTGAGAAGAACTTTTTCTACAGTTAAAGCTGTGCACCAGATGGACGCGAATCCTGAGTCCTGGATTTCCTGCGAAGTGCACTACAACTTTTTCCATTTGTGTACGCCTCACAATTTTATCTTATCACTTGGTAGGAAAGGAGAGAAGCAATTGGCAAGTTGAGACTCTGAGACGGACCATCAATTCTTCACGACCGCTGACAATAGCTAGCTCGCTTTGCTCTCCATAGGAAACATGCGGAGGCTCTGCACTGAATTTTCGCACATACCTATGCCTAACTGGCTCGTTCATGTCTCGGCCACGTAGGCCTCACTGCTCTCACGGTGAACAGCTACAGGTGCCGTGTTTCGCGAGTTAAAAAAAAAAAAAAAGTTCTACTCCTGGCTGAATTTCAACGCTGAGGGAATTTCCATTCTTTTCATCTCCGTAAACATCAGTTAGCATAGTAACAAAAATTTTTCAAATATATCTGAATTCCTAAGAGACCAAACTGATGAGGTCATAGGTCTCTAAACTTACACACTACTTAAACTGACTTATGCTTAAGAACAACACACATAACCATTCCCGAGGGAGGACTCAAACCTCCAGAGGGGGTGGGGGTGGGGGAGCGCAATCCGTGACATGGTGCCTTAGATCGTGCAGCCGGTTTAGCATAGAAACAGCTCACAGTAGAATGTTAATGCCGAGTGTTGCTAGGCACATACAATCTGTGCGTTGTCGATGCTAAAAAGCAGTCGTGGCGACGTGTCACTAGGATCAATGAACAGAACTTGATCTAACAATTACCATTAATATGTTGCGATTTGTGGAGAAGGCAGGGATACTCCCACACCAGGAAGGCCGGGGCTGGCTGTGTGGTTGGTCCATCGCTCTCTCGCACACAACGGATGAACATACTGTGCTGTCTAGACAAACAAGCACCCGCCGCTGTGACCGAGGTAGCTAACTCTCACATCTGCAGAGGCACTACTTTCAGAGGTACCCGGAGCGGTGGAAAAGATACACATCTAAAAATGTTTTACATCACCTCGTTTCCGAGAGTTCCGGAACCTGTACAAAAAATTGGAATAGAGATGAACATAAACATCAATTCCGCCCTTTTTACTGCTCATGATAACCAAACACTGCATGTTGTACCACCATACAGCGAGACCTTCAGAGGTGATGGTCCAGATTGCTATACACACCAGTACCTCTAATACCCAGGCATATCCTCTTGCATTCATGCATGCCTGTATTCGTCGTGGAATACTATCTACGTCAAGGCACTGTTGGTCCAGATTTTCCTCAACTGCGATTCGGTGTAGATCCCTCAGAGTGGTTCGTGGGTCACGTAGCCCATAAACAGCCCTTTTCAATCCATCCCAGGCATGTTCGATAGGGTTCATGTCTGCAGAACATGCTGGCCACTCCAGTCGAGCGGTATCGTTATCCTGAAGGAAGTAAATCACAATATGAATGCCTCGCCAATATGTTGCCGATATGGTTGCACTATAGGTCGGAGGATGGCATTCACAGCCGTTACGGCGCGTTCCATGATCACCAGGGGCGTACGTCGGCCCCACATAATGCCACCCCAAAACAGCAGCAATCCTCCATTTTGTTGCAGTCGCTGGACAGTGTGCCCAGGCGTTCACCCTGGCCGGGTTGCCTCCAAACACGTCTCTGAGGATTGTCTGGTTGAAGGCATATGTGATACTCATCGGTGAAGAGAACGTGATGCCAATACTGAGCGGTCCATTCGGCATGTTGTTGGGCCCATCTGTGCCGCGCTGCATGGTGTCGTGGTTTCGAAGATGGACCGCGGGTATTGCGGATGGGGTTTACTAGCAATCACATAAAATCAGAGGAAGAAATCACCCGAGAGTTTCAGAGCGCTGTAAGCGGCCCACCTAGCACAATAATTGCGCGCAAGGAGTTAAGAACCGTGGGGTGCAATGGTCGAACAACTGTTCGTAAGTCACACATTTATGTATGAGTAGCTAGAGTTAATCGACGCTTGAGATGGTATCAAAAGCGACGCCACTGGACAGTGGACAAGTGATTTAGAGCTATAGTCTAAGGATTTGGGTCTGGCGAATGCCTACAGAACGTTACCTTTCATCATATGTTGTGCCAGTAGTGAAATACGGAGGAAGTGGTTTTATGGTATGATAGTGTTTTTCATTCTCAGGATTTAGTCCCCTTATTGTGCTTAAGAAAAATGTAAATGCAGAAGTATAAGAGCACGTTTTACGGCCTTGTGTACCGCGTGAAGTAGAGGAACGGTTCAGAGGCGATGATAGTTTATGTCAACATGACAATGCACCTGTCATAAAGCAGCGCCTGCGAGGTAGTTGGCCGTGGACGATGCCGTTCGTGAAGTGGTGTAGCCTGCCCAGAGTTTCGAAATGAACATAGTTGGGATGAGTTAGAACGTCGACCTCACTCCAGACACCAGCGTCCAAAATCGCTTCCGTCTCTGGTTTCATCTTTTGAGGAATAATGGACAGACATTCCTCTATAGATGTTCAGGCATCTCATGGAAAGTGTTCCAAGCAGAGTCCAATCCATAATGGAGATGACGGGTGGACAATACTAATATTACTGTCCACTAGTAGTCTGTATATTTTGATCAGATAGTGTACACAGTATGTCGGAGTGTGCTGCACATTTAACAGCAGTGAAGGAAGACATGGAAAAGTAAAGATAGTTCTTTCGTTTACTTTTATCGAATGTCTGGTGGTGATACTGTTAAACAGTTCATTATGTAGTCTTTCTTATAAGGGTATAGATTAAGTGCAAAGATAGGGGAAGAATCTCTCGATTGTTATCTGAAGATTTACACGATCTCGGTGAAGTAAGACTTCATACGACTCGCTTTCGGGCTTAAAACATTCATTTTTGTGAACTGAGTTCAGTTTAACTATTATCCCGTGTAACACCAAGGGAGGAAATTTTGACGTAACATCGATGGTGACAACGGACAATATTCTACTCGTATAAGTAGCTGAACTCCAGTTCAGTAGGGTACCGTGAATATATGCCTTCCTGAAGTTATAGCCAGTTAATATTTTGCTTGCCACCCCACAGCCCACAAAATGGCAGCATTCCGGTACATCATCAATAGAGCTATCCAACTACCACTCTCTGAAGACAAATGTAATCAAGAAATTGAAATAATAAAACAAACAGCTATTGCAAATGGTTATAACAGCTCCATAGTAGACACCTTAAAACACTCAATGATGGCAAAGCAATCACAACACAGAAAACAAAAAGAAAATAACATCTTCCATACAATCGCCATTCTAGGTAACATTTCATATCAGATTGCCATTGACTTCAAACGAAAAGGCATAAGCATATCCTTTACTACAGACAACAAGATTGGACAGAAGTTACCGCATAACATTAGCACACGAAACCCTCTTCGACACACAGGTGTGTACAAAATTGAATGTTTGGGCTGCGACTGCTTCTAGATAGGCCAGACAGGCAGATCATATGAGATTAGATTCCAAGAACACATGGCAGCTCTAAAAAACAAAAAATACCACACATCAGTAATAGCCACCCACTTGCATGAAACAAAACATCATGTTGACAACACAAGTATCAGCATCCTACACATCCAGCCAAAGGGCAGGAAACTAGACATCCTTGAAACACTCCAAATATACACTCCTGGAAATTGAAATAAGAACACCGTGAATTCATTGTCCCAGGAAGGGGAAACTTTATTGACACATTCCTGGGGTCGGATACATCACATGATCACACTGACAGAACCACAGGCACATAGACACAGGCAACAGAGCATGCACAATGTCGGCACTAGTACAGTGTATATCCACCTTTCGCAGCAATGCAGGCTGCTATTCTCCCATGGAGACGATCGTAGAGATGCTGGATGTAGTCCTGTGGAACGGCTTGCCATGCCATTTCCACCTGGCGCCTCAGTTGGACCAGCGTTCGTGCTGGACGTGCAGACCGCGTGAGACGACGCTTCATCCAGTCCCAAACATGCTCAATGGGGGACAGATCCGGAGATCTTGCTGGCCAGGGTAGTTGACTTACACCTTCTAGAGCACGTTGGGTGGCACGGGATACATGCGGACGTGCATTGTCCTGTTGGAACAGCAAGCTCCCTTGCCGGTCTAGGAACGGTAGAACGATGGGTTCGATGACGGTTTGGATGTACCGTGCACTATTCAGTGTCCCCTCGACGATCACCAGTGGTGTACGGCCAGTGTAGGAGATCGCTCCCCACACCATGATGCCGGGTGTTGGCCCTGTGTGCCTCGGTCGTATGCAGTCCTGATTGTGGCGCTCACCTGCACGGCGCCAAACACGCATACGACCATCATTGGCACCAAGGCAGAAGCGACTCTCATCGCTGAAGACGACACGTCTCCATTCGTCCCTCCATTCACGCCTGTCGCGACACCACTGGAGGCGGGCTGCACGATGTTGGGGCGTGAGCGGAAGACGGCCTAACGGTGTGCGGGACCGTAGCCCAGCTTCATGGAGACGGTTGCGAATGGTCCTCTCCGATACCCCAGGAGCAACAGTGTCCCTAATTTGCTGGGAAGTGGCGGTGCGGTCCCCTACGGCACTGTGTAGGATCCTACGGTCTTGGCGTGCATCCGTGCGTCGCTGCGGTCCGGTCCCAGGTCGACGGGCACGTGCACCTTCCGCCGACCACTGGCGACAACATCGATGTACTGTGGAGGCCTCACGCCCCACGTGTTGAGCAATTCGGCGGTACGTCCACCCGGCCTCCCGCATGCCCACTGTACGCCCTCGCTCAAAGTCCGTCAACTGCACATACGGTTCACGTCCACGCTGTCGCGGCATGCTACCAGTGTTAAAGACTGCGATGGAGCTCCGTATGCCACGGCAAACTGGCTGACACTGACGGCGGCGGTGAACAAATGCTGCGCAGCTAGCGCCATTCGACGGCCAACACCGCGGTTCCTGGTGTGTCCGCTGTGCCGTGCGTGTGATCATTGCTTGTACAGCCCTCTCGCAGTGTCCGGAGCAAGTATGGTGGGTCTGACACACCGGTGTCAATGTGTTCTTTTTTCCATTTCCAGGAGTGTACAAAAACCAAACCAAACGACCTGAATCCATCTTAAATGATAAAAATGATAATATTTACAACAGTATCATCTCTGTTTTCAGCAAGTGCCTACGTCACACACACACACACACACACACACACACACACACACACACACACACGCACACACAGACCTTAATATTTACCATAAGTATTTAGTTATGTTACCACAGCAGCCCCCAGGTGGACAATAGATTGACCTCATTCAAGATATATTGTCACACCAACAGCTTGTACCCCTTGTCAGCTTGAAACTATATGTACAACTACAGGCACAAAATGTCACATCCATCTGCGTAGTTTTAAGCATTAACCAGTGCATTACCGCAACCTTTAGGCAGTTATTACATATAACAGATAAAATCATAAGACCCCTTGCCTTGTAAAGTTTGCTCTCATACAATCACTCTTTCCACCCTTTCCCTCCGTCTCACTTTCTCTTTCTCTTCCTCCCCCTCTGCCTCCAGTCTTTCATATCTATCTATGAATCCCAACCAAAATTGTTATTTGTGTATAATTTTACCACTGTAACCAATATGATTATTCCAGAATGAGATTTTCACCCTGCAGCGGAGTGTGCGCTGATATGAAATTTCCTGGCAGATTAAAACTGTGTGCCGGACCGAGACTCGAACTCGGTCCGGCACACAGTTTTAATCTGCCGGGAAGTTTAATATGATTATTGTACTTGAAGTTTGTAACACTCCACCTGAGTATGAAGTTTAAGCTATTTTAACTTGTCAAAATCGGATTTATATATCCTATTTATTCCAACAAATGTATTCAACACCTCATACAACACCTCCAAATCGTTTAACAAATTTATTCTATAATAATGTTGTTAGGACGTATATTCTTTGGTCTTTGTGACAATGTGTTCACTTCTGCTATACGATCCATGCACCCAATACATTCCGACGCCATATTTGTTTACAAAGTATGACAGTAACCATGTGATGTGGTACGACTGTGAAAGGAACTTGTGACCACTAGAGGTACTTTATTTTACTGGTGGTGGTGGTGTGTTGGGGCTTATGGGCGCTCAACATCGAGGTCATCAGCGCCCTGACACACATTAAAAAGAACGAATGTGGACAGACCTAAAAAAACTAAAGCACACACTCAAACAAAGCAGGAAAAGAAGGAAAATGCTACATAAGAAAGTAAAACCTAAGAAAGGGGAAACTTAGCAACAAGAATGTCACAGGAAATTGTTATTGGCTGGCCACTTACATAAAATATGGGCGAGCTTGTCACACAGTGAGCAAATTAAAATCCTCTCCCTAAAATCTTTGTAAAAACATTTGACAGGGCACAGAACTTTAAAACTTTAACCACATTCGTCCGAGTGTTGCATAAAAGAGATGGCAGGTCCGCTGGCAAGTCAGCCGCGACCCGCTGGTCAGGAAATAAAACGCAATCCAATAAAACGTGGCGCACAGTGACCTGGACGCCGCAAGCACCACAAATTGGAGGGTCCTCTCGCCGGAGAAGGAAGCCATGCGTCATAGGGCTGTGGCCTATTCGAAGCCGAGTGAGGAGAACCTCTTACTTATTTTATGTTTACCGTTAGATACAAGTTTAATTTTTGTCAAAAGAAACCCAAAGCCTTGTTCTGAAATAGTGTTTTGTTTCTCCACTAGACAGTGCCACAAGTTCCTCCAAAATATCGTAACACAACACACACACAAATGACATATTAACAAAGTAAATCAACATGATGATGCAGGTTTAAACCTTTGAAACGCGTCGTCGAGATAAATAAACAGTAACTGGTAACAGTAAACTTGTTATTTCATTTAATGTCAATAACAGTATCGGTAAAGCCTAACCTACAATGTTCGCATTTAAAGGCAACACAACGTAATTAAGATAACGAAGGAAACATTCCTAGCTACTTGACAGGGTTGCTTATCTCTTCTGCTTTCCCAAACAGACAGCTATTTGCGCAGTAAACAGCCTTTTAGACACAGAGATGTAGTTCAAAAGATCTTTCCATCGATTGCTCTAGAAGACGCCTGTACGAAGCACTTACTTCGTTACGTTGTCACCTTGGCGTATAGTGACGTAGGAAGTCAGTACATGGCTTTACATATACAAAGATCATAGGATGCATTTCCCACCACGTTCAGTTCAGGAATCGAACCTGCGAACTCTTGGATAAAGTCAGCTGACATTGGGCAGAATTTAATGCCACTAGTCAAGGCTACATGTTAATAATCAAATAAAATCTGTAGTAATAAAGTACACTATACTCGAGTCTGAAGTATGTCCACTAACAATAAGCTGCACACACAGCGCACGTCTTAGGTCGGCGAGGAATTCCGGCTGTATTTGGCAGCTGTTAAGAGCCCCCGTTGTCAAACGCTACTTATCGTGTCCAGACCTCTCTCCCACGATACAAGACTGCGACCGCTCTCCGCGACCCCTGAGTTGACCTCTCTTAGCGCTGACTTCTTGCTCCTAAGCGCTTCGCTTATTTGTAAGAGATGCGCCTACTGGGAAAAACCCAATGTGTTTTCCTGTGTCAAAACGCATTCACCTTCACGCAGCCGACGCAGCACGCCGTACCAGCCCATGGAAGAAGCAAATGCGATTACCACCAGCAGTTGTCGCTAGCGTTCCGTTTACACGTAGGTAAATACACTGTTACTCCGTCAGGCCTACGGTTAGAACTAGTGGGTATTTGATGAGAAAAATAATATATTAATACATTTGTTCCTCAAAGTTAACTTTATTTCAGCTAAATGGATTTCGTTTAGGAAGATTCCAATGCTTTCTTCAGAAAGGAAACATGTTGCCAGATCTCATTTTCAGCAGAGATAAACTTGCAACCTGTCGAAAATTTATGCCCGGCACTGGATTAGCAAAAACAGACAAGCTCCAATTGTACCTAATCTGGCGAGTAAGAGGGAAGGGTGAGGCGGGTGAAGAACTCAGCCGTGAATATTTGGTATCACATCGTCCAACGAGAGAGTGGGCCCACTGCCCTGGCATATTAATTTTTTTTTTTTCACGGCAGACTACACTACGGTTTCAGCGCACTATCCAATGTCTATGGCAAATATCATGGTGATTCCGCGTGAATACAAATCAACAAAATTCAGCATCACGTTTTCCGTCGACAAAACTAATTCTCGCAATGCCCCAGCAAGATAGATGGACCTCTTGACCGTATTTCGTGTACGATGTCACACGTGTTTCAGATGCATTGATTCATTGTGTTTTGATGGTCCGTCTTGTGCTCTTTCAGGCTAAATTCAGATCAGAATAATTAACAGGAAAGCATAATTAACACGAAAACTGATACATTAACAAAAAGAAAATGGCGTTGCATCATTTACATTACAATGAGGCGACAGAAGTCATGGGGCAGCGGTGTGCACATGTACAGATGGCGGCAATATCGCGTACGCAAGTATAAAAGCGCAGTTCATTGCCGAAGCTGTCATTTGTTCTCAAGTCGTAAATGTGAAAAGGTCTCCCCCGTGGTTATGGCCACACGACGGAAACTAACAGACTTTGAACGCAGAATGGTAGTTGGAGGTAGACGTACAGGACATTCCATTTCGCAAATTGTTAGAGAGTGCATTATTGCAAGATCCACAGTGTCAAGAACACCAAATTTCAGGCATTACCCCTCACCACGATCATCGCAGTGGCTAATGGCCTTCACTCCATGACCGAGAGCTGCGGCATTTGTGTAGAGTTGTCTGTGCTAACAGACAAGCAACACTGCGGCGCAATTTGGCTTTAATGGGCAATGGCAGCAGACGACCGTCTCATTTGTCTCTGCTAACACCGCGACATCGCCTACAGCGCCTGTTCTAGGCTCGTTACCATGTCGGTTGGACCATAGACGACTGGAAAACTGTGCCTTGGTCAGTTGAGTTCTGATTTCTGTTAGTAAGAGCTTATGGTAGGGATCGAGTGTGGCGCAGAGGCAGTGAAGCCATGGACCCACGTTGTCAACAAGGTGCTGCGCAAGCTGATGGTGGCTCCATCACGGTACGGGCAGTGTTTACGTGGTATGAACTGGGTGCTCCGGTACAACTGAACCGATCATTGAGTGGAAACGGTTATGTTCGGCTACCTGATGACCATTTGCAGCCATTCATGGATTCATTTTCCCAAACAACTATGGAATTGTTATGGATGACAATGCGCCATGTCACCGGACCACAGTTGTTCGCGATTGGTTTGAAGAACTTTCTGAACAATTCGAGCGAATGATTTGGTCACTCAGATCGCCCGACATAAATCCTATCGAACATAACGTCATAGGATGAGTTCCTACACAAAACCCAGCACCGGCAATACTTTAGCAATTATGAACGGCTGCCGGGGACTTCCAGTGACTTCTTGAGTCCGTGCCATGTCGAGCTGCTGCACTACACAGGGCAAAAGAAGGTCCAACACGAGATTAGGAGGCATATCACGGCTTTTTTCACCTCACTGTAAACATCTTCGCTCCCGTGCAAAACGATTGTTTTTCTAAATATTAATATTTTAACACTTACTGACGAATCAATAAAGTCTTTGCATTGTCAAGGTTTGTGATTGTTGTTGTTATGTTGTTCCTCTTGACGTTCAGTGTAATTAGGATATTATGCTAAGCTGTCAGTAAGTCGTTAAGAAAACTGTTTTGGTTCAAAATGGAAGCCACAATGAATTTTCCATCGTTAATATTACATGTTGATGCCAGTAAATTTCTCTTTGTGATTCAAAATTTCGTCTGTGAATTCCTCGTTCTCAGAGTATATTGCTTCTTAATTCTTTTTTGTGTAAGTTAAGCCGTGTATTGGTATACTAGAGCCACCTGTCGACATTTTCTTGAAGTGCACGCTCCGCCCTGAGGTGCGCGTCTGCTCAGTTGATGTTGCCGGTCTACGATGTTCCATTTTACATCTACGCCATTTCACTTCAGCCAATACATTTGGCACTACGTGCATTCTGTATTTTCATCATATTATTACTGACAAACGAATTTACGCTTAATTTATGATGAGTGGAATGTGTTTCTGTTGTGTGACTGATACATATGCACTTTCAATTTCCGAAGGTAAGTAGTTTATTTGCCATACATTCTCAACGTCTAGAAAACTGTTCTTTTACGACATTAGAAATTTTCCTTTTAATGGCGGCTATCCTTTGCTACGATTGTTGGTGGTGCAGCAAGCTCCTGTCAAAACGAGTCATAAGCGATCTTGATTTCAGAAGGAATTTCTTCTCATTAATTAGTTTTAGCACTGTTTGATCCTCATCTTTATAACTTGAAGGAAACCTCACAATCCTCATTCATAAATGCCTCCAAACAAGCATCCATTATTTCTGTATGGTACTTCCTTCATTTTTGTTCTTAAATTTCTCCTCTGATACCTGGTACTGCTCAGAATAAAACACCCCACCAAGGCACATTCGTCTCGCTCCATGCTGCATTCTAGTGAACAATATGCCCTCAACAACGGATGGTGAATTTTGTCTGAAATTGCTATATCTTAGTTGCTTGCATTATTGATAATAATTACCGTTCTAAATCATTGCGGGTAAGAGAACCAATCTAACTTGGTGGGGTAAGATACTTCACATGGTAAGTTGTTGTTCTTCTCAAGGATTTTATTAAATGTCCAGCATCAGACGGAGATCTGCTGGTAGATATGTCAAACATTACGGAGTGACATCAAGCTTGTTTATGTATGAAGCTGATTACGCTGGGACATGACTGTATCTGGCTCCCTGCTGGTGAGGTTTGCAGGAAATGAAGTACATGATAATTAATCTTCCTTGACAGGCTTAACAGCTGTCATATATTAATCTGCCAGCTAAAATGATGCAACAGCGCTGTAACAGTCGTAAACTAGTAGAAAAGACGCAATACCTCTATTTGATACTACGAGAAATCAAAGTCCTGCCCTTATTCCTGACCTTCGTTACTTCGATTGACTTTATTACATTACTTGTCCTTAATCAAAACTGAACAAGTTGTCGGCCTCAAATGAATTACTAGTTACCAATAGGTAAGCGATAAAAAATGCAGCAACGACCAGTCAGATCTTGACAAAATGTGATGCAGAAACTGACAGATTTCTTTAAACAGACATGAATGTTATAATCTAGTAGACTGGACTCATTCAGATCATACACTATGTGATCAAAAGTATCAAGACACCCCCAAAGCAAATGTTTTTCACATTAGGTGCATTGTGCTGCCACCTACTGACAGGTACTCCATATCAGCGACCTCAGTAGTCATTAGACAACGTGAGACAGCAGAATGGGACGCTCCGCGAAACTCACGGACTTCGAACGTGGTCAGGTGCTTGGGTGTCGCTTGTCATACGTCTGTACGCGATATTTCCACCCTCCTAATCGTCCCTAGATCCACTGTTTGCGATGTAATAGTGAAGTGGAAACGTGAAGGGACACGTACAGCACAAAAGTGTACAGGCCGACCTCGTCTGTTGACTGACAGAGACCGCCGACAGTTGAAGAGGGTCTTAATGTGTAATAGGCAGATATCAATCCAGACCATCACACAGGAATCCCAAACTGCACCAGGATCCACTGCAAGTACTATGACAGTTAGGCGGGAGGTGAGAAAACTTGGATTTCGCGGTCGAGCGGCTGCTCATAAGCCACACATCACGCCAGTGAATGCCAAACGACGCCTCAATTTGTAAGAAGTGTAAACACTGGCCGATTGAACAGTCGTAAAACATTGGGTGGAGTGACGAATCACGGTATACAATTTGGCGATCCGATGGCAGAGTGTGGGTATGGCGAATTCCCGGTGAACGTCATCTTGTCAGCGTGCGTAGTGCCAACAGTAAAATTCGGAGGCGGTGGTGTTACGTTGTGGTCGTGTTTTTCATGGAAGAGGCTTGCACCCCTTGTTGTTTTGCATGGCACTATCACAGCACAGACCTAGACTGACGTTTTAAGCACCATCTTGCTTCCCACTGCTGAAGAACAATTCGGGGGATGGCGATTGTATCGTTCAACACGATCGGCCACCTGTTCATAACGCACGGCCTGTGGTGGAGTGGTTACAAGACAATAATATTTCTGTAATGGACTGGTCTGCACATAGTCCTGACCTGAATTCTATAGAAAACATGTTTTGGAACGCCGACTTAGTACTTGCGAAGGCCAACATAATATATTTTTGACTGTCAGTATGATGAAAATACATGAAACAGTGTGATGTGTCTGCAGTATTAATAATGGGAGCTGTTGCCAATTGAAAGTTAGCTACAAGCTGAGCAGCATGTAGCTGCTTCATGGAAAGGTGAAAGTGCAACCAAGATTTTCTTCCCTCCGCACACAAGGAATGGTGAAGTTTTCTACTTCAGGACATGTGAATGGAATGAATAAACACCGTAGGTAAATTGTATGCCGAACTGATCAAACAAACTGTTTCAATGCGTACACAGTAAAATAGAGAAACAGAACGACGAGTGACACTGCTTTACAAATAAAACTGAAACGCGTTTAGTGAAAAACACTTAATTTGAATTACCTCAACTCAGCCATTGGTCGAAATAATTCTAAAGAATGTAAGGTTACATGGTGGAAAAGACGAATGACACAAGTACATCGGATTCGGGGGTAAAACGTGAGCTAAAAGCTTTTAATGTCCTTGCAGAATAGTAACATTTTCAGTATTTTGAATTCCATAGTGATCCGATGGTAGGATATGATCTCGGGCTTCAGAAGTAATAAAAATACATGGGTCTTTTAATAACTAGTGCAATTTCTACAGGAAAAATACGAAAGTTGTTGTGACAAATCGCCGAATATTTCCGCTTCTGCCCCTGCAGTTCCATAAAGTTCCGATAGATGACGGCCCTAAGCGTAGTCTTCAAGCTGGACTTTGTGACGGAGGTGTTTTGCTAACAGAGAACTGTAACTGAGCTTCTTTTGAGGGAAAACCAGAGCACCGCAGCAATTCATAGGCGCTTGCAGAATGTGTAATGAGAGCTGGTAGTGAACAAAAGCACGATGAGTCGTTGGGCGAGGCGTCTGTCATCATCGCAACAAGGTCGCACAAACTTATCCGATCTTCCGCGTGCCGGCCGGCTGTACACAGCTGTGGCTCCAGCAACGTTGGAACGTCCAGACACTCCCATTTCAAGTTATTCACAGATCGCAAGCAAACCTCTCACGGCTCAACTGAACGTCTTTATGATAGTGCACCCCAGAGGAGATCACAAAACTCCATTGGACTGTTCTTCCTCATCAACCCCCCAGATTGTCAACTTCCGACTTCCATTCCTTTGGTCCAATGAAGGATGCACCCCGCGGGAAGCAGTACGTTGATGATGGGGAGATTATTGTTGCGGAAGACATCAGTTCCGTCGTCGGCCAGTAAGTGGTAGTTTGTGGGCATAGGGGCCCTTCCAGTAAGTTGATGTAATGCCGTCACATTGAGCGGAGATTATGTTGAAAAATAAAGTCTCGTAGTCAAAGATGTGGGAAATGATATGGGGTATTGGAAGCCTGAATAAAAGCAACCTGCTTAAAATAATGTGTTGCATTACTTATTGAACGCCCCTCATAGTATGAGCAGCTGGAACAACTTAACATTTAGATGAGTCAAATTGTAGAGCTGTATTCTTTGCCCATTTCACTTAAGAGACTTAAGAAAGCATGGTTATCTTCCGTTTCAGAAATCTTACATTTAGATGAAACTCCAGTTCATCACCATGTCGATGATACGTCCGGAGTGACAAAAACTGACGTCTGTAAAACTAGAAGATCAATATCAATGGACCTACTATTGTTCCTCGACACTATCCGTACAGTACGGACAAGGCAGTAGCGAAGTCACTGTTAGGCGCGCAAAAAAAAAAAAAAAAAAAAAAAAAAGAAAGTGTAAATTAGAATGTCAGTAGCGTTAATTGCAAGATTCCAGTGTGGGTCCTTTACGAGTTGCTGTATTTTGAAAATTTTCCATACCGACACTGGTTTGTACCAGTCAACCTGCAAGTGGACGATGGGATTTGCCAAAGCAGAAAATGCCGACATGCTCATGGTGTATGTAGAGTTTATGAAGAATGCAGTTCGTTCTTGGACGGTGTACGTGGCAAGATTTGCGAATAAAAGTCAACAACCTAGGCAACTGTTTATCAGCTTCGTCAGCCAGTTACCTGAAAGTGTTAGTATGACATCTAGACAACGTAACAGAAGGAAAGAAGTGACGACAGAAGAGAGGAAGATTGATGTTCTTGATCCGCACGTTAGCTCCTGCGCAATCGCACGAGGGAGGAGCATGAATCAGGCGTATCCCTATCCCATCTTTCTCCGTCAAGAGCTGCTTGGAAACGATTATGAGAATCGTGTTAACTTCTGTGTATTGGTATTAACACAGGACACT
This sequence comes from Schistocerca americana, assembly GCF_021461395.2. Classification (NCBI taxonomy): domain Eukaryota; kingdom Metazoa; phylum Arthropoda; class Insecta; order Orthoptera; family Acrididae; genus Schistocerca; species Schistocerca americana. The sequence continues at coordinate 251,942,818 of NC_060126.1, forward strand.
TTAGCTGTATCATATATCTTGTTTAGTAATGATGTCACATTCACTAGTCATGGCCAGGTACGCCGCCGAAGTATGCACAGTTTGTCTGTTGACAATGCCCCGCTGGCTTCGTCAGGGGGAACGTTAGCGCCCATTGAGTGCAAACGTCTGCAGCTGTTGTTCAATAACAGACTGGAAGCGTCTATTGCCGCTGCCGGTAATCATTTTGAACACAACCTGTGGTGGTCAGTTGTCTCGTTACTCGCCAGAACCCTCGCAACTAGTGTATGCACTTATGTTGTTCTTTAGTATGTGCTACCACATGAGTCGGTGTGGGCACCGCTCGTAAAACGATATATGGTTCAAATGGCTCTGAGCACTATGAGACTTAACATCTCAGGTCATCAGTCCCCTAGACTTAGAACTACTTAAACGTAACTAACCTAAGGACATCACACACATCCATGCCCGACGCAGGTTTCGAATCTGCGACCGTTGCAGCAGCATGGTTCCGGACTGAAGCGCCTAGAACCGCTCGGTCACAGAGGCCGGCTTAAAACGATATATCCTAAACAATTCGCACTAGAGTCTTATACAAAAACGCCACTGCCATTCGATTTGCCCTGATTTCGTCAATAGGCATTGTTCCATTTAAAAAAGTATGTGTGGACAGAAATACACTTTCTGAGTGTTATAACAATTTTTTGAGGGGCTAACAACACGAGCTTCTGACTACCAATCCATTCTGTAAAAACTGCACGTCAGTAGCACCTTCCATTTCCGAAATATTTTCGGCACCAATTTTAGTTGATTTGCATTGAATATTATATGAAGTAAATATTGATTTAATGTCGTGACGTACACACACCAGAAACACATACACATATACCGGGTGATTATTATTAAACTTTCCCTATTTAACACGTTATAACACGGAAATAATCAATGTACGAGTACCAAAATTGGTAGCCTTAATATCCAGAGAATGCGGTGCATTATTTCCATGCGTCACAGCGCCATCATCCATTTCCAAATGGGGCCACCAGTTGCCGTGGGCTGTCATCGTGCTTCATAGCCTCACGCACTTGACTAGACTCAACGCTCTTGTTGATGTGTCAACACCAGCTTGGACAAAAGGAGCAGCGCATTATTGGTGAAGTTCTATTATCAAAACAGCTGTAATGCTGCAGCTGCACTTCGAGAATATCTCCGGCTGAAAGGATTACGGTAGGGTTCTTTTTCTCCACCTGTTGTGCGGAGCATGATGAAGAATTTCGAATCAACAGGATAACTGGGAGTTGCTCCGGAAAGAAGTCGACGACCGCTTGCACCACAGGTGGTTGATGAAATCGCTGTTGCTGTGGCAGATAACGGTGCGCGCAATTCCCGATCGTTAGGCAGTGCGCGTTCTGTGTCACGACAGTTGAACATCCCGTGGTCCACTGCACGGAAAGTGCTTCGAACCATTCTCAAATGGTATACGTAAGATCCATGTCGTACATCAGCTTGCACCACAGGACTCACAACGACGTGTTGACTTCACTCTCCACATTCTCGCAAGGATTGACGTTGAAGAGGGCCGTCCCATCCTGAACCATCCTGTGGACAGCCTACGCTCATTCTTCTCTGACGGTTGATGTAAACACACAGAATTGCCGAGTGTGGGGATCTTCACCTCCGGTCACTGTGCATGAGGCTCCTCTGTATGGTGAATGTGTCACTGTATATCGTGGCTTCACGGCTATGTTCATCATTGGCCTATTCTTGGCGCTCAGGGACCAAAGAAGTGCTGTGTGACTGGCGAGCGTAACTGTGATACGCTTCGCGAGCATGTTATAACCGTCCTACAGGAGAGAGACGCATTGAACTCAACAGTTTTTATGCAAGATGGAGCCCCACCGCACATCGCTCCCAAACACAATTGTAAACGATCGAATTATCAGCAGATGGTTTGCAAATGCTTAGCCGTCACGATCACCTCATCTTACTCCCAGTGATTTCTGGTTGTGGGGCTACCTGAAGGACAGGGTTTACCAGGGCAACATTCACACATATGTGATCTGAAGCGCAGCATATCAGGAGAGGTAGCCAGGATACCTACGCGTAGCTTCGTTCTGCTGTTCAGAATACAATCCTGCGCTTTCACACTCATCTGGACACTCATGGACGCCGTGTTGAGCCCCTTTTATAGCAGTAATGGTACTGGTATGTAATGGTATGATGTACAGCAGCAGCACATTAAAAGTGTTTCAATTAAGTTGAATCTGCATCTTTTTTTCTTCCGCATGTCCTTGACATTAATGCTACCAAGTTTGGTCCTCATACGGTAATTATTTTCCGTGTTTTAACGTGTTAAATAGGGAAAGATTAATTATAATCACCCGGTATATACACTACTGGCAATCAAAATTGCTACACCACGAAGATGACGTGCTACAAATGCGAAATTTAACCGACAGGAAGGGGATACTGTGATATGCAAATCATTAGCTTTTCAGAACATTCACACAAGGTTGGCGCCGGTGGCGACACCTACAACGTGCTGACATGAGGAAAGTTTCCAACCGATTTTTCATACACAAACAGCAGTTGACCGGCATTGCCTGGTGAACCGTTGTTGTATGCCTCGTGTAAGGAGACGAAATGCGTACCATCACGTTTCCGACTTTGATAAAGGTCGGATTGGAGCCTATCGCGATTGCGGGTTCTCGCATCGCGACATTTCAGTTCGCGTTGGTCGAGATCCAATGACTGTTAGCAGAATATGGAATCGGTGGATTCAGGAGGCCAATACGGAACGCCGTGCTGGATCCCAACGTCCTCGTATCACTAGCAGTCGAGATGACAGGCATCTTATGAGCATGGCTGTAACGAATCGTGCAGCCACGTCTCGATCCCTGTGTCAACAGATGGGGACGTTTGCAAGACAACAACCATCTGCACGAACAGTTCGACGACGTTTGCAGCAACGTGGACTATCAGCTCGGAGACCGTGGCTGCGGTTACCCCTGACGCTGCATCACAGGCAGGAGCGCCTGCGATGGTGTACTCAACGGCTAACCTTGGTGCACGAATCGCAAAACGTCAGTTTTTCGGATGAATCCAGGTTCTGTTTACAGCATCATGATGGCCGTGACCGTGTTTGGCGACATCGCGGTGAACGCACATTGGAAGCGTGTATTCGTCATCGCCATACTGGCGTCTCACCCGGCGTGATGGTATGATGTGCCATTGCTTACACGTCTCGGTCACCTCTCGTTCCCATTGACGGCACTTTGAACAGTGGACGTTACATTTCAGATGTGTTAGTACCCGTGGCTCTACCCTTGATTCTATCACTGCGAAACCCAACATTTCAGCAGGATAATGCACGATAGCATGTTGCAGGTCCTGTATGGGCCTTTCTGGATACAGATAATGTTCGACTGCTGCCCTGGCCACCACATTCTCCAGATCTCCCACCAACTGGAAACGACTGGTCAATGGTGTCCGAGCAACTGGCTCGTCACAATACGCCAGTCACTACTCTTGATGAACTGTGGTATCGTGTTGAAGTTGCATGAGCAGCTGTACCTGTACACGCCATCCAAGCTCTGATTGACTCAATGCCCGTGTGTATAAAGGCCGTTATTACGGCCAGAGGTGGTTGCTCTGGGTACTGATTTCTCAGGATCTATGCACCCAAATTGCGTGAAAATGTAATCACATGTCAGTTCAAGTATAATATATTTGTCCAATGAATGCCCGTTTATCATTTGCATTTCGTCTTGGTGTAGCAATTTTAATTGCCAGTAGTGTATATATTAGGGTGTAACAGGTATTTCTGTGACTGAGTGATGACTATGGGCTGAACACATCGGTATTTACGTAATTTGCATACTAATAATTACAGTTGTTACAAGTCCTTTGTTTTTAGGTTGGTTCCTACCCCCAAGAAGTAAACGTGGAAAGAGAAACCCATTAACGCTTATTTTTGCGTGGGCGGCAGGTCAGGTGTTGAAGTGCGGACGCAAAACTGTTAACCTATACTGACAGGCACGGTCCACTTACTGGTGCAATTACGGCCATGAAGTTAGTGATGTGTTTGTGGGAAAGATTGTTCGGAGCAGAGAAAAAACCAACACACTCATCTGTGAACATATTAAGATACCACATACAAAAGTGTTTCCTCTTATACCTGTTACCCCCCATATATATATCTCCTTTTGGAGAGTGGCCGCGCAAGTCGAACGTGCTGCGTCAGTTGTTCAAAATGGTTCAAATGGCTCTGAGCACTATGGGACTTAACATCTGAGGTCATCAGTGCCCTAGAACTTAGAACTACTTAAACCTAACTAACCTAAGAACATCACACACATCCATGACCGAGGCAGGATTCGAACTTGCGACCGTAGCGTTCGCGCGTTTCCGGACTGAAGCGCCTAGATCCGCTCGGTCACAGCGGCCGGCGCGTCAGTTGTGCAATAATGCTACGCCACCAGTCTGGTGTGGTAGTTTAAGGTAAAAAGCGATAGCCGAACTTTTAAATTTCTCGTTAGGGAATTGGTGCACGTTCACACAGGAAAGTCGTAGAAACATACCATCATTTGACCATCGGACAGACTCCCGTATGGACGACATAATAATAAGCAACCCTGGCGTGGAGAAAGAACTGAAAGATTTGAAAGCAAACAAGTCACCAGGTCCGGATTGAATCCCAATTCGGCGTTACAAAGAGTACTCTACGGCATTGCCCCCTTGCCCAGCCTACATTTATAGCGAATCTCTCGTCCAGCACAAAGTCCCGAGCTTCTGAAAAAAAGCGCAGGTGACTATACAAGAAGGGTAAAAAGAACGGACCCGCAAAGTTACAGACCAATATCCCTGACTTCGGTTTGCTGCAGAATCCTTGCACACATTCTCAGTTCGAATACAATAAACTTTCTTGAGACTAAGCAGCTTATGTACACCCATAAGCATGATTTTGGAAAGCATCGCTCGTGCGAAACTCAGCTTGCCCTTTTCTCACATGGTATATTGTGTACTATGAATGAAGGGCAACAGACAGATTCCATACTTCTAGTTTTACGGAAAGCATTTGACGCGGTGCCCCACTGCAGGCTGTTAACGAAGGTACCGGCTTTTGGATTAAGTTCAGAGATATGTGAGTGCCTCGAAGACTTCTTAATAATAGAACCGAGTGTTCATCAGAGACAAAGCTATCGTCATGAGCGGCCCAGGAAAGTGTGATAGGACCGCTGCTGTTCTCTATATACCTAAGTCATTTGGCTAACAGGGTGGGCAGCAGACTGCGGTTGTTTGCTGATGATGCCGTGGTGTACGGTGAGATGTCTAAGTTTAGTGACTTTGGGAAGATAGAAGACAGAGAAAATTCTAGTTGTGTGTGATGAATGTCAGCTAGCCGTAACTCCGGAAAAATGTAAGTTAATGCGGATCAGTGGGAAGAAAAAACCTGATATGTTGGGATACAATATTACTAGTGACCGGCATGACACAGTCAAGTCGTTTAAACATCTGTTAGTAATACTGAAAAACGGTACGAGGTGGAACGAGAATGTGAAAAAATGTGGTAGGGAAGACAAATGGTCGACTTCGGTTTACTGTGAGAATTTTAGGAAAGAGTGTTTCACCCGTAAAGGAGACCGCATATAGGACGCTGGTGCGACCCGTTCTTGAGTACTGCTCGAGTGTTTGGGATCCGTGCCAGGTCGGATTGAAGGAAGACACCGAAGCAATTCAGAGGAGAGCTGCTAGATTTGTTACCCGTAGGTTCGAACAAAACGTAAGTGTTACGGAGATGCTTCGGGAACTGAAATGGAAATTCCTGGAGAGAAGGCCAGGAAATACTATCAGGAAAATCTAGAGAACAGGTATTTGAAACTAACTGCTGAACGATTCTACTTCCACCAGTGTACATCGCGTGTAAGCACCACGAAGATATGATATGAGAAATTAGAGCTCATGCGGAGGTGTGCAGACAGTCGTCTTTTCCTCGCTCTATCTGCTAGTGAAACAAGAGGGTAAATGGTAATTAGTGGTAAGGGTACTCTCCACCACGCACCTTTCGCTGGCTTGTGGAGTACCTGTGTAGATGTAGATAAGCCGAATGGCAAGCAAGCAGTACGCACATTGCCCTCTGGGCGAACAGCAGTTTCTTCGCCGCTGCTCTCTGGGAGTGCCAAAGACTCTTGCGAGCCACGAGGGTGCGTGTACCTGCAGCCAGCTGGTGACCGGCTAGCAGTGGAGGCACGTGCTACCTGTTGCTGTGCCTGCATCCAGCTGGTTTCCAGGCGGCCTTCGCTGCAGTCGAGCCAGCTAATAAGCAGCCGTTTGTGGGAGGATGTATGGCACCACCCGCCTCCAACATCATTCGCGTCGTCTGTCGTCTCTGCTCGTGAATGGGTCTCCTCCAGAATGCTACTCTCCAGACGGCTGTCCTGCCATGGGCAATTTATTTTTGAAAGGAAGCACATCAATGAAAGCAGCCACTGTGAGAATAAGGACTTCCCTGTTGTCCCATGGACTAGTCATGGGTCAACCGTCAGTGGACCAGAGACATGAGACTGTTCGTAATAACACGCACTTGAGCCCACTAAGTGATCTGAAGTCCAAGGCAGAACCTAGTTAAACTGCCTAGCACTTTATCATTAACCGTTTCGCCCACGTTCTTCATTTGGCACAGAACCAGGGAGATGATTAAACTGAGCGTGGACATTAAAGCCTCTTATATCACGGGCAATGCTAATGAGGGGCAATTTCTAATTAAGCCATCATATTTCTAGTGGAAATGTTAGTCATGTATGTAACTAATAGTAGTGACATGGAGTCTATCGCCCCCCCCCCCCCCCCCACACGCACCCTCCACCCTCCCGCCCACACTCCCACATACACGAAGACAAATATTTTGGAAAAGACATGGGCAGGACCACTTGATACTGCACTTGATATTGATAGAATAGACGTCTGCTACAGAGCTGTGGACTTTGTAAGTGACGTAACTGATAACGGATGCCTACAAGAGAGGCGACACTTTGGTGGTATAAAGGGACGGGCTGTACAAAGTACGCGACGTCCAGAAGCCCCCTTCTCGCTGCCTCCAACATCACATCCTTGTTCAAAGTGCAGTGCGATGAGAAGAAACATAAACCTTTTCTGAACCATGCTATCATCTCGCCAACTACAAGTGGTGTTTTTACGTATGCCGAGATAGAAAAGTGATTAGGACATGGTATCTCAAAAGTGAAAATTTAATTTTACCTTTTGTATTTGTTTGTGTGTTCTTTTCTATGGAAATAACAATGATTAGCGGAAATGTTTCACTGAGATTCGTCCAGATGAGGACCCTGTTTTGTATTATACTTCTTTTTCTACTTCTCTTATTTTCAAAAAATGACATTAATCTAATTAAATTATTATTTAAGTATGTACATGTATTACATTTTGTCCAAATGTGGACCATGCTTTCATGTTCCTAGGTATTAAGTTCTTATATTTGACAAATTTTTGTTGAGTGACGATATTTACTGACAACCATCACTGATTTTTGGCAAATCAATTATTTCTTGAAACACAGACATGCTTGTATATTGCACATAGATTTATTTTTGTGTGAATCTTATGCATGTGCATGTGGTTTTGTTGTTTACAGAATTTTCATTTGTCTTGTAGTGATCTCATTTTATGTTAACATCTCAAACGCATTTGTGCTTCAGAAAGTAGGTAAAAATCACATTTCAGTTGTGAGTTGTAGCTCTGCGTAGGTTAGGTTTCCATCTTATGGCCTTATCAGTTAATTAGAGAGGGTAAATAAAAGCGTAAATAAGAAAAAAATTCCTTGTGCCTGCAATCGCATTGTAGTAACAGGTCAGCCATGAGTCTTTTAACCTGTGTAGGGTGTAATGAAAGCAGCAGTCACTCCACCTTTCATGTGATTTTGTAATTTTATCAGGTTCTTTGGAGTGTCTTTTCTCTGCCTGTATTTTCTCATATTTTTAACATCACCCGAGGAACCATACTGATTGTCTTTATCTTGATTTTTATTACGTTTGATGTTAAGCCCCGCTGTAGCTTTAACCACCTTTCCTAAACTTACATGATTACTAGTTTCTATAAATGTAAATATAATTGCAAATGCATTGGTAAATTCAGGTTGGCTTTCTTGGTTTAACTTGCCTGGGAACGGCAAATGAATTAAATTTTTCGAAGCTTGTTTGAGGCGCCAGATTGGCGGGGCATCTTTCTGCTTGGTCAAGCCGCAAGGCCTTTCGATTGGTTCTCTCAGACCCATTCACAATAAAAGTGGTTGTCGAAATTTATGTGGTGAACAAATGGAAAATTTTGAGTGAAGCCACCAGGCATTGTTCTCCTGCCTTCTGATTGGTGGAGACGTCTGGTACCATTGAGAAAATCGACTTATCGATTGGGGGAGTTGGCCATTACAAGTTAAAATTTTCTATCTCCATTCACTTAGATGAGGAGGGTTGGATTTTGTGCAAAGTTATTCAGTCACTGTGCTGGCATCTGACGAGTGTGATGTGGGGAATTAGTTCAAATTTTCGTGTTAGGAACTTTATATGGGTTTTAAAGTCGTTTGTTCAAGTGTTATGGGGTTCTCAGGAATGATAATGTTACTGTCGTTTAACTCTGTTCAGTTGGAACTGACTTTTTTCCCTATCTGGGATAATGCAAGTGGGCCTCCTCTAACAAAAAAAGTTTCAATGAGTGCACTCTAACCCATGTATCAAGTAACAGTCATCTACATACATACTTTTACTGCAACAGGGGAGTGTTTCTGCTGCACGAGACAATGGCACGGGAAGTAAATGGAACCTTTGTTACAAGGACCATATCGATGATAGAACAGGATTCATTGGAAATACGTGCTATACCCACAGGCCTGTGCAACCTGTCCGCTAGAGAAATTCGTCAACGGCTTCAATACAATCTAAGGCTACAGTGGCGTCACATACTCTTGACATTCCACATTGACAGTCAAAAATTAAAAAAAAAAAAACATGCAATATCAATGTTTTCTGAAGAATCCTTCAGTGTCAGCTTCCAGTAGTTTCACTATTCTTGCCGAAGGTATATTAACATCGAGGAAAATTTGCTTTGAACTTGAATCACACTTTTCTTTGTGTCTGCTCTTTCCTTTGTTATGTAATCTGTTTATTAAAATTATTAGTCGTACCTTATATATTCCCAGAAAACTCACAAAACATTAATATCTATCTATACTATTCACAACGGATCTGCCCGACTGATTAAACAGAAATATATGAAACGAAGTGGAGCTATGAGGGCGGACACTTTATTTGACTTAACAGTTCATATAATATTCTTACAGATATACTGCACATCTGTGGTATTTCATCCTAATCGGACAGTTTCCACTGTAATTAAATCGTGACCACTCATATACTTGTAAGTTGGAAATAGGCCTGAAAAGCGATAAATGAAGGGGAAACAGTGTTCTTAATATTTCCTTCAGTCGACTATAATTTAAAGTAAAGGGAGACAGGCGACGAGGAGCGTTAAGTTCTTGATTGTAGTGTATTATAGAGTCTGTGATTGTGCAAGACATATTATCAGACCTAGCCACTGGCAACACTGTTGGCATTAGACCTTAGCATTCACAATGGTACCATAAAGTAGCTTGAGGTCATTGGGGCCAAGGGAATGCACCATATATGTACTCCGTCTCACAACTTTATTGCAGTGTTAAAGCGTTCACGACTGATGTACTCACATTACGTTACTACGTAAATTTTCACTACAGCAGTTCACACCTTACTAAATGATTTATAGCTAAATGCTATTAGCACTTGTTTACATTGTATCAAGAAATAATCATGCACAAAAAGAATCATGCACAGCTAATGTTACGTGGAGGACTACACTATAACGAACGGATTTCAAAGAAGAGTTGATGCAAATAAGGGAAGTCGGACGCGTGGCTTTGTAACCACCTTCACGAGACGACTAGAATTTAGAAAATGCAGTACATCAGCTAGTGATAAGGATCGTGTCCACTCCAACCCCAGATTCTTTTCCCTCGTTTCAGAATTTAATAACTTATTGGCATTCAACATAGCTATGTTTTTCGAAGATAGGTGGTGTTACTGTATGCTTGACGTACTCATTCTGGCCCTTACATGAAGCGAGTCAGTGAAACAAAAGATATCTGATAAAATACCTGATGTAAAGGCGGAGTTCCAAACAATAAAATATATTGACATTTATGTACGAGAATCCATTTTATGCCAACCATCTACAAATATGTGTGCCTCCCGTTCACAAGTCAGTTTAGCTGGGTAGCTCATTCATCCGCAGATAATTTTCCAGTGACATTAGATGCATCAGCCTCAAACAACAATAAATCATAATTAAAAACCAATAAACATGCCGATGTATTATTATTCGCTGTTTTTGTTACAAGTAGACTTAATGTTACAACACTTATTTACCTGTCATTAGGAGTCATTGCAGACATTCTCTGTACACACACTGTATGTACAGTCTGACGATTGACATATTGACTATGATGATACGTCTGCCTTCCAATTACATTCCTTAGGCGTTTCCATTTGTCTGCATTAAAAGCTGAGGATCAGAATGGTGGTTAGTTTTTCTCATCACAACTATTATGCACACAATTTTTCACAAACAGGCATTGCACTTTGGAAGGGTGCTGTCGAACGACAGCGAAATTTTTTAATATTTACCAAATCAAATAAGTTTATACCAATCTCTTAACCGTGAAGTGTGTAACATATGTAATGGACGCATTAATTAAGTTTCTGAATACGTTGGTTTTAATTAACTATTTCATTTCCCCAAGCAATTTATTGCACAATTTGGTTCACTGCTTTAGAATACTTTTAGAGTAATATTTACTAATGTTCGTCTTAACGTGTGTAACAGATTGGTTAATATACTCACATGATCCAGTTAAAATCTTCAACATTTTACACAAATTTTTACAATGAATCTGATTATTACTTTTATTTATTACTCTTTTCTGTAGTTTGAGTACTGTCGTGATACGCTGAAGAAAACAAAATTACAACGCCGAGAAGGAGTTGTGCGACATAAACGAAAGTTTGTAGGCATTTTTCTACACCTGAAAGATGATGTCTGTTCAAATTTCGAGCCAGTCGCATAAGAGTGACGCTAATAAAGCCATTAAGAGGATGCAAGTGAGATTTGCCTTAAAAACACTCTGTAATGGTCGACATCGTTAGTTACCTTTGAGATTGGAGGTCGTGAGTCGATGTTAGTCAAGAACGCCTTTAAGATAACGAAGACACCTCCTAACTTTTCATCTCAAAGTAGCACTTGCAACCTAGGTGCTCAATTATTTGCTGTAAGTATTCCAATCTCTACCTTCCTCTACAGTTGCTGCCCTCTACAGCTCCCTCTAATACCATGGAGTCATTCCCTGGTATCTTAACAGATGCCCTATCATCCTGTCGCTTCCCCTTGTTAGTGTTTTCAACGTATTCCTTTCCTCTCCTATTCTGGGCAGAACCTCGTCATTCATTATCTTACCAGTGCACCTAAATTCCAACATTCGTCTGTAGCACCACATCTCAAAGAGTTAGATTCTCTTCTGTTCCGGTTTCCCATAGTCCATGTTTCGCTACTTTACAATGCTGTCTTCCAAACACATTCTCAGAAATTTCTTCCTCCTATGTTTGATGTTAACTTTCATACTGTTCTCATTTCAGCTACTTCTCATTTCTTTTTTCCTCCTTCGATTTATGCTCAATCCATATTCTGCCCTCATTAGACTGTCCATTTCATTCATATAATTCTTCTTCACTTTCATTCGAGATAGCAGCGTCATCAGGCGAAAGACTACATCCCTGTCTTACGCCCTTCTTAATAAGAGCACTTCGTTCTTGGTCTGCCACTGCTGTAATTAGCTCTTGAATCTTGTCCTTATTGTATATCACTTGTCTTTGCGTACAGATTACCCTAATTTTCTCAGAAATTCTAACATCTTGAAGTATTTTACATTGTCGAGCGCTTTTTCCAAGTTAACAATTATTCTTTAGTATTCCTTCCATTATCAACTGCGTCTGAACTGCCTCTCTGTTTCCTTTATCTCTTCTAATGCCGCATTGATTGTCACTTAACACATCCTCAATTTTCTTTACCATTCCTCTGTACATTATTCTTATCAGCAACTGGGACGCACGACTTGTTAGGTTTTTGTGCGATAAATATCGCACCTGTCAGCTCTTGCAGTCTTCGAAATTCTATGGATGATGTTTTTCCCGAAGTCTGATGGTATATCGCAGTCTCATATATTCTACACACCGACGAGAATAGCCGTTTTTTGCCACTTCCCCTAGTAATTTTAGAAATTCCGATGGAATTTACATATCCCTTCTGCCTTATTTGACCTTAAATCTTCCAAAGGTCTTTTATATTCTGGTTCTAAAACTGACTCCCCTCTCTGTCCTACATCACTCCAGTCTCTTTTTCTATCACAGTATCAGACAAGTCTTCTCCCTCATAGAGGTCTTCAGTGTACTCTTTCCACCTATCCGCTCTCTCCTCTGTATTTAACAGTGGAATTCCGACTGCACTCTTTACGTTACCACTCTTGCTTTTAATTTCAACGAAGATTGACAGTCTTTCCGATAATCATTCCCTTTTCGATTTCTTTAGATATTTTTCATGTAGCCATTACAGCTTAGCTTCCCTGCTCTTCCTATTTTCTTCATTCGTAACTGACTTGTACTTCTGTATTCTTGAATTTCGCTGAACATTCTTGTACTTCGTTCTTTCAAGAACCAATCGAAGTATTGCTTCTGTTACCCATGGATTCTTCGCAGTTACCACGATTGTACCTATGTCTTTCTTTCCAACTTCTGTAATTGCCCTTGCCGACCGAAGTGGCCGTGCGGTTAAAGGCGCTGCAGTCTGGAACCGCAAGACCGCTACGGTCGCAGGTTCGAATCCTGCCTCGGGCATGGATGTTTGTGATGTCCTTAGGTTAGATAGGTTTCACTAGTTCTAAGTTCTAGGGGACTAATGACCTCAGCAGTTGAGTCCCATAGTGCTCAGAGCCATTTGAACCAACTCTCTGCCCCACCTTGCTATTTATAAGGGTTCCTACTCCCGTTATACCATTTTCTGGCGCTGTTGATGCTACCCTATACTCATCTGACCAAAAGTCCTTGTGTTCACTGACCCCCTTAATATAAAGTTTCAGCTTTTGTATTTCACTGTTCAGATTTTCTAACCTCCCTGACAATCTACGCCCCGACTCGTAGAACGTTATCCTTTCGTTTGTTATTCAATCTTTTCCGCACGGTCACCTTTCGCTTGTCGAACCCCTTCCGGAGATGCAAATGGGAGTGTATTGCGGAATATTTTGCTAATTGAGAGATCATCACGACACTTTCCAATTACAGTCTACATGTCCTGTGGATACACATTACATCTCGTTAATGCAGTGGTTTTCATTCCCTTCTGCATCTTTTAAAGTTAGTTTTCGACCTCTGTCCGCTGCCCCTCTTTGAAAAGACACTTGGCAGGTCTAAGGTGCCTTCTTTTGCCGGAAATCTTCGTCTACCGTTACTGATGATTCTTGTTGAATAGTTTAGCTGTGGCCGGGTTCGCACCCGAGACCGAAAACCTTTTGATTGCTAATGAAAGACACTACTGGCTAGACCACGGGTGCGAGCTATAACTGTAAGACTTCCTAACACAACAGTACAGTCACCGTGCCAAACTCAAATTTGCTGAAGGAAAGTATCAACTGTGATATTACCCATCCTAGTTTTGATGCTTACGAGGAGTGATGAGAACACGGCTCATAGCATGTATATGAAACTGAACGAATAAACCGATGACTACTAAACTTTCAAATCAAGACCAATCCAGAAAAAAGAATTGAATAAAATGCTCGTTGTCGCGTCCCAAGCGTGGGTATTGCGAGTGATTGAGAGACACGCTTCGTAAAAGGGATTTAGCCGGTTGACCTTAGTGAGAGGGAGACTTTTTGATCTGGCTAAGATGTAGAAATCCCTGGTGTGAAGGTACAAGGCTAGGAAGCGGGTAGAATTAAAGTCTTGCTAACTTTAACAAATTGCAGTTCATTCTGAATGAATACAGCTCACCCTAACTGCACGGTGGTTGCATTCACAGGAAGGCCAAGACTAACACAGAGACGGTGACTGATTCCACCGTTCCGACTGCCTACTAGAAGTTCTGCAATATTTCTTAGCACCCTACGTTAGAGTCCCGCGGCTACGCCCTAACCGCCTAACGCTCTCCAGCGACCATCTCCGGCTGCCTGGCTACAGCCCGCTCCTCAGCCCAAGTCGGCTGCTGCTATCACTCTCCAACTACTCGACCCGACAAGACAAGACCCGACAAGACCCTCAGAGCGGCGTGCTCTCGGGTTTTGTTAGCGTTTCCCCTTCGACCCCGCCAGCGCTTGGCATGGCGTAGCGTCGAAGGCAACTTGTCCTTATTTGGTATCGTTAAAACATTGTTGTTGCTATTGTTCTTCAGAGGCTGAGTGGAGGGATGGAGGCGCCTCTCCCTATATGGTCACGCACTGCGTCCTGAGCCCTTCATTGGCTCCTTATGACGTAGCGCTGTCACCACCAAGGGCCCTCTTTCTTTCTCTCTCCACTCCCAGACCTCTCTCTCTCTCTAGCCAGGAATGCTTTCTGTTTATACTACTTAATTGACTGCATATCATGAGTCCCTACACAGACCTTCGTTTGTATCTGCTGGCTGTTTACTTTCTTATCGAGTGCCGCCTCGGCTGACCCTTCGGCCACGCCTGGCGTCCAGCGCTACAACTTTAACTTCTTCCTACGTACTATTCTCAAGGTACTGCAATTAGACTTGGCTTGTTCCTGCGGTTACAACACCTCCCCCGCCAGGGAAATTGGCGTTACTCCCCAGAGTAGCGTCAGTTGTGATTCTCTCATTTTATTTGCTTACATTTTCTTTTGTTACATCAACACTTCATATGTTTTCTTTTTCTTTTATATGCATTCGGTACACTTAATTCCATTAAGTTCTTTGTTAGACACAATACATTTATCAAGGTACATTTTTTTTTTTTACACTTCATTGATACAACAATTATTTATCGAACATACATTTATCAAGGTACATTTATTTTCCAAATCATTGATACAATTACAATCAAGGTACATTTTTAAAAGCATTGATACAAAATACCATTTTCATTCAACATTGGTAATTACAAGTACGTACAGTTTCATAAAACATGGACAAAACACTAAAATTGATTACACCTTTTCATAAGACGCTTCTAATATATTTTATCTTTTGATTTTACTTAACGCCTGTTTCTGAACAGAACTGACTCTTCTTGGTTTTTCCCACCTCTTTCATATATTACTACATCTTCAGTTTCTTTATTACTTTGTCTTCTACTTAAGCTAGTCTCTGGATATTGATTTACTATGGTGTTTCTTATACATACTTTACCTCCACAGTTATTATCGTCAACGTACTTCCATAAACTTTTGAAGCATTCTTTACAGGATCTACAATTTTTACAACAACATGTTACTACAATAAAAATGACTATCGCTATAGCTACGTATGTAGTTATTGAGTAATGTGTAAAATATCTGGAATATTTTAGTTCTTCCTCCTGCCTTTCTGCCATTCGCTGGACATCATCGAGTCTTTTCCCAGCGACTTTCAAATCGTCTAATTGTGTTACTACCTGCTCCAGTGGTAAATCTAACGTTAGCATTGAGACATTTTTCTTTTCTTCGTTTACAACACAACAGTCAAATTCTAAATTAATTTGAGGTATTATATCTTTCTTTGTTACGTTACTATTAATTACTCTATCTGTTTGTACGAACACTCTCGTTCCATACCCTTTACATTTATTATAAAAACTTATCTTTCCTACTCCTTTCATTAATAAGTCCTTCGGGGGTTCCTTTCCACATAATACTGTCAGTCATTCTTCCTTAGGAGCTACATATAGCCATTCGTTACTTTTTAGATGGGTCCAAAGGCTCTGATTCAGTGCGACTAATTTTCGCACACAATCTTCCGGAATTTCTCTTACCGGTTGTAACAATTTGGCTTCGCATTCCTCATGGTCGAATGTCGATAGCAATGCGAATGACTGTCTGCACAGTCTTCTATTCTTACTCAGTTCTTTACATTTTAGTTCATCCGCAGAAAGTTTCGCGTACTGCCTTTTGGATTCATCTATCAGTAGAAATTCTTTCTCTGGCTCTATGTATACGTACCTTCCTTTCATATCTGGGATCTCCTTTGGTAATGGGAGAACTCTATACAGATTATTATTATTATTATTATTATCTATTAAAGGAATATTAATTACGTACCCTAGTATGCTACCGGAAATGAAAACATCTAAATCAATTATTATTAACAAGAGGTAGCCTGACGACTCCGCGAGAGGAACAGGAAACTTCACGTCCTTTAATTCGTCTCGTATTAAACTTAGATACTTCTCAATTTGGACTGTATTAATGATGTGAGGCTGCAGTATTCCATTTTGAGCATTTACAGTGGCATTTATCATCTGCTCGTATTCCTCTTCGATTTGGGCAAACACTGCCGCTAATTGTAATACTTGTTCCGTTACAGTGGCAAAAGATGCTACTCGTTTGAAACCCATATCTGTTTCCTTCACGTATTCCTTCATGAACCTTTCTAGTCTCTGCATGCCTGTCCTTAGAATGTGTTCATTTGATTCTAGTGTATATACTGTTCTGTTTACTCCCGCTAATGTGGCCCTTACCACTGCCACCTGTTCCTTAGTTAACCTCACCAACCCTTCAGAATTCCTCTCCATAGCGTCTATTCTTTCTTTATAGGACGCTGCGTGCGCTTCGTCCAATGTTCCGAACAGTATTTTACTTACCTGTCTGACGAAGTTGAATACTCCTCTCTTTCTTCTGTTGTCGTGTTTTGTGAGCTGCTGTACGAGTTTCTGCAGACCTGTAATCTTTTCCACGTGATGTGCAACTTGCTGATCTAGTACTCCACATTCTATTAATCCTACGTTTAATTGTTTCAATGTGTCACGGCACCTCTGTACCGCTGCCTTACCGTACCTCTCTGCTTTCTGAAATCTTTCTGTTATTACATCTAAGTTAACATATGTGACTATTCTTCATGTGGTATTGCATATTTCTATTTGTCCTACGTTATCGTAATATAGTCCTGATGAACTTGGTATTGAGGTCACTTTGAAATCGTTCGTTTCGTATCCTGATGCAACTAAGCTGTATGTTGTTATCACTATGATGAGTTGCACAACTTGCCACTTGAATGCTATACCTGAGATTTAAAAGAACTGTTTCAGCCTGTTGGCATGTACTTTTGTTTCCTTATTTCTCTTAACTCTTATAACTACGTTAGGACCTTCCACTTTTAACACTTCAAATGGACCTCTCCATTGTGAATCTAGTTTCCGAGATCTACCACGTCTCACTGATTCGTCGTGTAATAACACCTTGTCCCCTACATTGAATTCTTTTGGGTTCTGCTTCAGATCATACTGTCCTTTACTAATTACCTTATTCCATATAATAGAATCCCTAGCCACTCTGTGGGCTTCCTGCATTCTTGCTCTTAACTTATTGACATACGAATCATAATCGTAACTTACCTACGGTGTTTCTTGCTGCAGTACTCCTGGTATCTTAACCTCCCTTCCGTAAATTTGCTCGAATGGTGTATAACCTGTGCTGCTGTGTGGTGTAGTGTTGAACACAAACGTTGCATACGGCACCCATTTGTCCCATGAACTTTGATCTCCTCTTACAAAGTGTCTGAGATATTCTACAATTGTTCTATGACTCCTTTCTAGAGCACCATTTGACTCAGGGTGGTACGCTGTGGTATTTATACGTTTTACCTTCAACAATTTGCATACACTTTTGAACACGTTACTCAGAAAATTCGATCCTTGATCTGTTAACAAAACTGATGGAATCCCATATCTTTGTACCATATTTTCTTCAAATGCTTCCGCTACTGTTTCAGCGTCTTGCTTGTCAATCGGGACTGCTACTGTGAATTTACTCAGATCGTCTTGGAATCTTAGCATGTACCTTTTCCCTGTACTAGATACATCTAGTTGACCCACTATATCCATTGCACATTTGGCAAATACTGTTTCAGCTGTGTCTGTAATTTCTAAGGGCATCCTTGTTTTCATTTGTGTGTTTTGTTCTTTTGACATGATGGACACTTCCTAATATAATTTTCAATGTCCCGCTTCATTCCGCGCCACTGCTTGTACGCTTTTATCCTGTCGAATGTCCTATGCATTCCTTGGTGCCCTCCCAAGGGATTATCGTGCATCTCTTTTAATATACTCTCCTTTTCTTCGGAGCTAATTTCCTCACTACTATTTGTTTCCTGGACTATCTCACCTGACACTTGCGCTTGCCGCACGTTTACGGAACTCTGTTCCGCCTTTGCTTGTGCTACGGAGGTTCTTTCTGCCTCTACATTTCGCTTTGAACCTATCTCGTCCTTTCCTTCATGCCTTATCCGGCTTAACGCGTCCGCATTACTGTTCAGCCTTCCTGGCTTCTTTACTACCTCGTAGTCGTACTCTTCGAGCTTCAGTCTCCACTTCAGGAGCCTCGAACTCGGATCCTTCACACTAAATATCCATGTTAGTGACTTATGGTCTGTCACTACTGTGAATTTTCGCCCATACACGTATGGTCTAAACTGCTTTACCGCGTACACTATAGCCAACAACTCTTTTTCCGTTGTACTATAGTTCAGTTCTGCTTTGTTCAGTGCTCTGGATGCATATGCAATCGGCAAGTCTTCGCCAATCTTTTTCCCTTGCGATAACACGGCGCCCAACGCTGCGTTACTCGCATCCGTTGTGATTATAAACGGTTTCGTAAAGTCAGGATACTGAAGTAACGGACGATTCACTAATTTCTCTTTCAGTTCCTCAAACGCATTGTTCTGTCGTTCTCCCCATTGGTACTCTACTCCTTTCTTTAAGAGCTCATGGAGAGGTTTCGCAATTTTGCTGAAATTTGCAATGAAACGTCGATAGTACCCTATCAATCCTAGAAACCCTTTTAGTTCTTTTGTTGTTCTCGGCTGTGGGAAGAACTTCACCTTCTCCACCTTTGCCATATACGGTGATATTCCCTTGTCCGTGATACAATGACCTAGGAAGATTACCTCCTTCCTCAGAAATTCACAGTTGTCTGGTTGCAGCTTTAAATTGTGCTCTCGCAGCCTGTCAAATATTTCCCGGAGTTTTTCGTTATGCTCCTGCAGGTTTTTCCCATAACATACTATGTCGTCCAAATAGACAAAACATTTCACACCTTGTAAGCCTGCCAATACTGTGTTCATCAGTCTCTGGAAACATCCTGGGGCTCCCTTCAGTCCCATCGGCATTCTTTTGTATTCGTAATGTTGATAGTTTGAGCTGAATTTTTCTCTCTGCCCTTCTCGTCCGTCAATATTTGATGGTACCCGCTTGCGAGGACAAGCGTCGAGAAGTACTTAGCTTGCCCTAATTGATCCAGGATATCGGAGATATTCGGTAGTGGAAATGCATCGCCTACCATGATGTCATTTAATTGTCGGTAGTCCACTACGATTCTCCATTTCTACTTGCCACTGGCATCTAACTTCTTTGGAACTAACAGTAACGGTGCGTTCCATGCGCTCTTGCTTTCGACAATTATGTCATCCTTGAGCATCTGTTCTATTTGCTCTTTTAGCACTGCCTTTTGCGCTTCAAGGATCCTGTACGGTCTAGCGTTCACTACCTTCCCCGCGTGTTCCGACGCAATCGGTATTCTATGTTTCACTGCAGAAGTATAGGACAGTTTGTCCCCTGGTAGATGAAATACATCTCCGTACTCCGTGCAGACCTCTGCTAGAGCGCTCTTTTCTTCGACGTTCAAATGATCCATTCTGAGCTGCCTTCGCAATACACTAGCACGACTTTCCGTCTTACCTACTGCATCAGTGCTACATTTTACTTCGCGTACTTTCGCTATTCTTTCTAATTCTTCCGTTATTAATCTGACGTTTCCTGGTCGAACTCTGTCCTCTGACACGTTCAATGCACTTACTATGCATTTCCCATTTCGCACTTTTACTAAGGATTCAGGTACATGCACCCCTTGTGCAATCTCCTGCCTCGGTATGACCATTTCTCTTTCGATCCCCCTTGGTACCTTTCCGTCCACTTTCAACAACATTATTCTTTCTTCCCGGGGCCCTATCTCACCGCCTATTTCTGAATCTCCTTCTATCTCTTGTCCCTTTGGTTCTTCCTCTACTACTAAGGGTATATCTCGCCCTTTCAGCCGTATTACTTTACCTGCATAGTCCAGCTTGACTCTACGCTCTGTTAAGAAATTTCTTCCTATCAGTCCGTCGTACGGAATGTCTAGACCTCTACCGTACACGTGAAATTTCTGTCTCACCTTTTCAGATCCGTCTATACTTAAGTTTATTTGTACCGTGCCTATTGCGCTAACGGCTTCACTCGTTACACCTTTTAACCGAAGCCTTTCTGCTTCATTGATTCCAAGCATACTCTTTACCGGAATACTCGTCCTCTTTAGCAAATACAATTGTGCTCCTGTGTCTATTAGTAACTTCAAATACTTCTTTAACTCTACGCTGTACAACATTACCACGTCGTTTTCTATTGCACAGTCGATTACCCTCACTGTGGGTTTACCTATCGCAACAAGTCCCGACTGCGCGGCCTTGCCGCCTCTTAGTTTCCCTGTACCACCTTGCCTGTTTTACTCGATACTGGCACCCTGCCTTTTCTCCAGGCGTGCCAGGGCCCTTCGTGGCAATTTTTCGCGTAGTGGCCCTGCCGCTTACGCTTAAAACATTTTTACTCTCGTGCACGGAACTCCGCAGTTCCCTGGTAAATTACACTGTGGACATCTCCACTCTCGTAACCCTCCATCGTTTCTCTGTGATTTCCTCTGAATTCCCTCACATCTATCGGGTGAACTTTTCTTAACCGCACCCGGCATTCCATGTCCGTGTGTCCCGGCTTGTCACACCCATAGCAAAAGTTTGTAAACTCTTTGCCCGTCATTGCCCGTACTCTATGCTCTGGCCTGTTTTTTCTACACCTGCTTGCTATGTGGCCTCTCAACCCACAATTGAAACATTTCAACTCTTTAATTTCTCTCGCGCTTTTTACCGCTTCCTTATTTCGGGTGTACGTTACCCTCGGGGCTAGTCCCCGCTCTTTCATTGACAATATCGCACTCTCTTCCTGCAGTGCCAACTCCACTACTGCTGCCAACGTAATTTCATCGCCTCTGCTTCTCACTATTGTTTGTATTATATCATTACTTAAACCCTGTATAAAGCACGCTCCTCCTAAGGAATCAACTAGTTCTATCGCACCCTTCAAGTTTTCTCTGGCCGTAACTCTGTTTACTGCTTCTCGAAAATTTCTCTGCATTTCATCTATTCGGCTTGCCCACATCGCTATTGTTCCCCTTGTCCCTGTCTTGCTTGGAAAATCTTACATGCATAGTAGTCTATGGTACGCTTACTCTCATAGTTTTCTTCTAAAACGCGTTTCACCTCTTGCCACGTACCTGTGCGTTCACGCACCTGCAATCTCGACCTGGCCTCACCAGTTATCTTTGCTTTAACTAACTTCAATAACGTTTCGTGTTCCTCTGGCTTTACTAATTCAAATGCCGCATCTACATTTTCGATAAATTCCCTTAAATCCTTCTTATTTCCTTCGAACACTTTCGAAACAATACATATGGCCTCCTTCACTGACATCTTACCATTAGTGGGGGATGACGCAACTTCTTTAGTTTGGGGCATCTTAATTATGTTAACACTTTACACAACAAAGACACAATATTCTTAAGACAATTTTACAAGTACCGCTTCTCTTGTGGTGCGCCGTCTGCTCTGTTGATCAGCGTCGTCCCGCGCTGCTCCGCGCTCTCTTCGTGCCCGCGCTGTCCCGCGCTGCTCCGCGCTGTCTCTGCGCCCGCGCTGTTCCGCGCTGCTGCTGGGCTGTGCCGACCCCGTCGCTCTCCTCGGCTGCCGCTGCTACGGCTGCTGCCGCTTCTGCTGCTGCTCGGCCCGGACCCTCGGACTCGAACGCTGGCTGCTCAGGCACCGCTGTGCCTCGTCGCTCCGCGTCGCGCTGCCGCTGTCCTGCGTTGTCCTGCACCCACGAGGACTACCTTTCTGGACTCTGACGTACTGGTGCTACTGATGCTGAAAGTTGCGAGTCGCCACAACTTCCTGCCAATTGCCACAGTCGCTGTAGCAAAATCTAATGGCTCCTACCTACCTCCTATTTGCCTATGCGCCTTTGTGATAACCCCACACCTGGCACCAAAAGTTTTATTTATGTCGCGTCCCAAGCCTGAGTATTGCGAGGGATTGAGCGACACGCTTCGTAAAAGGGATTTAGCCGGCTGATCTTAGTGAGAGGGAGACTTTTTGATCTGGCTAAGATGTAGAAATCCCTGATGTGAAGGTACAAGGCTAGGAAGCGGGTAGGATTAAAGTCTTGCTAACTTTAACAAATTGCAGTTTATTCTGAATGAATACAGCTCACCCTAACTGCGCGGTGGTTGCATTCACAGGAAGGCCAAGTCTAACACAGAGACGGTGACTGACTCCACCGTTCCGACTGCCTACTAGAAGTTCTGCAATATTTCTTAGCACCCTACGTTAGAGTCCCGCGGCTACGCCCTAACCGCCTAACGCTCTCCAGCGACCATCTCCGGCTGCCTGGCTACAGCCCGCTCCTCAGCCCAAGTCGGCTGCTGCTATCACTCTCTAACTACTCGACCCGACAAGACAAGACCCGACAAGACCCTCAGAGCGGCGTGCTCTCGGGTTTTGTTAGCGTTTCCCCTTCGACCCCGCCAGCGCTTGGCATGGCGTAGCGTCGAAGGCAACTTGTCCTTATTTGGTATCGTTAAAACATTGTTGTTGCTATTGTTCTTCAGAGGCTGAGTGGAGGGATAGAGGCGCCTCTCCCTGTATGGTCACGCACTGCGTCCTGAGCCCTTCATTGCCTCCTTATGACGTAGTGCTGTCCCCACCAAGGGCCCTCTTTCTTTCTCTCTCTCCACTCCCAGACCTCTCTCTCTCTAGCCGGGAATGCTTTCTGTTTATACTCCTTAATTGACTGCTTATCATGAGTCCCTACACAGACCTTCGTTTGTATCTGCTGGCTGTTTACTTTCTTATCAAGCGCCGCTGCCTAACAGTTTGAGTGCCGCCTCGGCTGACCCTTCGGCCACGCCTGGCGTCCAGCGCTACAACTTTAACTTCTTCCTACGTACTATTCTCAAGGTACTGCAATTAGACTTGACTTGTTCCTGCGTTTACAACATCGTACGCACGAAAGATGAATATGTGTCTTGCAGCAACTCGGACGTGAGATGCAATACATGGATTGCCTTCTGAGGAGCGAAGGGTACCCCACTAATTTCATAAGAAGTGTCACAAAACCTAAGACTCGGCGAACTGACAGGTCGGTATACGACGGACATATATGGGTATCGACAGCACAAACACGGCGAAAAGGCTATGTTATATAAATTGACCAAGAAGATCAAAGGGTCTATGAGATCTGATCGATAGATGAACAACAATCTCTCCACACAAGTGCCGCCCCTAATACCTCATTGGCTCTCAAGTACTATTTTGCTTCAAAGTGAAGAACTCATTTCAGGTATCAGCAATGACGAAGATCAATGACGAAATGAAACCATTTATACAGTCATCATGTTTCAGTATCGCTTGACAAGAAGGTCATGATCGCAATCCATTTTAATGAATGGAAGTTGCTTTTCAAGGAATTTAAGTGTTTCGACTTTCAGTCTGAAATACAGTATTCCACGTGGACAAATTTGATGATACTTGGAACCATATCAAGCAATAACAAATAGTGCGTAAAGGAAGTTGGTATGTAAAATCAGAAAGCAGGACAGAAAGGAAAAGGAAACGAAGAGGCTTTTCTGGGTGTAGTAGCTAATTAACGGAAAGGGTAGGAAATTAGTCTCACTCATGAACGTTACGTGAGGTCTGCAGTTTTCTCGATAGGCACTGAGCTAACAGCCGTGACGGACAGGCCTTTTTGGCGAAAGCTTTTTGCAGTTAACTCCGCGCAGCACTTCCTTTTGACTCCATTGCGTGAAAGTATTGCAGCAAATATGCAGCTTGAGGAAACTTACCAAAAATATTGTTCCATTTGTGAGCAGCAGTGATATAGAAGGAACCAACGAAAACCATAATTGGTTGTACATTATCTGCAGATGGGGTCAGAAACTCTTAAACACGTGAAGAATCCAGTACTGCAGCAAAGTGACAGCTATCTCGAGCAACGGTTGTTTCCCATCCGCTTTTTTTCTTCAGAAATCACTACCAGGCGGTAGATACCTTGAAGGATAACTCTCATGTATTTAATAAAAGGTATCTTGTGCTTAGCAGCGTGGTTTGCAGTGAAATCGACCGCAAGGTAAATGCACGAGACAGAGATCTCTGGTAATATTTGGCCAAAGTACACAGCTTCAGTCTGCCTGAAGATTCTGTATTCGTGTCTACAAATGTTACAGTAGGGTGGAACAGATTCTTGCTCTTCTTCACCCTCTATAAAATTAACAATAATACTTTAGCTTCACCTGTGGATGAGAAACTTATATGATGACCGCGCCCGAAAGCGCCAGTTTACCATAGTTCGGGGACACAGACGAGTTAGCAGATAAATTCGTCTTGTTTCATCTGTCAGCGGCCTCGTTGCCTCATTGATGGGATATCTGGTCGTAGATAAAACATATGCCGTTTACTTAAAAAAATTCGGGACTCTTGCACGTTATGGACAGTGTAGTAAAATATTCTAGCTTCGAAAACTCTTAGGCCGTTTGTTGTTTAGCTGCATGTATTTCACAAAAGGATGAATGATAGCAACTATGTTCCGCAGCAGAATGCCCGTATACTTCATTTATTATCCGAAAACGTGCCCAGAGTCACAATTACGCACAAGGTACCTAGGCTGCAGCCAGAGTACCAACCCACAATAATGTAAAAATAAAAAATGCTTTTTGACGCTGTAACGCGAAATCGCAGGAGGCATGCAACTATTCGGTAAATCTTTCAGTGGACCGTTGATTCGAATTAAGTCACTATTCAAATCCTGCGTTCTTCCGCGTCAATTTCACAAAATAGGCCTCATAAAATGCGGCACTTCAAATTGCAGAATCACTTTGCCTTTCAAAATAATAATTAACGGAGTCCTGGCAATTTGAAGAAGCACGACTTCGTAGATAGCTCAAGTCTTTTCATACCTCGTTTCATCCAAAACGGAGCCAATAACATACAGGGTGAAGAAAAATTCGAGCACTCGGACCTCGCGGCGCGATTCCCCACATACTGGCAACACAAAAATGTCTGTCATTACATTCCGTCCTGCGGATATTTCCTGCAGTAACTGGACGTTAAAGATTAACGCTCTGCCAACACTGTAATCACATGTACGATAATTATCTCTGTCATCATGTGGGCGTCGTTCTGTGCAGTTGGTACAGTGGATACCGGTTTGGATTAGCATGCAGGAAGTCGAAGGTTCGATTTTAGGTCGAGGCATATTTGTTTTTATTTGTTAAATGTAGTCTGCGTGGTACGGTATCTGGTATCGTAATCGTCACATAGCGACTACAGTGGGTCTTCTAAAAAACATTTGCTCTTACCCGCTAGGAACACAGAAATGGAAGTACAATCGTTTTCACTGGCAGCATTTAAAGAAGCGTTTGTAATACCATGGACGCGTATTGTTTCACACCACTGCATCTATTAGATTTCAAACTTGTTTTCTGTGCACCCTCCACCAATGGTCCCATCGATTAGTGCCAACTATTATTCTTGCCAAGCTCAGTTCCATTACATTTCGTTATGGCCTTGTATCACCAGTAGCAACATTCTTTGCAAATAATTTCCAAACTCGATTACCATTTTCAAGTATTATCTCCATGAAACCATTAATTATGCCTCCAACATTGATAAGCGCATGCCGTTTGGTAATTGTCTCCATGTGTTACTATTATTATTAATGTTATTATTATCGATAAAGTATGGAAATATCATGTCCGTCACCGATAGGGAATCATTGTAACTCGAAAACTAACATCTCGCAATTAGCAGTATCGGGATGACTCATGCAGAACAAACATTGTGAGAGGTGATGCGCATTAGGTGGAACAGCCCGCTGCTACTAATGATGTGTTTGTGCTGTATTCGCTGTTCAGCAGACAGGGAGTAGTTGCTAGCGGAGTCATGCGCCTGTGACAGACTCCATGTACATTCGTATACATATCGTATTTTCTTCAGAGTGGCAGACGTATGGCATACACAAAGGATGAATATGTGGATATCCGTCTCTACCTTGGTGTATCTGAAACTGCACTGGCGTTGGCGCTTATGAATATGCTTCTACATATCATGGTAGACGTCATGTCCCGTGACAGAGCTCATTCACAGACTTGAAACAATCCAGCTACTGAGGAAGCTATTCTGGAGGTCATACGCCAAGAACACCAGCAAAGTGTAGGAAGCTAGTTGCGTGTCTCGGAACGCACGGTCGCTGACGTGCTGCACGTGCATGGGGTGCACCCCAACCATTATTCTTCAACGAAATACCTGCATCCTGTGGACCCGTCTGTGGGTGTAATTTTGTGATTGGTTCCAACAACAATAGGATGAAGCAGCGTTCACCCGTGAGGGCATCTTCAGTATGCACAATGTCTAGCCCGCCGCTGTGGATATCAAGTTAGTCTTAGCATCAACGTCTGGGCTGTAACATCGGGAGACAGGAGTTTGGATCCCTACTTGTTGCCTGACCAGTTGACTGTACAAACGATTTGCCTGACGCATCGGAAGATGTTCCACTTCACGTTCGGCAGAGATTTTGGTTCCAACGTGATGGAGGACCTGCACACTTTGGTGGAAATGTGCGACAGTATTTACACAGAAAATTTCCAGGGAAATACCTCGTAAGGGGACGTGCAGTTGTACAGCCTCCGCGTTCACCTGATCTGAATCCGCTGGATTTTTTTCTGTGGAGACAATAGAAGGAGCACGTGTATTTTACTCCACTGACACATATGGAAGAACTGATAGCACATGTTCGTGCTGCTCATGTATCTGTGGATGTAGCTATGTTGCAAAGAGTCCAGAGCTGTGTGATCCAGCGGGTCGCGCAATGTTTGGCGTATAGGTGGATCGCTTTGAGCATCTGCTCTGAGGACAACGTATTCTTTTGTAAACGTCGTGCGGTCATTAATATCGAAATTAGTATTGTCACTGGTTGCTAATGTGTTACATCTGAGAAGACATGCCGCATGTTGTATAAATGACTAGTACGTGTTGAGTTATTTAACTACGCAGTCACCTTTATAATCTCGAAAATGATAGTTTTTTAGTTATTTGTCTTATGACAGGTCATTTTTGTCAACTTTCTGATTTGTCTCTCCATGTTTTTGTTATGTTTACCGTTACAAAACGCTGCACTATGTAAATTTCGGACACGTGTGGTTTATGAATACTACAGTATTACATGGCAGAACAAAGTTGACAAATAAAAACAAATCCACTATGGCTCAGGATCGAACCCTTGACCTCCTGCATGCCAGCCCAAAACGCTATGCACTGCACCAGTTGCACATCCTAACGGAGATGAGCTGAGAAAGTTAGTAACATACATGTCATTACAGTATTGCCAGACTGCCAGTCTTTAACGTCCATTTAAAGCCAGAAATACGCACAGGACGAAATTTTGTGACAGACCTTTTTGTATTGCTAGTACATTTCACAGCACAATTCCTCAGGAACTAGATATATTCCTTTCGTCGCCAGACACGGATTCTCGTGCTCTTAACACTGGGAAAAACTTTCTTCAGGCACCTCTATTCGTTAACGAGGTACTACGACAAACATAGAAGATGTCTTAAGAAAGGACAGCATATTGACTCGTGAAGTCAAAGATGTTTCCCACGACCACCATGAGCGTTGCAGCGAGGAACTCGAAAGGAAACTAAATAAATGCGTTTTTTAAATAGAAATGAACACAAATTACATTTTTTTTTAAATTGTTGGAGCACTACCAACTGTGAAACAATACCAACACTTTATCAATAATCCCATTGCAGCGCTATGAGAACTGAACCTGATAGTGCAGTTTAGTATTCAGAACTGATGTGCTAACTGTACCTGTCATCATAAGCCAATAAGAATAATGTAATAGAAAAGTAAGCCTATCACTGCAATAAGGCATTTTTTATACACTCTGAGACAGAAAAAAAAGAAAAAAATACTGGTCACAACTGATATTCATACTGGTATCGACGTAAAATGCAAAACTGTAAACTTTGGTGGTCGATGGACGAATGTGTGACGCTGCAGCGCAATTTCACCACACACCTGGCAAGGGTAGTAAACAGGGGACATGTTGATACCAGGGAATAAAGTCTTTGCGAATCTCAGAAAGGCGCATGAACCGTATACGCAGATAGTATATGAGAGAGGACGTGCAGCTGGGCACAAGGAAGCCGGTTGGTGTAATTGGCGGATACTCGACATTTGAATAGGAGCTATGCCACTGTTTGACGGTGTTGGCAGGAATGAGTGAACCATGGCCGAACACAGTGTCAACAACGAACTGATCGTCCCAGAGAAATGACAGAACGGTAGGACCGAGCAATGGTCAGAGAGGCACTCAGAGCCACAGATTTATCATTATCACCATCCGACGTGCAACTGGTGCATTAGTAACCACAAGGAACATTACCAGGTGGCTCACAGAAATGGGGCTGAGCTCAAGGTGCCAATGCGCCTACTGCCATTGACATGTATACATTAATAAGCTCGATTGCAGTGGTGTCGGACATGTTCGACCTGGTATCTCGTTGACTGGAGTTGTCTTCGGTGATAAGTCCCGCTTCGAACGAAGTCCTGATGACCAGCGAAAACGCGTCTAGACACGTACAAGACAGCGATGACACATCAACCTGTTTCTCACCATATGTATCGACAGCCAGGAGTGATACACAGTGAGTGCATTTCCTTTCATAGCACGACCCCTTTGGTTGCCATCCGCCACACCCTTACAGCCAAGCGATACGTTGACCACAATCCGCCCCGTTTTGTTGCTCTTCATAGCAAGCCATCTAGCTTAGATTTCAGCAAGAAAATGCCCGCGCGCACACGGAGAGAGTTTCTACTGCTCGTCTTTGTGCTTCCCAAACCCTTCCTTGGCCAGTAAAGTCGTCGGATCTCTACTCAATTGGGCACGTTTGTAGCCCTGTGGGCAGGGCCCTCCAACCAGCTCGGTATTTTGTGGACCTAGGGCGCCATTTCCATAGAATTTGGTACGACATTTTTCAGGGAAACATCCAACAATTCTACAAATCAATGTCATGCCGAATAACCGCTTGCATAAGGGCCAGGAGTGGACCAATGCGTTTTTGATTTGCTCAATTTGGGAAACTCTTTATCTTGAATAAATAATCCAGCTATTCTGAAATTGTAACCTTCTGTTCGTCTGTACATGTACATCATATCTATCCATTTCCGCCCCATTCGCATGAGTCCTTCATGGCGCGTCTTTTGTTATTTTATTTTATTTTATTTTTGTCTTAGAGTGTATTTTCCGCGTAATTGTCATGGAACACCATAAAATGTCAAGTATTCACCATAAAAATACAAACGCATTTGTAATGAGAACTGCCACAACAAAGAGCTTTTGATTTTTTTCATCAATCCGTTAATTCACAAATTATGTATTAAAATTTTATACAATTAAATAATCAACCCTAAGCACTGCGGTATAGGCTTTTAATTCGAAAATTGCTCTAAAGTGCTATTTTTATGCGATAATACATAATAGTCTAGGCAGAGCCGGCACCATATGTTCAGGCAATTTTCTAAAAACGACCTTGAACATAGCGTTGTTGTTTAACGGTAACAGATAGAGGCCTGCATGGCTAGCAAGCGATTTAATTTCGAGGCATAATGAGGCACTTTTCAGTAACAATTTGGGTCCGCATCATAGTTTTTAATACACTCCTGGAAATTGAAATAAGAACACCGTGAATTCATTGTCCCAGGTAGGGGAAACTTTATTGACACATTCCTGGGGTCAGATACATCACATGATCACACTGACAGAACCACAGGCACATAGACACAGGCAACAGAGCATGCACAATGTCGGCACTAGTACAGTGTATATCCACCTTTCGCAGCAATGCAGGCTGCTATTCTCCCATGGAGACGATCGTAGAGATGCTGGAACGGCTTGCCATGCCATTTCCACCTGGCGCCTCAGTTGGACCAGCGTTCGTGCTGGACGTGCAGACCGCGTGAGACGACGCTTCATCCAGTCCCTAACATGCTCAATGGGGGACAGATCCGGAGATCTTGCTGGCCAGGGTAGTTGACTTACACCTTCTAGAGCACGTTGGGTGGCACGGGATACATGCGGACGTGCATTGTCCTGTTGGAACAGCAAGTTCCCTTGCCGGTCTAGGAATGGTAGAACGATGGGTTAGACGACGGTTTGGATGTACCGTGCACTATTCAGTGTCCCCTCGACGATCACCAGTGGTGTACGGCCAGTGTAGGAGATCGCTCCCCACACCATGATGCCGGGTGTTGGCCCTGTGTGCCTCGGTCGTATGCAGTCCTGATTGTGGCGCTCACCTGCACGGCGCCAAACACGCATACGACCATCATTGGCACCAAGGCAGAAGCGACTCTCATCGCTGAAGACGACACGTCTCCATTCGTCCCTCCATTCACGCCTGTCGCGACACCACTGGAGGCGGGCTGCACGATGTTGGGGCGTGAGCGGAAGACGGCCTAACGGTGTGCGGGGCCGTAGCCCAGCTTCATGGAGACGGTTGTGAATGGTCCTCGCCGATACCCCAGGAGCAACAGTGTCCCTAATTTGCTGGGAAGTGGCGGTGCGGTCCCCTACGGCACTGCGTAGGATCCTACGGTCTTGGCGTGCATCCGTGCGTCGCTGCGGTCCGGTCCCAGGTCGACGGGCACGTGCACCTTCCTCCGACCACTGGCGACAACATCGATGTACTGTGGAGACCTCACGCCCCACGTGTTGAGCAATTCGGCGGTACGTCCACCCGGCCTCCCGCATGCCCACTATACGCCCTCGCTCAAAGTCCGTCAACTGCACATACGGTTCACGTCCACGCTGTCGCGGCATGCTACCAGTGTTAAAGACTGCGATGGAGCTCCGTATGCCACGGCAAACTGGCTGACACTGACGGCGGCGGTGCACAAATGCTGCGCAGCTAGCGCCATTCGACGGCCAACACCGCGGTTCCTGGTGTGTCCGCTGTGCCGTGCGTGTGATCATTGCTTGTACAGCCCTCTCGCAGTGTCCGGAGCAAGTATGGTGGGTCTGGCACACCGGTGTCAATGTGTTCTTTTTTCCATTTCCAGGAGTGTATAAACTCAGTTGTTATTAGATTGACGTGGTATGATGTTAATGGCAGAAGAGATTAATTACTTATGTGAACTCTAACACAACAGAAACTGCGAAGATGCAGAGTCTGATACATTACTCCCTATCTATCTATTTTTTTATGTTGAGGTCCCTCCTTGCATTTTGTCTACAAAGTTTAGCTAACAGTTCTAACTGCAGTTGAATGTACAGATGCAAAAATTGAAATCTATGAGGGTTTTAGTGTCCTCATGTAAGCCTGGTGATTTTTGTGTTTGTTCTCCCTTTTTTTAGCTATAAATAAAGCGGAAGGGATCATTCAACCCTCTTGTGAGAGCTCTGCACTTATATCTGTATCTATGCATTTGTATCTGTAACTCTGCATTAGTAACAAAAGGTAATATGTAACCTCAGCGAACTGCAAGTTCTGTGTTCATAAAGGTGTAACTTCACTGACGTTAAGCCATTTTGTAATTGCTCTCACACATTTCTTGGTGCCTGAACCCGGAATAGCACCAGCAATGGGAGTTTTTGGAATCTTGGCATCGTTTGCAATAATTCAAGACGACTTCAACGTTTGTTAGCGATAAAAAACGGAATTTCCTAACACGTATGATACAACACATGCTCTCAGTAAGTCGTTTAAGCATTGTGACCTTCAACTTACTTATATTAACTACTGTAATTTATCAGCCGACTGTGCGTATACTAGCTACTGGAGTAGCATTTGATTCCAGGGGAGAAGAATAACAGTTGAACTACATAACAAGCACGTAGAGAGAAATTTGAATAGTAAACCTTGTTAGGTGCTACTAGCAACACTACAGTGATGATGTAACATGTGCAGTGAAAGTAAGGGGAATTGTCATGGCGTCACATACTTGAAGCCAATGTCTGCCATGTTTGTAACTGCAAACATTAGCTTTTGGTGGGTGTGTTTTGATAATAAGTGCCATCTTGTATCATTTGCAAATGTATTAGTCGTTCTGATTATAATATAAAGTATAACAACCACATTTCTTTCGTAAGTGAACTGGTTCAAGCAATATTGTATTTTATATAAATGAATTGTAGTGGTGCTGGCACTTTTACTGCAATCTTATTAGTTCTGTAATTTGAGATGAGATTTATTATCAATACAGCTCGGAGAGCATTTTGGAATAATGCTGTGGAAGGAAACATTGCAAACCATCAAACTGTAGAGGAATGTTGGACGAGGATGGAAACTGTCAGAATAAGCCATATTAAAACTTGTCCAAGTTTACCAAGTGAGTTATTATTTCCAGCTACAATGCCCCCATTCCTCTCGGTCTGCATCACCGAGTCCCACAATGCTGAGGATACCACTTCGCTGTCTGCAATATGGCTTGGCACGGAATGGCTGCCTCAGGGACCGGTGCAGCGCACTGCTGTGTGTCGGCCTTGTACAGCCACAGAGCTGTCACGACGTCAGGATGCGACGGCAGTCAACTCAGTGGTCTTCACCCTTGCTGCCTCTGCGCTGCCTGCTGGGAGTTGCAAGGTTTCCCATGGCGTGCTTGCTCGCCAGCGTGGCTAAGATCGCAGAGACAACAAGCGCCCATCATCCGGTGTCCGAATCTGCTGCCCTCGCCTTGGGATGCCTCCGGCGTGTGTTGGGAGCCAACAAGACTGCCCGCAGTAGCGAGCCGTGGCGTGGCCCACCGCTGGCTGGTCTGCGGACCCTGTGTTGGCCTCAGAGAGTCGAACTGGCGACTAGCTGTGGACTGGAACGCTGGCGCCCCATCTGCTGTTGCATGTAGCCAGTGGTGTGACACGCCCCGCCGTCCAGGAGAGCTGCCACACTTGAATCCCTGGTTAGTGAACCGGCGCCTATTTATACGTGGCTGTGCGCCTCCGTTTTACCTAAGGGGGTAGGATGTCAAACGGGCCGACTTGGAGCAGGAGAGGCACCACAGGACATTTTATTTTCTACTGTCTATACTTTTACAAATAAATTCATAAAACTTTGTCAGCATGACCAGGGAGGATTCAGGATTCACACTCGTAGCAGCGGAAGTGCAAAGACATAAGAAAATAATTTTTTTTAGATATGAAATTTCATCGTTTTTTCACTTACTGGATTTGTTGTCATAGGTACATTTTTCTTCACAAATAAGAGAGATTCTTTGATGAATTTTGCACAGAGTACAAACCATACTCACAGGTGTATGAAACTCTAGATTTCTCCAAATCTATTAAAAACTGTGGTAAAAATTGAGATAATTAACTACAAAATTTGATTTTTTTCTAAACATAAAGCTTAAAACGTAGCAGCTCATTCGTTTTTTCATAAATTAAATAGATTCTAGAGTTTCAGACACCTGTAAGTGTGGTTTATATGCTGTGCAAAATTCTTCGAACAGTCTTTCTTACTTATGAAGAAAAGTGTACTTATAGCAACAAATGCAGCCAGTAGTAAGTGAAAAAATGATGAAATTTCACATGTAAAAAAGAAAATATTTTGTTATGTTTTTGAACTTCCGCTGCTAAGAGTGTGAATCCTGAATCCTTCCTGGTCATGCTGACGACGTTTTATGAATTTACTTGTAAAAGTATAGACAGTGGAAATTAAAATGTTCTGTGGTGCCTCTCCTGCTCCAAGTCGGCCCGTTAGGCGTCCTACCCCCCTTAACGCGCCGCTCCGAGTTATGTACTCATAACACCTGGGTTGCGCCAGTGGGTCCCTTCTGCCTTTAACCCCCTTCTGCCTGTAACTTGCGCCATGCACACCGCTAATTTTCAGCAGGTCTATGGCCCTATGGCCTCCATTCTACTTCGCAACCGCTGGTAGCGTAACTTACTGTCAACAGGCCAGGGCCTGGCTGTAACTTGTGCACTCAGAAATGTTGCACCAAAGCTAACCTTTTCCCACCTTAAACAGTGGTGCCGCTACAAAACATAGCAAAATATGTCGCCAGCAATTTGGGAATTTTACATACACGGAACATCGGTTTCGCCCTTCGTACTAAGAAAATAGCTGAGAATCAAAAGCAAGCTTTTCACATCACATACTTCGCTCCTTGGTTATTCGAAAAGTGTAACAAAAGAAAGTTACATTAAAGAGGCCAAATGCTTTGTATTACTGGTCAAATATGCACTTAAGACCAGAAAAAGGTCTGAAAATGTCTTCCTGACACTGTGTTATTACAGAAGCACTGTAACATTTTCTATTTAAAACAGCTGCTGCGTGGACGCAGCAGAGATTAAGAACAAGAAGCAATTGTAAACAGTAGTTCAAAAAGTTGAGGTGTGTGTGAACTCCTAAAGGACCAAACTGGTGAGGTCATCGGTCCCTAGGCTTACACACTACTTAAATTACCTTAAACTCACCTATGCTAACAACAACACACACACCGATCCCCGAGGGAGGACTTGAACCTCAGGCATGAGGGGCCGCGCATTCCGTGAAATGGCGCCTTAAACCACGTGGTCACTCCCTGTGGCTAAACAGCAGTCTGCTTATGTTTAGGGACTGCTAACATGGCGGCGCCGGTTTCAGAACAATGTACAGAACAATGTACAGCCTAAAGCTGCAAGTTTTAGCGTGAGACTTTTTCGCGTCTGTGGCGCCATGTTCCCTCATCAAAGCTCCATGTAAAAAAATCAAAGAAATATTTTTGACTTCACGCTCAGTAATGGCATACATTAGCGTTGGATATCGTTAATCTTTTGGTATTTAATGGCCTTGGATGATGCTATCCTATACTACCTTAACGAGATGGAATACGAAGCCGACGCCGTAGTAAATGAATAATATACAAACTCTGTGAAGTGTGCGATCCTGAAGGCAAAATACAATACTGGGGAATGACTTTCAGGCATTATAGCCAACAGGACACGTTCTGCGGTCTCTACACAATTGTGCAGTTACAATATTCCAGTGCTACTGATCAAATTAGAGCCGCTTTCCCTTGACACTGCGTGGTGGACTGAGTTGTGGCTACTGTTCGAATCCTCTGTCGGTGCAGACAGGGGCTTTATTCGAGGGTGACTGGACAGGGAACAAACGAACTTCGTAGAATGAATTTTTGTAACCACAGCTGTCTGTGAAAAAACCAAGAAAGTTTTACGAGCACGCTATAGTGATAAAAATAGAGTTTCCAGGTACATCATGGCTCTCTGGCAGACTTCGCACCTGTAACATCTGATTCACCAGAATCTCTTAACTTGTAGAAGCTATGCGGGCATTACAGGTAAAGGTAAGGGCTCATGGCTGAATAATCACTCTCCAATTCCTCCCACTCTTCCAGTCTCACCTGATATATCAGAAGTTTAAACGGTCCCCCCAAACCCCACCCCCATGTATTGTTTCGTAGTAGAATTTTGACAAAATTTTTGTCTAGCGTCTTTCCTTAACTCAGTAGACCAGGGGAGTTTCTGTTTCGGTGCACGGGCGATATTTGGGAGAGCTAATTGTGTTTCTTGAAGCAGGTCCGTTAGAATGTGAGCTGTGTAGTCTATGATACCATTGACTGTATGGAGGGAAAATTCTTGAACAATGTCCCTTGTGTTTTAGCAGTCAGCCCTCTTTAGAAGAAGTCGTTGTTTTTGCTCATCTGCAGTTCGTGTGCTCACGTTTGTGTATGTGTTTGTGTGGATGAGTCTGGCGTTGTGGCACTGTGTACAGCATTTTGTAGTACTTCACATTTGTTGACATAGATTAAGGAATTGACATTTGCTAGTGAGATGTCAATATTTCTGGTTTCTTCTGCATTGTTGCAGTCGTAAGGTGTCAGGCAAATCCAACACCTTCCATGGAAACCCTGACATGATAAGCAAATCCAGTAGTATGTCACATAGCTCCGAATAAATCGTGACATTAAATTAACCAAAGTAATACGAGTAACGAGTGAGCAAATGGAATACCACAGACTAACACAAGAATGCCTAAATGCATGTCATACCTTCCCACCGTGAGACAGACGCAGTTCCGAGGGGAGAAACGAGAACAGAAGCCGAGAGCAGAACCGTGTTAAGCTAGAAGGCCCTACGATAAGGGACGGACACCCACGTCGCCAGCTAACCGCTGGGACCACCCCCCAGCCCATGTTGAAAGCTAGGGCCCTCCAGAAAAACAGTATAGATCTTACGATAACACTAAAAGGACCACCCCAGCCGCAAGTTTTAGCGTGAGTCTTTTTCGCGTCTCTGTTACGGCAGGACCACCCCCCAGCCCATGTTAAAAGATAGAGCCCTCCAGAAGAACAGTGTAGATCTTACGATAACACTAAAAGGACCACACCAGCTGCAAGTTTTAGCGTGAGACTTTTTCGCGTCTCTGTTACGTTGCAAACTTTAAAAACATTGCCCAACTACGAAAAGTATAACGTTTCTCATTGGATTGACAGAATTTTTGTAGGCGATCCATTGTAGAACTTGGAAACCTATTCAGGGAATATTCGTTCACATTTTTGTTGAACGCAGTTTGTTTTTACCATCCTGTATTAAAACATTTCCTTTCATCAATAGTGCAATTTATAAACAATGTTATGTGAGTAGAATAAAATTTCCAATGGTAGACTTAACTGCTTTTTCGACGTTCTTTTACTAGCTAACTAAAAATAGGAAAGCCTTGAACCCCTTCCACTAAATTTAGTTAGTATTAAGATTCTTTAACAGGGAGTGCAGTGGAGCTGACGCTGAAATCATTAAGTATTTGGTTATGTCATCGCTAGTCTCACTGAACTCTTCTGAACTCTACATGTCATGTGTGATCTGGCGTCTCCTTACCAGCAACAGGTCCCAGGTTCAAACTAGTCAATTCCCTAAAAAACACGCTCAGAGCGTCGTTGCGCGAAAGTGGTAGGGAGACACGATATAGAACAAACAGACACCACGCAGAATGTTAGAGAATGGCGACCCTGCCAGGATGGTAAAATACCATAATTGAAGGTCGACCACATGCCTAACTAGGTCAGAAAAATATCCTGTTAAAAAATTTTCGTAATAAAAAAAATTTTTTTTTGTAAGGCATAAATAGTTGAAAACAGTAGCTGCAGCTATAGATAGTGAGACATTCTAGCAGAGACAATATCATAATTAAGTTATGAATTTTAAAAATTGTTAGAATTAAGTTTTCTCCTCAATGCAAGCGCACAGGTGGCGGATACATCGTTGACAAGTTGGTTCTGACCCAACAAGTAAGTGAATGGATTGTCAGTCTTGGGTATAATAAGTGTCAAGCCGTGTGAACAAAAAGTCTATGGAACGCGTGAGATCGTAGGAGCGCATGTTGACTCGAAGTAGGGCGCGTGAATTGCTTTTAAAACAGAAAATAAGGGATTCAGAAAGATTAGCAATGGCAGATCGAGACCTTGACCGAATTGAGGTAGAGACCCAGCATGAAGATGGACAGAGAATAGAGGACAGTACAACAGACGATGCAGTATCGCGAGAAATAGGACATATAACGCACCATAACGAGGACAATGTACGTCAAGGCATAGAAAATGTAAGTCAGCGTACAACAGAGGAGCAGGAAAGTAGAGAGACAGTCGATGAGGATTCTAACTTGCGTCTTGAATACGTAGAACTCATAGTACAAGTAATCAGAGCTCCCTCACCACAGAGTACAAGGAATGCGAGCAGAAACGTGTCACAGCACAGTTCAATGCAATCGGTTGCGAACCAACACTTGGGCGAAAACACAGAGTGTAGGACGTCAGAAGAAAACGCAATAGGACCCACCAATCTGGCAGAATTATTACAACAAATTAGGGAAACCATGGCAAGGCAAAATAAAGACTTAGCGAACCAAATTCAAATTCAGAATGCAGAAACCACGAGACAAATGCGTGAGATTAAAGAACAAAACAAAAAAATCAGTTACACCTAATTCATATTGAAGACGAGGCAAAAGAATCTCGAGAAGTGATAGGAAACTTAATAACAGGTCACAATCAATTGAGAACAGACATTGACAAGGTACAAGCGGACGTACAAACATTGCGTAATGACATTCAGGACGAGATCAAAACATTACGTAACAACACCCAGGGAGAAGTCAAGAAACTAGAGAAACAGATAAACGTAATTACTCGACAAGCAGCAGGTACAGCGCGTGAAATTGTTGAAAACAGTGTGTTACACAAACGTATCACAAAAGCAGCGCTGAAAAGATATGATAACCGCATAGTCAAAATAGAAACGCAAACAAAGCGACAATTTCAGAAATTGCGAACAGAGTTGTTGCAAAGCATTGAAGAGCGTAGTGAACTGGATCGAACACACACTGAGTCTGCAACCACATCCGTATCTGTAACAGCACCGGAAAAACAAGCAATTAACGACGATATTACGCATTTGCGATTCCAATCACAGGCGGAAAGTAACATACGTGAAATCAGACAGCCTGCACAGCAACAAACACGTTTCGAAATTCTTGTTGAACAAACGTCATCACAAACACATGCGGAACCACAAATGTATGTTTCAAGACAGTTTGGATCGTGCAATGAAGCAGCAAGGTTAGCCAGACAAGATACCGAACCAATACCTGAAAATGGAAAGCCAGGTCGCGAAGAGTACAGTGCAATGCATTCAGTTACACGCTCACAACCGATGGAAGAAAATTATTGCATACCACTCCAACGATATTACAGTGGACAATATCCAATGGATCTACCACAACCGGAAAGAACGACGGGAGAAATGATCAGAAAGAAAAGTGGCGAAGAATCGCGAATTTCATATGGAACTATGACAAAGTACGACAACGATCATTTCCTCACAGTCAGAAAATTTCAACACTTTCGAGAAGGAAACTCATTACATCCACGAACTTTTATTGATTAATTCCGAGTAGGATTACCAGAACACTGGACGCTAGCACACAGATTAGACTTTATATGTGCACACATGTCAGGAACAGTCGCAGAAACCATGCGGAATGTTGCAGCGACATGCCGATCGTACGACGATTTCAGAAAGACGTTTCTCTCACGATATTGGTCCAGAGAAGCACAGAACACAGTGAAGTACGAATTATTACAGAACCCATATTTTGAAAATTCAGGAGAGAAGAGTCCCGTGAAATTTTTCGAATTAATGCCAAAGAGAAATCAATGCTTAGATGTACCATACAGTGACGGAGAGTTGATTAAATTATGCGCGATGAAG
This sequence comes from Schistocerca americana, assembly GCF_021461395.2. Taxonomy (NCBI): domain Eukaryota; kingdom Metazoa; phylum Arthropoda; class Insecta; order Orthoptera; family Acrididae; genus Schistocerca; species Schistocerca americana. Next base: position 251,982,470 of record NC_060126.1, read on the forward strand.
CTACCATTGAAATACCAGCAATCATTAGTAGGTCGCGGAGGCAATGACGTTGAAGCATATAAAGGTATTCTAAGGGAACTAGAGTTCATATTTTCGGAAGATGACGCAAGAAAAAGACGAAGCGCACGTGAAAACGAAAGCAAAAAGCAGTGGAATCCACAAGACACAGTACGAAGAAACAATAATTACGAACCATGTGATAACTTCGCACCAAGAAACGACAATAAATTTCAACAAAGAACCGGTTATGGATTTAGAGGAGAATATGGCAATAACTATAATTCACCCAGGAACGGCAACAACTATTACAGAGGGAATAACGACAACCAGAACGGGTACTGGAGAACCAATAGACCGACAAATTATCAACAAAGAAACCACTATCAACAAACTGGACAAAAAAAGAGAATACACATAGAAGAGGTGGAGGTAAGACCACCAAACCCCGATAAACGTTCGAATTGACAGCTAAGCGCCCATGCCAAAGAGAAAGATGCACCGACCCAGGACAATTGCAGCACCTTGAACAGAGAAGTAAAAATCTTATCACGAGAAGAGAAGAAGGAAGAAACAAATCCGCAGGGAGCAGATGAAAACGAAGACAAGAAAATAACAATATCGTGTTGGGACGAAATTAAATGGGAGAATACTGTCGAGGAAGATGAATTACCAGAGGCATGCACAACGAATGTAGGAGGAAAGGACGAAGTAATGAGTATTGCAGAGCTATTTGAGATGGAAACCAGGGAAAGCGAATTCAATGAGGATAATGTGCAGTCGACAGAAGTTGAAAATAAGTTACGAGTGAGCACACAACCGAACGTATATAATGAAAGAAGTTATGAAGCGATAATTAGAGCATTTAGATGCGATTATGTTAAAGTAGCGACGAAGAAAAGAGAGACGAGGATGAGGAAAAAGTAGAGGATGTTGAAGAAAGTGTAAATGAAGGAAGAAATAGATAAGAGGAAATAAAAGAGAGAGAAGTAGCAGTCGAAGCTTATCCAACAGAAAGTTCGGATTCACAAGGGAAATTCCTAAAAAGACTCATGTATGATTCAGTGGAGGATTCGTTGATGCAAGAAGAAGAAAAACAGAACCAACCCTTTCAAATTCAACCAGTTGTGAAGGCCATGGTAAAGCATATCCCAGTCAATATTGTAATTGATAGCGGTAGTGAACTGACTGCGATCTCAGAGAATTTATTCATGCAGTGTAATGCCAATGAGGAATTGCCAGTTCTGAAAACACGTAAGATTAATGTCAGAGGTCCTATTAGAAACAATGCTGCGGAAGTTACAAGACAAACAAGGTTAACTCTTTCGTGCCAAGGTCAAAAGATCGAAGCCAACTTCGTGATTATACCTAAACTAACTGTAGATTTGATTATAGGTGCAGATTTTTTAAATGGGAGACGAGCGATAATAGATATGGGGAAAGGTAGCGTAACATTTGGGAATGTCACACTTCTCTTTGAGCAAAAGCTAAAATTAGAAGAAATACCAGTTATAAACAAACAATTAAGAATGACGCCAGATAAAGAGGATGAAGAATTAGAATGGTATGCACAAAAGGGGGAATCGCCTCAACTCATGTTAGAAGTTCATAAAGAAATCGACGAAAAATTGCAAGAAGTTCAAGGTATTTCGGAACACAGTAAAAGAGAATTAGAGGGTATTTTACGAGATAAAGCAAAGGTATTTTTACCTAAGACTGGCAGTATTAAACACTTTCAGTAGAAGTTTGAAGATTGATTTTATTACTGGTAAATAATCAGCACAATATTTCAAGATTATGTTGCAGATGAGATCGTGACGAGAAAGAAGAATGAAGAAAGAGGAAGGTGGGAAGAAGAAAGTAGTTTCAATAAAAACAAAAACAAAAATAACACCAATAGTACCATAGATTAAGGTGAAGGGTTAAAGCATAGATAGTCTAACAACATGAAATACTAAAATGCTATACGCCACAACACTACACAAAAATAAAAAACGAATTTGAGGATTCTTGCAGAAGTTAAGACTCAAAATATCTTAGAATTGTAACATGGAAAGGGCGCCGAAATTTGTAAAGCTTTTTAAGAAGGCATAAAACAATGTAGGTACTAGACATACGTTGGATGATTATAAGTAAAACTTTTTGTAAGAACCATTGTAAAAACTCCAGCAAGGACGAGATGCAACGACCCACAAGTTGCAATGCGAGAAGTATCAAGAAAAGAAAGGACGTAATTAGCAAGACACGATTTCTACATGGCAGAAGTGTCGAGAGAAGGGAAAGGACAGTATGACCAACAGAAGGCCCTTGTAGTCGAAGTGGGCAGTAAATAAATCTGCTGCCAAGCTGAACCACAGGGTGGCGGAACCCTGCTGGGACAGAACACGGAACCACACAGTGGCGGAACCCTGCAGAGACACGACATGACACCGAACGCCAGAAGGGTCTTCGAACGCCCCGACTCAGTGGAGCGAGCGAAAAATGGCCTGACGAGATGACAGCTTGGGCAAGCCACCACTGGCAAAAAAAATAAAAAAAATGTGTAAAAGTCACACTACTGCTATTAAACAGCACGCTGATGCACGAAACTGAAGAAAACGAACACAAAGTAAAAATGACACGCCCAAACAATTTATCAAACTGTTACTAAGAGGAAAACTTTAAAGCGACTAGTTATCAATAAATATTTCCATATCCTGCCCAGAGAAGAACCAAGAAGCAATTAAGAAGCAGATAAAAAGCAGGAAGAACAGAAGTTGAAGATTCGCAAGATTGAGACCAAGAAAGAAGATAGGTGAAGAATAGACGACATAACTTCCCAAATCCCTATCCTATTGTAAACTAGTCGTCTGTGAAGTTTTACAACGAAAAACGACCGCTTTCAGCGACACATAACGATGACTTTCACGCATACAAAGCCAGTAAACCACGAGATTCTCCACTCACAGCTCCATTCCATTATGGGACCTCCATAACAGCAACACACTTGCAAAGCCAACAAGGAACGACGAACGAAGCTGTACATCAAATACTTGCCCACATCCATCTCGCTCAAGTCCATCACCTTCGTGCAAAAAACATTCGCCAACCTCATGCTTAAACTTCATAGGATTGTGTGAATGTGTGAAATCAAATTATGTGATGTAGGAATTGTGCAAAAGAAACGTGTGAAAAACTAAATAAGTTAAGCACACCAGACAGCTAATAAACTACAAAATAACAGTCATTGACTATGGACTTCAGTAAAAAATATACTATCGATAAAAATAAGTAGTTCTGAAATGGACAGTATATAAAGAACAAAAGTAAGGCATAACAAACACTAAAACTATATGCCACTTATTTCCTCCTCATGAAAATAAAAGAATAACTTTATGTTACTTATTATCTCCTTATAAAAACAAAGAATAAAAAATTATCTTGTTGGATGTTTCCCCTTTTTTTTAACATTTGTACTATTTGTTAGGATAATATTTCAGTACTTGTGTATGTATATTTCTTTGTCAAAGCAATTCTTGGAAATAATTCTTATTTGTTAGTGTAACAATGTTGAAATGAGTGTCTAGATAAAAAAAAAAAACATTTTACTTGTACATGATACATAGAAAATGTATTAGGAATAGATTTTACTTAATTACTACATTTATAAAAACAATATTTCTAAGAAAATCGATGTGAAAGACTCCTCACTTTCGATAACAAACTTCTTAAAAAACAAACTTCACAATTAAATGAAGAAAGAGAATAATTAAAAATAATAATTAAAATAGAATAAAAATATTCTTCCCTTGTCAATATAAACATATTTTTGATAATAATGTGGAAGAATAAAAAAATATAAATTAGTAATACAAACTATCATAGAACAGAATAACGTGGCTGAACAGTAGCGAACAAAATTTAGATAACGGAATAATTTTTGACTGACTTAGACAACGATTCAATCATTACCTAACTTCAGTGCAAAAATTAAGTTCGAAGGGTGGTGATATGTAAGGTGACAGGCAAATCCAACACCTTCCATGAAAACCCTGACATGATAAGCAAATCCAGTAGTATGTCACATAGCTCCGAATAAATCGTGATATTAAATTAACCAAAGTAATACGAGTAACGAGTGAGCAAATGGAATACCACAGACTAACACAAGAATGCCTAAATGCATGTCATACCTTCCCACCATGAGACAGACGCAGTTCCGAGGGGAGAAACGAGAACAGAAGCTGAGAGCAGAACCGTGTTAAGCTGGAAGGTCCTACGATAAGGGACGGACACCCACGTCGCCAGCTAACCGCTAGGACCACCCCCCAGCCCATGTTAAAAGCTAGAGCCCTCCAGAAGAACAGTATAGATCTTACGATAACACTAAGAGGACCACATCAGCTGCAAGTTTTAGCGTGAGACTTTTTCGCGTCTCTGTTACGTTGCAAACTTTAAAAACATTGCCCCACACGAAAAGTATAACGTTTCTCATTGGATTGACAGAATTTTTGTAGGTGGAGCGTAAGGTTAACATTGAGACCCTGATTGATCAGATGAAAACACAGCCAGACAGTTTTTTTAAATCAACTTCGGTAAATTGTAGTGAGGAGAAGGTAGGAGAGAGTTGCTTCCGAGACGGCGAGGTGAGCGGAGCTGTGCTGCTCGCCGCCCCCTGACGAACACCGACAAGGTATTGAACGCACGCGATGCCGCATAACAGCGCATAAAGCTTCACTCAGAACTGCAGAAGTCTCATCTGTTACATCCCCTTTTTGCGTAATAGTAGTGTCGATCGTCAATTAAAGCTCATGGTGTCCACATTTGCCACTTGAAGTAAAAAATCTGAAACACGATGATTTTTCTGTTATATAGTTATTGAGAAGCCACATCAGCCACTGTAATTTACGACAAGTTAGATAAGTAATTAAAGATAATTGAGGGTCACTGTAGACCATTTTGATAGTTTTCGCTCTTGTGAAACTTAATTTAAACCTAGATTATAGATGTGATATGGCTTAGGTCATCCTTCGATCCATTGTAGAACTTGGAAACCCATTCAGGGAATATTCGTTCACATTTTTGTTGAACGCAGTTTGTTTTTACCATCCTGTATTAAAACATTTCCTTTCATCAATAGTGCAATTTATAAACAATGTTTTGTGAGTAGAATAAAATATCCAATGGTAAACTTAACTGCTTTTTCGACTTTCTTTTACCAGCTAACTAAAAATAGGAATGCCTTGAACCCCTTCCACTAAATTTAGTTAGTATTAAGATTCTTTTACAGGGAGTGCAGTCGAGCTGACGCTGAAATCATTAAGTATTTGGTTATATCATCGCTAGTCTCACTGAACTCTTCTGAACTCTACATGTCATGTGTGGTCTGGCGTCTCCTTACCAGCAACAGGTCCCAGGTTCAAACTAGTGGTAGGGAGACCTGTTGCTGGTAAGGAGAAGCCAGACCACACATGGCATGTACAGGGTTATTACAAATGATTGAAGCGATTTCACAGCTCTACAATAATTTTATTATTTGAGATATTTTCACAATGCTTTGCACACACATACAAAAACTCAAAAAGTTTTTTTAGGCATTCACAAATGTTCGATATGTGCCCCTTTACTGATTCGGCAGACATCAAGCCGATAATCAAGTTCCTCCCACACTCGGCGCAGCATGTCCCCATCAATGAGTTCGAAAGCATCGTTGATGCGAGCTCGCAGTTCCGGCACGTTTCTTGGTAGAGGAGGTTTAATCACTGAATCTTTCACATAACCCCACAAAAAGAAATCGCATGGGGTTAAGTCGGGAGAGCGTGGAGGCCATGACATGAATTGCTGATCATGATCTCCACCACGACCGATCCATCGGTTTTCCAATCTCCTGTTTAAGAAATGCCAAACATCACGATGGAAGTGCGGTGGAGCACCATCCAGTTGAAAGATGCAGTCGGCGCTGTCGGTCTCCAGTTGTGGCATGCGCCAATTTTCCAGCATGTCCAGATACACGTGTCCTATAACGTTTTTTTTGGCAGAAGAAAAAGGGGCCGTAAACTTTAAACCGTGAGGCATCCAGGAGCATTAAACTGCGCATACCATCGCCGAATGGAGTTAGCAGTTGGTGGATCTTTGTTGAACTTTGTCCTGAAGTGTCGTTGCACTGTTATGACTGACTGATGTGCGTGCATTTCAAGCACGACGTACGCTTTCTCGGCTCCTGTCGCCATTTTGTCTCACTGCACTCTCGAGCGCTCTGGCGGCAGAAACCTGAAGTGCGGCTTCAGCCGAACAAAACTTTATGAGTTTTTCTACGTATCTGTAGTGTGTCGTGACCATATGTCAATGAATGGAGCTACAGTGAATTTATGAAATCGCTTCAATCATTTGTAATAGCCCTGTATAACAGAAAAATCATCGTGTTTCAGATTTTTTACTTCAACTGGCAAATGTGAACACCATGAGCTTTAATTGACGATCGACACTACTATTACGCAAAAAGGGGATGTAACAGATGGGACTTCTGCAGTTCTGAGTGAAGCTTTATGCGCTGTTATGCGGCATCACGTGCATTCAATACCTTGTCGGTGTTCGTCAGGGGGCGGCGAGCAGCACAGCTCCGCTCACCTCGCCGTCTCGGAAGCAACTCTCTCCTAACTTCTCCTTACTACAATTTACCGAAGTTGGTTTAAAAAAACTGTCTGGCTGTGTTTTCATCTGACCAATCAGGGTCTCGATGTTAACCTTACGCTCCGCCTACAAAAATTCTGTCAATCCAATGAGAAACGTTATACTTTTCGTGTGGGGCAATGTTTTTAAAGTTTGCAACGTAACAGAGACGCGAAAAAGTCTCACGCTAAAACTTGCAGCTGGTGTGGTCCTCTTAGTGTTATCGTAAGATCTATACTGTTCTTCTGGAGGGCTCTAGCTTTTAACATGGGCTGGGGGGTGGTCCTAGCGGTTAGCTGGCGACGTGGGTGTCCGTCCCTTATCGTAGGGCTTTCCAGCTTAACACGGTTCTGCTCTCAGCTTCTGTTCTCGTTTCTCCCCTCGGAACTGCGTCTGTCTCATGGTGGGAAGGTATGACATGCATTTAGGCATTCTTGTGTTAGTCTGTGGTATTCCATTTGCTCACTCGTTACTCGTATTACTTTGGTTAATTTAATGTCACGATTTATTCGGAGCTATGTGACATACTACTGGATTTGCTTATCATGTCAGGGTTTTCATGGAAGATGTTGGATTTGCCTGTCACCTTACATATCACCACCCTTCGAACTTAATGTTTGCACTGAAGTTAGGTAATGATTGAATCGTTGTCTAAGTCAGTCAAAAATTATTCCGTTATCTAAATTTTGTTCGCTACTGTTCAGCCACGTTATTCTGTTCTATGATAGTTTGTATTACTAATTTATATTTTTTTATTCTTCCACATTATTATCAAAAATATGTTTATATTGACAAGGGAAGAATATTTTTATTCCAATATAATTATTATTTTTAATTATTTTCTTTCTATATTTAATTGTGAAGTTTGTTTTTTCAGAAGTTTGTTATCGAAAGTGAGGAGTCTTTCTCATAGATTTTCTTAGAAATATTGTTTTTATAAATGTAGTAATTAAGTAAAATCTATTCCTAACACATTTTCTATGTATCATGTACAAGTAAAATGTTTTTTTTTATCTAGACACTCATTTCAACATTGTTACACTAACAAATAAGAATTATTTCCAAGAATTGCTTTGACAAAGAAATATACATACACAAGTACTGAGATATTATCCTAACAAATAGTACAAATGTTAAAAAAAAGGGGAAACATCCAACAAGATAATTTTTTATTCTTTGTTTTTATAAGGAGATAATAAGTAACATATAGTTATTCTTTTATTTTTATGAGGAGGAAATAAGTGGCATGTAGTTTTAGTGTTTGTTATGCCTTACTTTTGTTCTTTATATACTGTCCATTTCAGAACTACTTATTTTTATCGATAGTATATTTTTTACTGAAGTCCATAGTCAATGACTGTTATTTTGTAGTTTATTAGCTGTCTGGTGTGCTTAACTTATTTAGTTTTTCACACGTTTCTTTTGCACAATTCCTACATCACATAATTTGATTTCACACATTCACACAATCCTATGAAGTTTAAGCATGAGGTTGGCGAATGTTTTTCGCACGAAGGTGATGGACTTGAGCGAGATGGATGTGGGCAAGTATTTGATGTACAGCTTCGTTGCTGGTAGGGAGACACGATATAGAACAAACAGACACTACACACAATGTTAGACAGTATGTAGGTGTTTGTCCTGCTTTGCTTAGAAAAAAGAGGCTGCAATCATTTATTGGGTCAATTAAGATTTGTTGCCTGTTCTCTGTTCTGTCTACGTGCCATAGAGTCGACAGTGCCTTTATGTCACTAAGTATGAGTAATCTTTTGTCCCTAGAAAATTGTGCTATATCTTTTGTTTGGTCAGAAAAGGCTCTGTGTCATATGATTGGTGTGACTGCGTAATCAGAACAAAGTCTTGTTACTTTTGTATAGTTTACGTTCGCTATTACAATTGCAGCTCTGGCAGTCTGAATCCCTGTAATTGTTATGAGATGTTTGGAAAGGCCTGAAAGTCTCCCGCCACACATATATTACTTTTGGAGACACATTATATCTGTTCTGAAGTCTACCTAATTCCACTCCAACCAAACGGCTCCTATTGCAGTTTAGTTGTAAGATCTTCACAGCGGGGGTGGGGGGAGGTGGTATCTAATAATGGCAATGTCTCTTCAGGGTCGTAATAAACGTGCCCAGGCACCCGACGAAGAAGTTATAAATTTTATCTATGTTTAAACCTTCACCTCTTGGTGCATATGCTCGTCTTAAGAGTCTGCAGAGTTCACAATGGGCGACTGGCAGGTTCTTTGTCCTAAGCATCATTGTGTCCGACTGCTCTGCTGTAAGAAAACATATTATTTTCCCTTCCGGATGATTGAGATGTATCACCAGACACAGAGCAGTCTGGAAAATTTCCCGATTTTCTAACCTACTTATGCTTAAGTTACTCTCAAGATTATCATAATCAGTTACGTTATTATTGTTTGTTTGGGGTTTCTATGTGTGTCCTGCGAAACATTCTGACATTTGTCTTCTTCTGTTATTTTTGAACTGTGGGAACTATCTGTCAATGAAGCATTTTTTACTGTATTATTAGGTAGATTGTTTGTATTTAGTATTGGACTTCCAGTTAAAATGGTTCAAATGGCTCTGAGAACTATGTGACTTACCATCTGAAGTCATCAGTCCCCTAGAAATTAGAACTACTTAAACCTAACTAACCTAAGGACATCACACACATCCATGCCCGAGGCAGGATTCGAACCTGCGACCGTAGGATTCGCGCCTAGAACCACTCGGCCATCGCGGCCGGTGGACTTCCAGTATTACTGTTTTTGGAATACTGTTCGCCTATCTCGGGGTTATTTGGAAATTGAGTGCTTTCTTTGTGGCTATTTCCCTGTGTGTCTGTGTGTCTGTGCTGTGTGTGCTGACCCCATGTGTACAACGTTCGGGCTTTATGCACGGTCTGTATTTGCTAGAGTCATATTCTGAATGTTATTTTAATAGTGTGACCTGTTAACAGGCGTTTTATCTTTTTGTATTTCTTGTACTGGTGTGTCAATAATTCTATCTGTCCCTTATTTTTCCGTTTTGGCAACAATAAAATGCCGTAGGGCATTCTTTTGTGTTTGTTTTCTGATTATTTTGTAATACTCCCCGCTACATTGGGAGAAAACGTCCTCTTCCAGCTCTTCCACTCGTAGCCGGTCGGGTCTGGAAGATTACCAACTGGAACGTTGTTTTATCTGCCTTCGTACGTAGTAGTCAATGCCTCCCAGCACACACACGTCGTCTACGTGATCAGTGATGTTAAGATGTCTTTGCTGCATTGTCGCACATTTGTAACGATGTAAAACTGTTCGTTTCTAGACCTGTTAATTGTGCTATACCCACATGTTGTCGCCATGTGACTGCACGCCACCATACTCTCGTTTTGATTGATGGAGACTAATGTTTGGGTTTCTGTTTATTGTTCCTTCACGGAAAAATACTTGTGGTTGCCTACAGGATTATGATTGTATCACATGCGAGCACCGTCTCGTCCGCAGCTAATTGACGGCCACGAATGCCTCTCTTCAGGGTTCCAAATATACGGGAATCGCTTTGGGAGAGATCGAGACTGTATGTAGGATGTGTAAGGGCTTCCCTAGGAAACTTCTGTGGCGTTGTCGAAGGTGGCAACACATGGACATGCCACAAATATTTCGCTTCCTTTTCTGCTCTGAGACGAGTAATAAATTACCTCAAGAGAAATGTTCCTGACACAATGACCGTGTAGCGTCGGACTTCTCTTCGTACTTCCTGTTACATTTTGTTTACTGGTCCTCGATGACCGATATAGCTGCCACCGCCGTTGCAAAATTGCATGTTGTTTTTGTTGTTGTGGTCTTCAGTCCTGAGACTGGTTTGATGCAGCTCTCCATGCTACCCTATCCTGTGCAAGCTTCTCCATCTCCCAGTACTTACTGCAACCTACATCCTTGTCAATCTGCTTAGTGTATTCAATTCTTGGTCTCCCTCTATGATTTTTACCCTCCACGCTGCCCTCCAATGCTAAATTTGTGATCCCTTAATGCCTCAAAACATGTCCTAACACCCGGTCCCTTCTTCTTGTCAAGCTGTGCCACAAACTCCTCCCCAATTCTATTCAGTACCTCCTCATTAGTTATGTGATCTACCCATCTAATCTTCAGCATTATTCTGTCGCACCACATTTCTAAAGCTTCTATTCTCTTCTTGTCCAAACTATTTATCGTCCATGTTTCACTCCCATACATGGCTACACTCCATTCAAATACTTTCAGAAACGACTTCTAGGCACTTAAATCTATAGTCGAAGTTAACAAATTTCTCTTCTTTAGAAACGCTTTCCTTGCGATTGGCAGTCTACATTTCATATCTTCTCAACTTCGACCATCATCAGTTATTTGCTCCCCAAATACCAAAACTCCTATACTACTTTAAGTGTCTCATTCCCTAATCTAATTCCCTCAGCATCACCCGACTTAATTCGACTATATTCCATTACCCTCGCTTTGCTTTCGTTGATGTTCATCTTATATCCTCCTTTCAAGACACTGTCCATTCCGTTCAACTGCTCTTCCAAGTCCTTTGCTGTCTCTGACAGAATTACAGTGTCATCGGGGAACCTCAAAGTATTATTTCTTCTCCATGGATTTTAATACCTACTCCGAATTTTTCTTTTGTTTCCTTTACTGCTTGCTCAATATACAGATAGAAAAACATCGGGGAAAGGCTACAATCCTGTCTCACTCCCTTCCCAACCGCTGCTTCCCTTTCATGCCCCTCGACTCTTATAACTGCCACCTGGTTTCTGTACAAATTGTAAATAGCCTTTCGCTCCCTGTATTTTACCCCTGCCACCTTCAGAATTTGAAAGAGAGTATTCCAGTCAACATTGTCAAAAGCTTTCTCTAAGTCTGCAAATGCTAGAAACGTAGGTTTGCCTTTCCATAATCTTTCTTCTAAGATAAGTCGTAAGGTCACGTGTTCCAATATTTCCAAACTGATCTTCCCCGACGTCGGCTTCTACATGTTTTTCCATTCGTCTGTAAAGAATTCGCGTTAGTATTTTGCAGCTGTGACTTATTAAACTGATAGTTCTGTAATTTTCACATCTGTCAACACCTGCTTTCCTTGGGATTGGAATTATTATATTCTTCTTGAAGTCTGAGGGTATTTCGGCTGTCTCACACATCTTGCTCACCAGATGGTAGAGTTTTGTCAGGACTGGCTCTCCCAAGGCCGTTAGTAGTTCTAATGGAATGTTGTCTACTCTCGGGGCCTTGTTTCGACTCAGGTCTTTCAGAGGTCTGTCAAACTCTTCACGCCCAAAATTGCATATAGCCCTCATAATGCCGTGAAAGGGATGTCGATAAAATTTTGGGAGCTGTTTGCAATCAATAGTAAGTAGTCCTATTTAGTTTCACGTGAGCTCCCGAGGCTCATCGCACGGCGTCCATGGAGACGAGGCGCACGCCAGAGCTTAAGATAAGTCTTGGTGTTGACTTAGCACTTATGTACCGCATTTTGAAAATGTGACTACGCCTATTCAGGAATTCTATTATTTCTAGACCATGCACTCTTAGACATATAGATTCAGGTATATCTTCTGAAGAAGGCTCAATTACTTCGGCTGAAACGTAGGTAAAGGTTGGTTTCAATACCACAATCGAGGCTGGTAGTTTCTTATATATTAGATTATCACGATTGTTGACCGTTCTGCAATGTTGAAATTACAAAAACGTAGCATGAGGGCAAGGAGGTGTAATATAAGCGTTCAATAGGTATCGCTTCAAGTCTTTTTTTCTGAAAGCAGGTTGTTTTTATTCAGGATTCACATGTACTGTATTATTCGCCACTTTTTTGGCTACAAAACCCAAGTTTCCAGCACCGTATCCATTCAGTGTGACAGCTTCATGTCACCTTACTGAGAGGACCTGTATGCTCGCATGGTACCATTCTATTGGTCGACATCGGAGCCAACGTCTTCTACATCCATTACCTGCCCCTCATGCACGTACTGATTCTCGCGTAGAGCATCCTTCATTGGGCCAAACAGATGGAAGCCGGAAGATGCCAGATTCGTGCTGTACCTTTCAGCACACCAACCAGTGGACGAGCATGTCAACATTACCAACAGAGACTTCCAGTTGAGCAATGGATGTGTTTGATTTGACCTCGAATGAGTGTCCGCACGTTTCAACATTGCCGGAGTCACAGTTTTGTGTGGCCAGCCAGCAGCGGGAGATCGGACAGGTTTGCGCGAAGCTGTTGCGATGATGACAGACAACTTACCCAACGACTCACCGTGCTTTCGGTCACTGCCAGGTTTCCGTAGACATTCTGCAAGCGCCTATGAATATCTGATGTGCTCTCGTTTTCTGCCATAAGAAACTCAATGACATCTCTTCGCTTGGAACGCGCCTCCGTTGCAGACGCCATTTTGGAAGCCACGAATACCGCCGCCACCAATAGGAACTTCATGAAACTGTAGGGGCTGAAGCGGGAATATTCCACGATGAAACTTCCTGGCAGATTAAAACTGTGTGCCGGGCCGAGACTCGAATTCGGGACCATTGCCTTTTGCCGGCAAGTGCTCTACCAACTGAGCTACCCAAGCACGACTCTCGCCCCGTCCTCACAGCTTTACTTCTGCCAATGGTCTCGAGTTCGAGTCTCAGTCCGGCACACAGCTTTAATCTGCCAGGAAGTTTCATATCAGCGCACACTCCGCTGCAGAGTTAAAATCTCATTCTGGAATATTCCACGATGTTCCACAAGAAATTCCACATTTTTTCAACCGAAATTGGCTGGGAAAAGACTGTGTTGCATTACTTGTTGAACGCCCCATGTACTTTATTTCGTGCAACGACAAAAACTGACATGTTCGAGTGTCTGAGTAAGTCAAGTAAGCCAGAACAGGAAGGGAAATATCTTTCACTACGGAAAATATGAATCAGATCGACTATTGCCAAAATATGGCAGAAACGGGTGAAACGAACGGCAGTGACCTTATTTACATGCTTGCATTTTTTTTACATTTTACAGTCATCCTCCTAGAGTGTTCCTTTGGTTCCTCCTTATAGAGTATTGTCTAACAACCATTGAGTATAGCTATGGTGTTTCAATAGCTCTTAATTTGTCATTCCTTTTTGTGTCCTTACTATACACGATATCACCCATAGTGGACCCCTTTACTGTACATGATATATGATCCTGTTATCTTACTTCACATATGATGAGTCGGTCCCTTGGCCCCCCTCTTTAACTTCTTGACAAAAGCCGGTAGAGACTTGCCACGCATAACCAATACAGGACTGAAGGTTGCATTAATTTGACACTTCTGATTTACGATTACCTCCATTAGGTTACTCACGTTTTCGCAGTATACATGAATAACTGTTTAATTTCTGATAGTACACATTACATTGGATCATGTATATTTTAATTAAGACTGTTTTCTTTTACTTATGTAAATTAATATGTAACACTTGTTTAATTTAGACAGTACTCTCTGGCTTTTTATTATGTACTTAACGCTCTTTTGTAACCTGTATAGGCCTGAAGATGGCATAATGTAATGTCGAAACTGGTTGCCTAACAAATAAAACCAAAATAAGGGCTGTTGGTATTTTATTATTGGAAATCGACCAGCCGAAGTTTCGCACTCCGGACGGGATGGAGTTACACATATTTGAAAATCGCCCTGGGCCACCAGTAGACTGTGACCTCCACCAGAATCGATGCGTGGACTCACGTCTGCTTAGTCCTTTCGTCGTTTGCCTCACACCGTAGAAGGGACCTCCACCCCGCCCTATCTACAGGCGCGGTAACCGCCTTTCTTTGCCTTTTCTTCACCACTGCCTCTTCTGTTTCCTTTTCATGTCTTTAATCGTCGTTTTTGTGATCTCTTGCCATCAACCCTTACCTCCTTCACTAACCTTGACAACTGTTTTTTCTAAATTCGCTGGACATGTCTCAACCTCAGCAGCTGTCGCTTTTGGAAAGTCTGCTACAAGGGCTTCGCACTCAATTTTTCCTAAGCGCTGCTTCAGATACGGCCTTCCTAATCATGATCTCTATTTTTCCCCGAAGGAATTTCATCTCTTCTGCTTGAAGCTGAATTCTTGTTCACTTGCTAAATATATAAAAAATAAATTAAAAGTAAATAAATAAATTTAAAGACTATCTTCTCTTTTCCAAACGAAGGACGAATGTAATGTTTGTTGTACGGCATTGCTTTCCTTAAAAACACTTTGGGAAAAGAGAAAGTACTATTTTATAATATATCTGAGGGTTTGAAGGACTTAGCATTCGACGTGTTGTAATAGCCGACGAGGTAAGGGAACCGACCTCTCATGGACATCAGTGCATTACATCCGCGGAGCGTCCTCGAGTCTGCTGCCGGAAAAATTCTTAGATTCAGCTATACGTAATACTTTGCTACATAAAGTAAATAAGCTCGTCAGGCATGCAAATTTCTTCATTTTGAAAACACTAAGAGCAGGAAAATCCGAGAACAGCTACTTCACACTATCAGCGAACGGAACAGGTCGACGTTTTAAGGAGCCCGGAACTTGATGTACTTGGAAAGCAGACCCGAGAGCGGAAGATAACGGGGCTACGAACTAAATTTGTGTCAAGATATGTCAGGATATCTGTGACTGGTTTTCCAGTTGCTTTCCGAGCGAATGTAGGTCATTGTCAGTTAGCATTCTTGAAATAAATATTGCATAAACGGAAAAATTCCACAAGCGCTCTAAGCGTACTCTAATTTCCTTAATACCTTGTGTCCAAAATCTACCGTACAAGCGTCTTCTCTCGAAAACATTTCGTCTACGTTATTCGGTTGAAATTCATTTCAGATAAATATCTAAAGACGAACTAAATGGTCTGTAAACTGCGTGAAATAATATCAGCTTCAGAATTTCATCTGAGAATATAGTAGAAAATCTTTGACGAGTAATAGACTTTGAAGCTATTTTTTTGAAGATAGCGTGTTCTCGAAATGCTTTCAGCCTCAATCACAGATTCGCTACCAGCACAAAAAGATCTAATAACACCTATAAGACTATAAATGTTTTAAGGAAAGGAAAAAAAAGTGCCATAATGGGTGTGCATTGAACACATACGAAATACGTGCTTCTATTCACAATTTTGAATAAAGATACCTCTGTCATATTTGACGGTATACATATTTGAAATACCTACATCTATACGTCTCACGGCACCTCTCGGTGAGTGGCGGAGCGTATATTTTATATGACAGTCACTTGCCCCTTTCCTGTTTCTAGCCGCGAATGACCTGCGGGAAGAAGGCTGTTAGCAAGCGTTCGTCAGAGCTCGAATCTCTCTCTGATTTTACCTTCGTGGTCTTTTCGCGAGATGTACGTGGGAGGAAGCATTATACTGGTTGACTCTTCTAGCAACGTACGTTCTCGAAATTTTAACAGTAAAATTGGAACAAGCACATAGATATTGTTGTGTGGAAAGCAAACCGAAGACTCAGGTTTATTGGCAGAAGAAATAGAAAATGTAATACGTCTGCTAAAGATACTGCTTACACTACGCTTCTCCGCCCTATTGTGGAGTACTGCTGTGCATTATGGGACCCGCATCACGTAGGATTGACGGAGGACATCGAGAAAGTTCAGAAAAGGGCAGCTAGTTTTGTATTATCATGAAATAGGGGAGAGAGTGCCACGGATATGATACACGAATTGAGGTGGCAATCATTAAAACAAAGGCGTTTTTCGCTGCAGCAGGAAATTTCAATCAACAACTTTCTCCTCACAGTGTGAAAATACTTTGTTGACGCCCGCCTACATAGCGAGAAATTATCGTCATAATAAAATAAGAGACAGCGGAGCCCGCACGGAAAAATTTAAGATTAAGCGCGCTGTTCGAGAATTGACCATTAGAGAAGTAGCTTAAAGGTGGTTCGGTGAACACTATGCCTGGCACTTAATTGTGGATTGCACTGTAATCATCTACGAGTAAATGTGGGCACTGTGGAGCACAATGCCTCTGTTGTAGCGTAAGCCACAGGGGACGGCTAAAACAAATTTCTCGTTTAGAAATAATTAACAAAGAATATGTTTGTCTCTTTTCATTTGACTGAAACAGAGGTTTCAAACAACAAATTGTTTTTAGCATAACCGTGCCCTATGGATAACCCGAGGTATTCCTGAGACAGGCGGCGGCCGACTTTGTTCGTGAACTGCCCTATCATACATTGCATCTCCTGAAGACTACTGAAGTCGCACCGTGTAGTTGATGCTCTCACATTAATAAATGAAGGCCAAGTATGTTCAGTTCCCTTCCTCAAGGTAATGACCAAAACATTTTTGAGTATGTTTGAGAACAAAAAAAAAAAGAGTGTGTCTTGGCGCAGTCAACACAAATCGGATGTGTCTCAGTCAAAAAAAGAGTTAAACGAATTTAAAACCATGTTTTACTAAACGGCAAATTACATTTACTTAAAATAGAGTTAGATATCTTTATCACTATAATATCTTTTTCAGTGTTATCTATCATGCTCAAAAGTAGTTTTCCGTAAATCAGTTGGGCAGTGGCAGTTAGAATTGTTTGGGTATATTAAAGGATAGCGCTTCATACTAAAATACTGTTTTAAAATATATATTCGACAATAACAATTTTATGTAATCTTCTTATTGAAAGTTTACCATTTCTTTCCGTTTAGTTTCCAACAGGTTCTTAGTAATCAGACGATCACCGTTCAATTCGTCCTTAACTCGAAAATTTGTTTCAAGCGCACGTCGCCCATGTGATCTCAGGAAATTTGTACATAGTTGAATAATGACAGTTCCAGAAGCTAACAAGTTCTTTATTTTACTCCACGAGCGGTTTCAGCTTTTATATTGAAGCCACTTTTAGTGGAAAGTGACATTCTAAATACAACCAAATGTTGCACATAGTGATATCATGAATATTTAAATACTTACACAACGGAATATAGGGAGTTTTGACACTAAAAAGCTTGAAATTGACACATGTGCAATGTCATTACAGAATACAATAAAAATATACCTTACATTGTACTATGGCGAAGCAGTTAAATGATTACGAAAGTAAAAGTCAGATTTATAAATGATCTTCCCAGTGACACCGAAGGGAAAACTGGCGTGTCGTGATTATAAAAACTGAGCATTTCGATACATTAGCATTAAAACTAATTACATTTTGAAACGTTCGAAATTTTGAACTTTGTTTTATCAACGAAAAACCAGAGGTAGTTATTTAGATTTAACGATATTTTGAAATAGTTTCAGAGGACGGCGTCTTCGAACGTGTGCGGGAAAAAGTTAAAACGTGAGTAACTGTTAGGGCCGCTAGAGTATCATGGACCCATCGAGGTCTGCTAACAAAATAAGAACACTCTGCTCTGCAAAATTCAAGGACGCGACACAGCAACAGAACACATTAACATTTCTGGGGAAATGAATCAAAATGCGGGCACATGTTGCCAGAGTTGTCCTAGACATTCATTAAAAGCTGGACGACATATGCCTTCAAGCGCGCGTGACTGTAGTGCTAAATGATGCTGTCCCCACAACACGAGGCAGCTGAAAGAATGGGAAAAGGCAGCGATTGTCAATAAGCGAGCATTTACAGTGTACTGAAGTGGTGATCGTCGCTACAACATGGCACGAGGACTGTATTTGGATGACTTAGCACAGGGTGGAATCATCGGGAAAGTGTAAGAAAGACGAAGTGTGACTAGGGTAGCGTGGCTGTTTGGTTTTGCTCACAGCATTGTTCCACGAGCATGGGAAGCGTTCCGAATCACAGGCTCTGGTGCTCAAAGGAGAGGAGGTTGTTGACTACGGTCAACTACAGCAGCAGGTGATTGCTACGCGGTGAAACAGCTATGAAAGGCCCACGTCAAGCAACGAGTGCAATTGCAACAACATTTATCAAGAGTGCTAGGCACCCAGTTTCATACTCCACATTGCCATGGCGACTGGATAAGAGGTGGTCTGTGTGCTCGACGACCGGCACGTTGTGACCCTTTGACAACCTCAGATAGGCAGTACCGTTTGCGATGGTGCCAAGAACACGGAAACAGCACAAATCGCTACAGTCGCTGGTTCGAATCCTGCCTCGGGCATGGATGTGTGCGCTGTCCTTAGGTTAGTTAGATTAAAGTAGTTCTAAGTTCTAGGGGACTGATGACCTCAGATGTTAAGTCCCATAGTGCTCAGAGTCATTTTTGAACAGCACAAACAACGAGTTAGGACGCCTGCTTTTCTTGGATGAGAGCTCATTCAGTTTGAGTAGTCATTCTGGACTGTCATAAGTCGAAAGGTGGAAATACGGAATACACCCGGGGAAGTTCTCGAATATGTTCGTTTTGGTAGCCCACGTGCTGTGGTGTGGGAAGCATAATGTTGCACAGGCCGACTGACCTCCAGATTTTTTAACACGATGCACTCACCAACCAGTGTTATTGTGACACGTTCTTCCTTCCACATAAGCATCTTTGCAAGGGTGCTTTCAACCCTGGCTTCTCTTTTGTGCAGTTGGGGAAGCTCTTGGAATGAGAAGGGATTCTGAGAATGGACTGGCTTCCCCGTTTTCCCCACTTAAATCCCATCGAACACATATGAGATGCGTTACGAAGACGAACTGCATTACGTACATATACACCAAAGATTGTGCAGAAGTTGTCAACCGCGCTGGTGGTGGAGTGGAGCGCTCTGACACAAGAACTCCTTGCCAATCTCGCGGCCAATATGGGAGCACGTTGCTGATCATGCATTGCTGTCTGTAGTGATCACACACTCCATTAGGAACCATGCCCCCTCCCCCCTTTTGTAATGTACTGGGGACATCACAAATCGCGAGTTACTTCATTATTGTCTTTGAATAAAAGTGTCATTTCTGTTCGCCTCATTGCATATTTCTACACTATAGCAGTTCTTTCTGAGTTACTTTCGTATTTAGGCTCTGCATACCATTGTATTTGAGCGAAGCTACGAAATTACGGAATGCCTTTAAAGGAAATTGTCCAGAACGAGGGGCCATATACCTAGGAAATTGATGTTTAGTAATATGCACTGCTCGTTGGGCGTTTTTTCCCTATTTCTTCTTATATGTCCGTATTTACAATACAGGTACATGTTACACACGACCGTGTTACTTATAAACGATACTCGTATGTTGTGTTCTCTGAAGGCACTCCTTGGTTAAAAACTGGTTCTTAATTACTGCGCCTTTGCTAATGCTACTCAGGCAGATGATCTTTATACGAAAACAAGTACCCGTATTAGTAACAAGAAAACATTATTCTGCTAACTTATATTGTCCTTAGATGAACAGCATTTCGGCCTTCTCTTCATTCATGTAAATTGCACTCATACGTACCTTCAATCGAAGACGATTGAATGACTGAACGATGTGAATTTTCCTTGCGTTTCTGTTTGTTTACTGCCAATTCCAGCAAGTGAACGAGTTACATTATCCAGGGTACTTGTACGTGCGCCAATAGAGAGGACTGTCCAAGTCAGTTTTGTCTTAACGTTTTTAATACATTGATTGACTGCCACGTGAGCCAATGGTGGCTCACAGTTACACGGGTTATGTCACCACGTGAGCCATATTTGGTTCACGTATACATTTGATTGTGGGCCGAATGAGCCATAACTGGCTCACATGCAGAGTTGTGTTTAGAGGCCTCGTGAGCCTCATGGGGCTCACAGATTATGCGTTTCAACTATGGGTTTAAAAGTGGTGGCTCCACTGAACCCTCTCATGTTCGTAGCACTCAATATTGTTACAAATGGTAGCCGTAGTAGTTCACAACTTCGACGTTCGGTTAAATGGTACAGAAAGATCATTTTTGAAATCCTTTTTGGAACATGTTTGTAAACGCTCAAGTGTTGTACTACTTGGCAAACATAAGATCGAAGTCTATCATACAAATAATTCCTTGCAGGGGGCGCTTACCTCTACAGCTCTTGAATGCCAAAGATCCACAACCACGAGTAACACTACAACCGTTCCACGAAGATAACATCCATCGCCTTGTGACAGTAGAGGGCACCAAAACAGAGCAGTCGAAGATGTTGTTGGGGCTGTTATAGACGCCTGATAAGAACAGAAGAAAGAAAGAATGCTGCTAAGAAAGTGAAGAGGGAATGCAATAAATGTGACAGCTTTATGTGCAACGTGTGTTTCAGTGACATTCACAATGCCATGTTGAAGAAGTAGAATATCCTAAGATCTTTATTCATGAACATTGTCAGACCAAGTTAAAAAAATTGTAAATAATATTTTATGTAGCTAATATAATCAAATAAACTAAGTGTTTGAATCATTTCTTGAAAAACGATTTTTTTTATACCTATGTGGTTTTAAATCGTGCGAGTCACTTGTGGTTCATGTGGCCACAGATTATAATTGTGATAAAATATTGTTGTTGGGCCACGTGAGCCATATATGTCTCACGCCTGTTATCAGTCCAGATCAGTCATAAATTGACATTTTATCAAGTAACTTAATTCTATATGTTCAAAAGAAGACATCTACTGCAAAAAATCAGTTTGGTTTCAGATATAATATTCGTGACTTCAATATGGCATAGCTACGCATGGTCCAAATTTCATCATGGCAGTCAGTGTGTTAGTAACGTCTTATTTGTGTGAATAGTATACGTAGTATGACTCTTATTAACATTTAAAAATGTCCAAGCTATCTAGATAATGCAGAATACGCTGTGAAAAGCGGTTTAATATAAGACACATGCTGCCGCGACTGTCGGGAAATACCTCAAGAGAGTATGACGTATTCACGCAGGTATGGCTCTGGGCTTACGTGCGTGACTTCAGCACGTGGAGCTCAGCGTTAGAGTCTTGCGTCTGGGAGTCACAAATTTTTTTCCTTACGTTAGACAGTTATGTGTTCATACTGAGGTGAGATTTATTATTGTATTTACCGACCTCGCCGTGTCCGCTAGTTTATTGCAAAGTACAGAACTACAAAAACCTACCATACTGCATCAGAATTAAACGAGTATAAGCTTCTGAATTGCATCGTAACTTCTAAATGACACAAGTTTTTATTTACTGAATAATACCTGTAAACAAACAAAGAAGGGACAAAAGGAAAGAAACACAAAATAAAAACGGCTTTTGCTAATTTACAGCGAGGGCAATTATTTTGTAACTTCTACGTTTACAACAGATTACGTTTATGAAACGTGTTCGTTTCCACTCTATGCTCGAATGCATCGTTCAATCATCTCTCGCGCCCAAGCCCAACTGCTGCACGTGCGCCGGAGTATGTCATCTGGTGACGTCACACGTTCCACCTTTCTCGTCCATTTTCGGCTTATTTTCCGACATTTGCGGCCCCATGCGTCTCATATTGAATTACTTGTTTCAGCGTTATCTACGTCGCTTCTGGGGGTTTTAAACGTTAGTAAGACTCACACTGGAGCGGTTCTAGGCACTACAGTCTGGAACCACGTAACCGCTACGGTCGCAGGCTCGAATCTTGCCTCGGGCATGGATGTGTGTGATGTCCTTAGGTTAGTTAGGTTTAAGTAGTTCCAAGTTTAAGGAGACTGATGACCTCAGAAGTTAAGTCCCATAGTGCTCAGAACCATTTGAACCATTTTTTTAAGACTCACATTGTATATGTGTGTACATACTGAGTGATTCTGTGATGATGTTACAGACTTTCAGGGATGACGGAGGGGGACAAAAGTATCAGTTTGAGGTATGGGATTCTGGTCCGAAGATGAACGAGTGAAGAGTTATAAGCGAAAATCGTTCTGATACCTCTGACAGTGGAATACGTCTAGTGGTACTGTTGTTGCCATCCCTCTGGTGTAGGCAACTTTCAGAGGTGTTAATATAGACGAAAACAAGAAAAAAATATTTTTGGATGGTTGTGTGTGTATTGTATGTGTATTGAACCGGGGACCTAGAAACGACAAAGAGGATTTGTCCCGCAGTAGCCTTCAGTGGTTCACAACCCCATAACAGGCCACAGCAATTCACCCAACCTACCGCCGCCACACGCCAAACCCAGGCCTATTGTGCTGTTCGGCCCCCAGTGGACCCTCCCGGGAACATTTCGAACCAGACGAGTGTATCCCCAAATGTTTGCGTGGTAGAGTAATTATGGTGTACCCGTACGCGGAGAGAGAGTTTGCGGAGCAATCGCCGACTTAGTGTAACTGAAGCGGAATAAGGGGAACCAGCCCGCATTCGCCGAGGCAGATGGAAAACCGCCTAAAAACCATCTACAAACTGGTCGGCACACCGGACCTCGACACTAATCCGCCGGGCGAATTCGTGGCGAGGACCGGCTCGCCTTCCCGTTCGGGAAGCAGCGCGTTAGTTTGGAAGGTTACTGTCAACAGCCGTTAAGTAATGTATAAAATTCATGTTTCAGCCATCAGCTGTTTTTATTTCACACTCAAACAACTACCGGTTTCGGTCTTGGACCACCTTCACAGGTAAAGGGTTAAAATGATTTAAGCCACCATACTGCATTAGTCATTATTTAAAATTTGTAGTGCATTGCATGAATGTAAGTATATGACACAGGACTATAAAGGCAAACATATGAACGCTAAATGTATATAGAGCAGTACTGAAGAGGAGTTCAGGACAGTAAGTTCTTCAAGTTGTACACACTACCACATCTGAAGGTTGCCTACCCAACAGCTTTATCAACGACACTGCCGGTTCATGTATTACACTGGAAAAACTTACAGTGCTGATCTTCTCTTCAGTACTGCTCTGTGTACATTTAGTATTCATATGTTTGCTTTTAAAATCCTGTGTCATACATTTACATTCGTAGTATGCACTACACATTTTAAGTGTAATGACTAATGCAATATGGTGGCTTAAACCATTTTACCCCCTAAATTCGGGAAGATGGCCCAACACCCAAATCGGTAGATGTTTGAGTGTAAAATAAAAACAGCTGATGGTTCAAATATGCATCTTAAACATATATCTACATTTGTGGTATGCACTACACATTTTAAATGTAATGACTAATGCAATATAATTGGCTTAAACCATTTTAACCATTCATCCGGGAAGATGGTTCAAGACCGAGATCGGTAGATGTTTGAGGGTAAAATAGAAACAGCTGATGGTTCAAATACTCATTTTATACAAGAAGAAAAACATCTAATAAAGGTGTGCTCTAAGATGCAAGTCTAAAGAGTTATGTGCACTTGTTGTCTGTACAGAGAAGATGTGTTTCACCATAAAGAAGATGAACGAGTGCTGACAGCTACTCAGATATGCATTTTAGACCCTGTGTTTACTGGACTCTTTTTTTTTTTTTTTTTTTTTTTTGTCCATACTACAATCTCAGAACGTTGCCTACCCAATAATATCACCAACAACAGTACCGGTTCATGTATTCCACTGTCAAACGTACCAGAACGATTTTCGCTTGTAATTTTCGACTCGTTATTTTCCAGTAGAGAAACCTTTACCTCAGACTGATCAATTTCTCTTCACCGTCTTTCCTGAAAGACTGTAACATCATCACGGAATCACCCTGTACATACATACATACATACACAGACGCCGCCGCCGATAACTTCGACGTTCTGTAGCGTCATTTGGTCATGTTTCCAGCCACGGGTTCCTATCCTCATTTTGTTCCTCAAGGCACTTTCTATATACACTAAAAGCCTGTCGGTATAATTTCGAAATGTTTATCACAAACAGTGTGAAAAGCTTGTAAGCGTGTTGAGGTTACGTTTTGCCGATAAACAATTGCTGAGAAAAAAATCAATACATGCGCCTTTTCCGAGTTAATTAGCATTGAAGTGAGGCAATCAGACCACCAGAGGCAAAAAAGAGTGAGATACAAAAATTAGACAAGGGAAGGTAGCAAGGATCGAGCCTGAGTCAGAGGCTGAGAAGTCTCCTGCGATGTTATCTACGCGCGTATCCCGCGGGCCGGCCCACTGTATCGAATTTTTTTTTTTTTAACTGTTATTTCTGAGCACAACCTTTCCGCCAACAACAGCTTTAAAAATGCTGTTTGAGTATTTTTAAAACAACCACGCAAATAATATGGTGATTGGTGAGCACGGTATGTGTGTAGGAAAAGCTTCTGATAATATAAAGTGAATAATAAGGGAAACATTGCTCAGAAGGCTAACGAGCCAGAAAACTGTCAAATTGCCCCAGAAGGAACGTGATGCTTCCATGGTCATGCAGTAATTACATTATCCATACTGAATGTGACATGGCAAAATCTCTGTAATCGTTTGTGGTTGTAAAATGTAATAATCCAGGACATAATGCACAGTAACTACAAGAGCAAGAATCAGTTAACAACAGACAAATGAATATTACTAGGATATTTGAGTATACCATCATTTCGCGCAAGCAGAATATTTATTGAGGCCTAAAAACGTGACTACACACTTGATCGGTTATACATTGTTCAAGTTTAATACACTAAAAGTTATCTTGATAAGAACGTAACACACTGTTTTGCAAACATAATCTAGGAAGCAGCGGTGATTGACAGTCCTTCCTCTTCTTCCTTATTACATTAGGTTGATGATAATAGACGTTTTTGTTATAAACATAGTGCACTCAATAATTATCATTTTATTTGTCAAATAGTTTCAAAAACTTCATTTTTTGTAAGCGCTATTCGTTTCAGTGTTATACAGGTTGAGCAAAAAGACTTGCCCTGATTATAAGAATTTATAACAGAATAATCGTTTGACATAACAAATTACATTTGATGCCGTTACATGGGTTAGTCTTTCTAGTTGTTGTGACCAATAGATGGCGCTAGTGCTCCACACACCACAACACCGACTTGGTCTGTTAGGCCACGTTAGTGGCTGGCGAAGCAGGAGAAAGAGCAATGTCTGCTTTGGTTTCACGAAACGAAATCGACCATCAGTGTTCAGCGTAAATTTCGGGCTTCTTATGGATGCAGCCCTCCTGATGTTAAATGAATAAAGCGTTGGTATGCAAAATTTAACGTAACAGGCAGCGTTTCAACGGAGTCCGTCTAGTAAGCATCACGTAGACTTCAAATACCGCGGGCAAGTGTGGTGAAGATTCTTCATGAAAGGCTTAGGCTGCATGCTTACAAAGTGCAAGTCGTGCAGGCCATGCAACCGAATGATTTGCTGACACGTGCTGAACTTGCAACTGAGATTCTCAACAGGACTGATGGCGCTAACGATTACTTAAATCGTAAATGCTTTACCGATGAATCCACCTTTCATGTCAGTGAAATGGTAAATAGGCATGATGTCCGTATATGTGGTTCAGAGTCTCCACATGCTGCTGTACAGTTACAGCGAGACAGCGAAAAAGTGACTGTTTGGTGCGGCCTCATGCATAAAAAGGCTTTTGGGCCGTTTTTCTTCGCGGAAAAATACATTAACGCTAACATTTACTTAGACGTTTTGCAACAGTTCATTGTCCCACAGTTAGAAGAATATCAAACATAGATAATTTTCCACTGGGCTTTGATAGTGCGTGGTTTCCTGGATGAAACATTTCCGGATCGGCTGACTGGAAGTAATGGTCCAACACCCTGGCCACCCCGCTCTCCAGACATTACGCCCCTTGACTTTTTCTTCTGGGGCTATATCAAGGGCGGAGTCTTCGTCACACCAGTTGCTGACGTCGACGAACTGAAAGCTAGACTACAAGCTGCTGCGGATACTGTGACAGAACACACGTTACGAAACACCTGGCTGGAACTGGAATACAGCCTCGACATTCTCCGAGCTACCAAGGCAACACACGTTGAGGTTCACTAACGTAAGTGGTCTTGAAAAAAAAAACTAGTAGCCCTAACCTATGCAACGCCACCAAATGTAAATTGTTATGTCAAACGGTTATTCTGTAATAAATGGTTATAATTAGGTTCAAAAATGGCTCTGAGCACTATGGGACTCAACTGCTGAGGTCATTAGCCCCTAGAACTTAGAACTAGTTAAACCTAACTAACCTAAGGACATCACAAACATCCACGCCCGAGGCAGGATTCGAACCTGCGACCGTAGCGGTCTTGCGGTTCCAGACTGCAGCGCCTTTAACCGCACGGCCACTTCGGCCGGCGGTTATAATTAGGGAAAGACTTTGTACTCACCCTGTATATCCAAACGACACTTTTTTCGCTTGATTTCATTACTTTCAACTAATAATAGTTTCGATATCCGGTGTGGCCGAGCGGATCTAGGGGCTACAGTCTGGAACCACGCGAGCTTTACGGTCGCAGGTTCGAATCCTGCCTCGGGCATGGATGTGTGTGATGTCCTTAGGCTAGTTAGGTTTAAGTAGTTCTAGGTTCTAGGGGACTGATGACCTCAAATGTTAAGTCCCATAGTGCTCCGAGCCATTTGAACCATTTTGATATCAATAACTGTGATACCAATAATCATTTCGTATTTTTCTTTGAAATACTTCGCCTGGTGAACGAAAAGTTGGCCTTCCTTATTTATTTTCTTTTACGTGACACATTCCCTTTTCTCCTTCTCCATCCTTGTATGAGTAATCGTATGACAGTCAGTACCGGTTGAATTTAGCGAGATAAAGGCGGACCAGAGGTAGAAAAAGTAGTGCAGATCCAATACCAACTTAACCTGGTGCCCAAGTTCAGAAATGGGAAGGTAGCACAAAATACAACCTAGCTGGCAGAATAAGAGTCGTCAGGTTGGTCAAAGGGGTGGACGTCGTACCCCCACCACACAAGTTTGAACTGGAGAGCCGTTGTCGGAGAGCACGCGATGTCCTTGTCTAGTGGGACTTGGAGAGATGGGCGGACGCAGCCGGGTGTAGTTCTTCACGTTTGGGTAACAAAGTAAAGTGTCAGAATGTATTGTTTCGTCGTGGAGAATGCCAATGATGTGGTTTTTAAGCTTAATTTTGTTAGCAAAAGTTTTAATTTCTGTTTAATTATCATCACTTTGCTGTAATAAGTGACAGAAAATAGAGACTTAGTCGTGACTGGACGCGGAGTGCGGTCCTTCAGTTCACGCAGTTATTTCGTTTGCTAGAAACTTTTATTTGTTGTTCATTTAAGCAAAATAGTTTTCTGTTGTTGTAACAGTATACTTTTGGTACATTAGTTAAATAATTTTAGGCCTTTATGACGTAATTTGGGGCCATGTTGGAGCCATTTGTTGCATGCCTGCTAACGTGTTGTTAAACTAAAATGTCGTGTCTTTTCGATCGTGTTCTAAACTCAATAAAATCCAATAGTAACAACTACAGTAATTTTGTGGGGAAATTTTATTTAATTTTCAGTGTTTCTTTCGTGATTTGTGGCTGAGTACATGGTCGTGGTTCAAATGGTTCAAATGGCTCTGAGCACTATGGGACTTAACATCTATGGTCATCAGACATCTAGAACTTAGAACTACTTAAACCTAACTAACCTAAGGACTGCACACAACACCCAGTCATCACGAGGCAGAGAAAATCCCTGATGCATTTGTAAAAGATATAATCATCCCCAACTCAAGACACACACAATCTTGCTTAACAAATTTCGTCAGGTCACTAGATTACATTTACATCCTCCTTCTGCAAACCGCCGCAAAGTACATGGCAGAGGAAACGTCCTATAGTTCAGTTATTACGGTTTCTTACCGTTCCACTCACATAAGGACCACGGGAAGAATTATCGTTTGAACGCCTCTGTGCGCGCTGTAATTACTCTAATCTTGTCTTCGCGGCCCCATGTATGTGATACGTTGGTTATAGCGTGTTCCTAGAAACATCATTTAAAACAGGTTCTTGAAATGTTGTTAATAGACTTTCTCGGGATAGTTTATGTCTATCTTCAAGAGATTACCAGTACAGTTTCTTCAGCGTCGCTGTAACACTCTCACATAGGTCCAACGAACCTGTGACCAATTATGCTGCCCTCCTCTGTGTGCTTTGGTTCAAATGGCTCTGAGCACTATGGGACTTAACTTCTGAGGTCCCCTAGAACTTTGAACTACTTAAACCTTACTAACCTAAGGACATCAGACACATCCATGCCCGAGGCAGGATTCGAACCTGCGACCATAGCGGTCTCACGGTTCCAAACTGTAGCGCCTAGAACCGCTCGGCCACCACCGGCCGGCTCTGTGTGCTTCCAATACTCTTGTTAGTCCTATTTGGTACAGACCCAAACATCTGAGCAGTATCCTAGAATGGTTCGACACATTCGAGCAATATTCTAGAATTGGTCGTATGAGTTATTTTTAAGCAATCTCTCTTGTAGACCGATCGCACTTCCCCAGTCTTCTACCAGTATACCGAAGTCTATCAACTGCTTTACCCACAACTCAGCCTATGCAATCATTCCATTTATATCCTTACAAAGTGTTGCACCCAGATATTTGTATGAGTCGGGCGATTCCATCTGTGATTCAGTATTGTAGTCATATGATTCTACGTTTTTCCGTTTTCTGAAGTGAGTAATTTTACATTTCTGAACATTTAAACCAAGTGGTCAGTCTTTGTACTACTTTTAAATCTTATCAAGATATACAGAGCTTCATTATACGTAATTGAATCATCTGTAAAAGTCTGAGGTTACTATTAATATTGTCCGCAATGTCGTTGATATACAACATGAACAGAAAGGGTCCCAACACACTTCCCTGGGCTATACCCGAAGTTATTTCTACCTCTGAAGATAACATGCTGTGTCCTCCCTACCAAAAAGTCCTGAATCCAATCGCAACTTTACTAGGTATCTCATATGATTGAACTTTTGACAGTACGCGTGGGTGTGGTCATATGCATTTTGGAATTCAAGGAATACTGCATTTACCTGTCTACCTTGATCCAAAGCTTTCAGCATGTCATGTGAGCAAAATGTGAGTTAGGTTTTTCATGATCTATGTTGGTTGGCGTCGAAGAGGTTATTCCGTTCAAGATACCTCATTTTGTTTGGTCACAAGATATGTTCTAAGATTCTACAACAAATCGATGTCAAAGATATTGGTCAGTACTTTTGAGGATCACTTCTACTACCCTTCTTGTAGACGGGTATTACCTCTACTTTCTTCCAACTACTGGGAACGTTTCTACGTTAGAGGGATTTACGACAGCTTATAGTTAGAAGAGGGGCTAATTCAGCCGCGAATTCGATATAGAACCTGATAGGAATTTCATCATACCCTCGAACTTTGTACATTTTTAACTATTTCAGCTGTTTCTCAACACCGCTGACACTAATACTTCAGTGGTTGGAGGGTTGGGGAATTCTCCCGGGTTTCCCTTTGTAAAGGAGAATTTGAAAACTGAGTTAACGATTCCAGATTTGCCTTTGCTGCCCTCAAGGGGATTTAGACAATTGAAGACACATGTTTACATTGTGACCACGAATTGCTTGTACGATAGAAGGTTATAGGAAAGTGCTAGTATGTCGTCCAACTTTCGACGGCAATACAGGATGTCTCAGTAGGAATAGTCAGTATTCAGGAATATGACAGAAACCTTCATTCGAAACAAAAAGTCTAGTAAACATTGGCTTTAAAATGCATACATTAAGAGCTATGTGTACTTCTTCGATATTGTGCAATAAATCTCTCCTACTGCAAGCTCCTTGCTTTTCATATTATGGGAGAAGGTAGTAGCAACCAAACCAAGAAAAATTGTTTAGAAGACACGGGCTTTAAAATGCATACCTTAAGAGTTACGGGCATTGTTTCAGCAGAGGAGATGTGTTTCATAGTAGCGAAGAGGACAAGTACTCGTAGATCTTAAGGTATGCGTTTTGGAGTACATTATTTCCGGAAATTTTTCTTGTTTTGATCCATATTACAATCTCTCAAAGTATGAAAAGCACAGAGTCCACAGTGGAAAAGATTTGTTCCAGAATATCGAGTGTGAATATGTCCGAGAACTCTTAAGGTGTGCATTTCAGTGCCAATGTTTAATAGACTTTTTTGCTTCGAATGATGGTTCCTGTCACATACAAAAATATTGGCCATGCCTCCTGGGACACCTCGTATACCTTGTCTTAGTGGCAAATTATAGTTACGCGAATTTAGTTTGAGATCAATTCATATATGGTGTACTGCTGTCATCAGAAGGAAAAAATGAAACAGTTATCGCATTGAGTGTTATGACGTTGTTAGGTGAAACCGGTCCTTCACATAAACTTTTATCTACTTAATTAAGATTCCTGTTACGGTAATGGAATGAAAAAGTTAATTTTACTTTAGTTGCTTGTGATGGCAGGAAGTTCTTGAAACTGGTCCTCAGAAAATTAAGCGTACTGTAGATGTTTGCGATAGTGTCCCCGGTTTTAGTCGGCCGTCGTAAGCACCTCAAGGTCGTTTTCTGAGCGACGTGAAGAGTCCAGGAGTCTATAAAGTGCTTTCTCCTTGGAAAAAATCAGTACAAGGTCTTATTTCAAGAACTTTATAGTTCTGTGAGCTTGTTTCACGTGACAGATAGCAGAAATAACTAGCTTTACGGCAAACGTCATTTATATTTCTGGTAACAAATACAGAATTACCACACGTAAGAGGTAAATATCCAATGCCGCTGTATTATAACACACAGGTATTCACAAGTCAAGTAAATAATAAAACTTGCTAGGAGTTTAAAAGAATTATACCACGAAACTCAGAGAAATTCGGCGACAAGCAACAGCACACAATGAAACACGAAAACTCAGTTTCAGCCAAAGAAATTCTGTTTGAACTCGTAACATACTGGAAATATATAAAATGGATACGACATTACATTTGTCAAAAACTAACAGAGTGAGCTTGAGGCTGTGTAAAGACTCAGGGTAATTCTTACAAAACGTGAAAACAACAGCTTGTCTCTGTTAATAACGATACTTATCAAGAACAAATCCTGTTTTACTGGTTTCAAACCTACAGGTTCATCTGCAGACTCCTGTTCACATTTACAGTTACATTTAACTTACACTGACGACGATATGTTGGCCTGTTTTTTGTTACTTATGGTGGTGGAACCCTACAACAAAAATTGTGTTAAGAAAATGACTGCTTTACCTTAATCGTACCTAAAAATGAACTGAGATGACATACACAGGTCTCTAAAGTGACTAAGCCCCTTTTGTTCTATCTACATCGAAAATACCTCCTTATTTTAGGATAATGTTGACTGTTTTTGAAGCGTTTCATATTTGTCTGAGTAATTAGCAAAGATTTAAAAACAGTTCCTCAACTTTTTTTATGAAGTGGAAAGGCACTTACAGGTAACTTCTGACTCACTGCATCTAAGCAAACTGCTTTTTCTCAACTGGCTGTTTTGAAATCTATAACCTAGATATGAAACCATAACCTATGTGTAAAAAGGACAAATCATGTAATATTTCAGGACACCCACTGAAGATGCCTTGTAAAGAAGGCGAAACGTGTCTGGGTGCATAAATAAAAATAAAAATTTCGATGTGCAGCATGCAAAAAAGGCATTTTCTTTTAAACAACTGCAATTTATATACAGCTGCTGCGAAAATGGGCACTACAAGAAACGTGTTATTGAGAGTCTTCACGTACACCTCTCAATTGGCAGTCAGGCAGGAACAGCCGGCCGAGACAGACGCAGTAACAGGGAAGTAAACGATTTTCTGACTTTTACGAGTTCCTAAGCAGGAGCGAATTTTATAATATCATCATTGTGCTTTAATACGTTAGTTTCTTGAGTGTCTGCGTATTAATTTAATGTCTAAAAGTCACAGTTCTCGCGTTTTCGTTTGCGTCGGAAAGTAAACCGATTTTGTGACATATTACAACTTTCTAATCAGGCGCGAATTATTTAATTTCACCTGTGTGATTCGATAGTTAGGTTTTTGCATCTCTGTATATTAACCTAATTTATTAAACACAGTTCCTGCGTTTCCGTCAGCATCTTCAGTAGAGTTCTGCAGC
This sequence comes from Schistocerca americana, assembly GCF_021461395.2. Taxonomy (NCBI): domain Eukaryota; kingdom Metazoa; phylum Arthropoda; class Insecta; order Orthoptera; family Acrididae; genus Schistocerca; species Schistocerca americana. The sequence continues at coordinate 252,014,978 of NC_060126.1, forward strand.
AGGTGCCGACAGTCCGTTTATTTGCATAGTTTAGTTTTCCACGGTCTTTAGTATGGATAGGAACTGTGATTGTTGTGGGCGGATGCGAGCCGAGTTGGTGACACTTTAATCTCACTCCAGGTTGTGATGTCTTCGGTTACACAGCTTGAGGCTGCAGTGGATGGGCACCACTGTTGTTGGTGGCCATAGGCGCGAAAATTGGAAACTGATCCTAAATAACGAAAAGTGTGAGATCATCCGCATGAGTGCTAAAAGGGATACGTTGAACTTCAGTTACAAGATAAATCAGTCAAATTTAAAGGCTGTAAATTCAACTAAATACCTAGAATTACAATTATGAACAACTTAACTTGGGCCTATTTAGATCAAAAGACAACAGCAAATACTGGAACACTCCACCCAACGTCTCTGGCTTTGTTACGTTTTTTAGCAGAACAGCATTCCTTCTATGTAATTTATACATTAAAAGTTCACAGTAATTTAGAACTTTGACCTGGATTGGTTTAGGTTACAGATATCTAAGCAGATATATTACCATCAGTACCAAAATGTCAAGCATTAAATTATCAAAAAAATGGAATACATGAAAAACACGTAGAAAGATATAATATTCCTTAAACTTCAGTCACTGTGTATTAGTACCCAAATCAAATAACAGTAGGTGTGTATTTGTGTATTTATTTTCAACCAGAAGTGTTAACCATCCAAAAATATAAATAATGCCAAGTATTCTGTACACATTGTATGTCAAATGTAAATATACAAGCGTTCACAGTCTATTCTGCAAAATGTTAGAAAAAAACGAAGATTATAACATTGTAAACATTATGTACATAAGTTGCAAGCATAAACATCGGTTTTAAATCTGCTGTTATCAAACAGTCCATGCTCAAAAATCATATAAATATAATATTAGGCAGCTATGTATTTTTGTTTTCGTTTCGTAGTTCATGTTAGAATGTTGTCCAACAAAATACTGACACTAATGCAAGACACCACTGGGCTACAGCTAAAAACAAACAGTGATTTTGATATGAACCGAATGAACCCGTTAGATATGGGCTCTACAGCTCAGATCTATTTATAAACTGCATGAAACTAAAACAGTTTGACAAGCGAGTCGCGGGTGTGGTTCTCGTGGAAATTAATAGTGACAACAGGGATAAGGGGTTCACTCTAAATACTGAATCGAAACATCGTTAACTTAGACTATCGATTGTTACAAATATTCCACAGGAGGCACAATACATGATAAACAAACGTAAGAGTTAAGTCCGTCACACAATGGAGAACTGTTAAAATTGGAATTCAAATCTTTATAATAAAATAGTTGGCCGGTAAAGCACTAAGTCTTCGGGAAAGGAATAACATAGTCTGGAAACTAACGCACAAGCTCACTCAAGTACATGAAGTACACGATTTTGCATCAGACATGGTGATCGTCTTGCTCTGATGGTATAAGAAAGGAGAAAAGGAACCGGAATCCAAATAACTGAGTCACGATTAAGCCATCGACGGCCAGAGTAATACTCAAAACGAGATCCCACGTGCAACATCTGAACACGCGCCTACCCTCGCCTCATCGCTAACATCTGCCCTCCCTTTGCTACCGTAACAATCAGAAGTGAAAGGAGTGACTGTTACTTCGGTAACTATATAGAGCGCCTGCACTCCAACTGCTGCCCACGACACCCACACAGGTTGAATTTCTCACCTCGGTCCTCGCGCTTCCCCCCTTTGAAAGTGGCACCAGTTTCACTCCCCCCGCCCCCCTCCCCTCTGGATAATTTTTAAGGCATCGCCCAATTCCTGAATGCACTACTTCTTGTGAAAAAGCTCATGTCGATAACCTCCGACTGATGGCGTCACAGTAGCAGTGGTGCAGTTCAGGAGAGATCCTAATGTGTGAAATAGTTCTCCAATTCATCCGCAAGATCTTATCGGCAGGCCAAACTACTGCCCTCCTATTTCCTCGGCAACTGTCTCTGGACACGTTCTGTGCGCCTGCCATAGCGTTGCCACACGCCGTGGCTGCTGGGAGTGCTTGGCACTGGGGGACGGGGCAGCCCAGATTACCCATCCCGTCGGTGGCGTACTTATCTGTGGGCCCAAGTAGTCACCGTGCTGGCACACTCTTCACTACAGAACTGCTATGCCGCCACCAGCCAGGGTCTACGTATTTCTTCTTCTCCTGTCGGCGTGATGAGATGACAAAAGTCATAGGATACCTCCCAATACCGTGTCGGATTTCCTTTTTCTCGGCATAGTGGAGCAACACGACTTGGCATGAACTCAACGAGTCCCCCACAAAAATATTGTAACATTCTGCCTCTACAGCCGTCCGTAATAGCAAAAGTGTTGCCAGTGCAGGATTTTGTGCACGAACTGACATCTTGATATGTCCCATAACTGTTCGATGGGATTCATGTCTGTCAATCTGGATGGCCAAGTCATTGGCTCAATTCTTGTAGAAAGTTCTTCAAACCAGTCGTGTATCATTGTGGCGTGGTGACATGGCACATTACCACACAATGCTGTACTCCAGACGTACATTCTCAGAAATTTATTTCTCAAATTATGGCCGATATTTGATATTAGTAGACTTCTCTTGGCTATGAATACCACTTTTGCCATTGCTAGTTTGCTTTTGATGTCCTCCTTGCTCCGTACGTCATTGGTTATTTTGCTGCCTAGGTAGCAGTATTCCTTAACTTCCTCAATCCTGATGTTAAGTTTCTCCCTGTTCTCATTTCTACTACTTCTCACTACCTTCGTCGTCCTTCGATTTACTCTCAATCCATACTCTGTACTTATTAGACTGTACATTCCGTTCAGCAGATCATGTAATTTTTCTTCACTTTCACTCAGGATAGCAATGTTATCAGTGAGCTGTATCACTGATATCCTTCCTCCTTCAATTATAATTTCACTCCTGAACCATTCTTTTATTTCCGTCATTGCTTTCTCAATCTACATACTGAACAGTAGAGGCGAAAGGCTCCATCCTTGTCTTACACACTGTCTAATACGAGCACTTCCTTCTAGGTCGTCCACTCTTATTATTCCCTCTTGGCTGTTGTACATATTGTATATGACCGACCCGTCTCTCCCTATAGTTTATCACTACTTTTTTTAGAATTTCGAACGTCTTGCAGCATTTTACATTGTCGAACGCTTTTTCCAGGTCGACAAATCCTATGAACGTGTCTTGATTTTTGTTCAGTCTTGCTTCCATTATTAACCTCAACGTCAGAATTTCCCCGTCCTGCCTTTACCTTTCCTAAAGCCAAACTGATAGTCATGTATTGCATCCTCAATTTTCTGTTCCATTTTTCTGTATATTATTCTTGTAAGTTGGATGCATGAGCTGTGAAGCTGATTGTGTGATAATTCTCGCACTTGTCAACTCTTGCCGTCTTCGGAATTGCGTGGATGATGCTTTCCGAAAGTCAAATGGTATGTCACCAGACTCATACATTCTTTACACCAACGTAAATAGTCGTTTCGTTGTCACTCCCTCCAATGATTCCAGAAATTCTAATGGAATGTTCTCTATCCCTTCTGCCTTATTTGATTTTAAGTCCTCCAAAGCTTTTTTAAATTCTAATTCTAAATCTCTATCCCCTATATCTCAATCGACTCATATTTCTTCTTTTATCACATCAGACATATCTTCCCCCTCGCAGAGGCTTTCAATGTATTCTTACCACCTACCCTTTCTCTCCTCTGCATTTAACAGTACAATTCCCGTTGCACTTTCAATGTTATCACCCTTACTTTTAATGTCACCGAGCGTTGTTTTGACTTTCCTTTATATTGAGTCTGTCCTTCGGGTAATCATTTCTTTTTCGATGTCTTCACGTTTTTCCTGCAACCATTTCGTCTTAGAGTCCCTGCATTTACTATTTTTTATTCCTCAGCGACTTGTATTTCTATATTCTTGAGTTTCCCGGAACATTTCTGTACTTTCTCCTTTCATCGATCAATAAAAGTTTTTCTTCTGTTAACCATGGTTTCTTCGCAGTTACCTTCTTTGTATCTAAGTTTTCCCTCCCAACTTCTGTGACGGCCCTTTTAAGGGATGTCCATTCCTCTTCAACTGTACTGCCTACTGAGGTATTCCTTATTGCTGTATCTATAGCACTACTTCAACCGTATCGCGCACGTCCTTAGAATTTCCGTATCCAACTTCTTTGCGTATTGAATCTTCCTGACTAATTTCTTAAAGTTTAGCATACTCTTTATCACTACTATATTGTGATCTGAGTCTATTCCTGCTCCTAGGTACGCCTTACAATCCAGTATCTGATTTCAGAATCTCTGTCTGGCCATAACGTAATCTAACTGACATCTTCCCGTATCACCCGGCCTTTTCGAAGTATACCTCCTCCTCTTGTAGTTCTTGAACAGAGTATTATTACTAGTTGCAACTTGTCACTGAACTGTTCACATCAACAAACTCTCTCTCCTACCTTCCTATTCATAACGAACACTACTTCTGTTATAGCATTTTCTGCTGCTGTTGATATTACCCTATACTCATCTGACCAGAAATCCTTGTCTTCTTTCCACTTCACTTCCGGTCATGTGACTTACGGTCATACTCCCTGCGTAACTGCTAATTCAATTGCGGTAATTTGTGTGACTACTGCACTGTACCATCCCTCCAGAGGCCGTGTTCGGGTCCAGCGCTATACTCCACTGTGTGAATGCTACACTGTATCCCCTCGTCCGAAACCATGAAGAAGTACAGCTCCATACTGTACTGTGTGGCTACTGTGCTGTACTGTAATGACCAAAAACGATTCCAAGTACTGTGCAACCCCGCGCGCTCCGGCAAATGCGTTGGTCTTATCCCACACATAAGGGAGATACTTACGATTGGCAGTCTCGCTCCCTGCCAGGGGCCTCTTACACACTAAATACCGCAGTTGAGCTAGCAGTTAAGCAGAGTGTATCGCCGGAAATCACGTGAGCGGAAGTGTAATCATCTTGGATCACTAGAGTCTAAAAGAATGCATGACAGCCGCAACTTATCAGTCTTCCGACGTAGTTGAAAGTGACAACATGGATTCCTCCAAAGTGCTAAGCATCCCTCAGCTCTTAGGGAGGAAGACAAGACCAACGAACGAACTCTTCGGTTTGTGGTTATTACAGCAGAACCTGGATAATCTGGCTACTGATATTGGCAACACAAATTACATCGAAAATGGTAAACTTCTTAGAGAGAAGAATATAAATGTGCTACACCTATTACAGAACCGTTTTGCGATTACATTATGGTGATTAAAATCTGTTATCAAGTCGACTGTCTAGAACAATTAGAAAGAGGACGGTCTGTAACGTTAAAGATGCAGATGTGTGGCTCATTTAACTATTATCTACGTAGTAAATTCTCCAATTTCGTCACTGCGAGACATGATTGCCTAGACGCGAACGACAGTGTGACAGCAAGAGGGATACGGGAAAAAAATCCGCAAGGAAGCACTGGAAACTATTTCGAAGAAATACAAAAATCCTATGGTTATACCATATAATGGTGGAATTATCTGACGTTAAAATGCATGTTGTAATGCAAGAGCTGCTTAGTATACTGCAGCAGCTACGTGTAGACAACTATTACCTTTTGGATTTTGACATAACGCAAGACTTCGCCGGAATTTTTAACAAAATGGAGATGTGCGACTACGTAACATCAACCCAGGAATTCTGCAAGGAGGGAAATCGTCGGGGAAACAGCAATGTGGTTGTTGACAACGATAAGTCAGTTAGAATAGACTGTCTAACATGGTTAAGCTTCAACTGTAAAGATATATAACAAATTTATGCGTCAGATCACGAGTCCAGGAGTGAACAAAGATATTGGTAACCACATTATAGATTTTACAAAGTGTCCAGACATGCGACTACAAGAAACTTTTAGATCTTCCTTGGCGAAGCAGCATGGCATTACCGGCTTGGAGGCTACAATACACAACTACAGAATGGATCGTGTGTTCGACCCTGTGCACGAGTGTTTACTTGTATTAGACACCAATAAACAGTATTTACAATGTGTTCCACTTTATTCTGTGCCTCTTGCTTCTATGTGGCGTCAGTTAACGGATGACGTACAGAATAATGTGTTGTGTTAAAAAACGCTCTGCAGTTTGTGTACTGGGCTAATAATAATACCAGAAAATTGACAGGTGCACAAGTAAGTCTTCCAGATGCTCCAGACAGAGAAAAGCTTATCAGCTACGTTCTGTGTGCATACAGTTTTAATTATCTACCTATAAACCATGTGGAGATTCTTAACTCTAACTCCAATAAAGACGATATAAGTATTATACAGAAGTGTTATGTTAAGACAGGAGAAACTTATTTTTCTCAGTCTCGAACACTGTTCTCCACAATACCGTTCGATATAGATATTGCAGAATTGGGATTGGTTGACACGAACAACGTTATTCCACAAGTCCTAAGAAAAAGAGTAAAAGTACTCCACATGCTTAAACCATTTCCAATTAAAGAAATCACACCTTTAAGTACAGTTAATGTGTTATGTGCATGAAAAAGGAAACTGGAAATGGAAGACATCGAAGTAAAGAAAAGAAAACTAGAGTATAGAGAGAATACAACTATAAAGGACGAATATAAGCTACAAATGAAAAGGAAGAGGCTATTGCGGATGTGCAGGCCAGGTTTACATATGGCTTTAACCACAGTGTATGGCGAAATCTGGCTACGACTCGGCAATTCAAGATAAAAGCATTTGCAGTAGAGAACAGTGGAAAGTGGCCATATGTTGGAGTACTGCCCGAAAGCGACGGACTGAATCACGTTTACTCTGTTAAAGGGCACACGAAAAATCTTTTTATCAAACTCCATTCCTCCTAGGATCTTCTTAAAAAAGAGGGATACATTGTACCGAAATGTGGTGGGCTTCATGTCGTACACTTAGCAACAGAAGAACCGTTTGTGGAGCTTAAAACCAACGGAATAACAACCTTGCAAAAGTTGTAAACATAAAGTTCTATACCGAAATTCTGTAAGAATGTGCAGCAGCAGAAGTGGTAGCCTACTATTGAGATGTGGTAGTAGGCCGTTATTCGTTAAGTTCATTAACTTAATTTCTTGACATTGAGTTGTGACCGTGCGACGTTGTTCGTTTATTGATGTGCATGGACATTTGACTTCAGGGCTGCAATGTAGCTCTGTATTTAGTTGTACCGGACAGAAGAGGATGTGGAATGTTATAACAACAGGATCATGCTGGAAATAAGAGGAAAAATTAAAATTCCCGAATGCTCTCGTCTAGAAGAACTACCGGAAGGAACAGAACTAATTGTTAAAACCATAAAAGAGATCGTTTACAGGAAAAAAATTAGATACATACTGGAGTTCGAAAACATACCTTCTCTGTATTTGTCAAATAACTGACTGGAGAAAGAAACAGATGATTCAGATGTGGATTTAAGTTATAAGTTAAAAATTAAATTGGACAGTATTAAAACTGCAACTAACAAAAATATAGAAAGAGTTGTTTTCTGTACGTAAATGTAAATGCAAAAGTTAGTAAAGGTTTGGTTCTAGAATATTTGCTTGTCTTATTCGTTAACCTACCAAAAGACCTAAGACATTTCCTATATGCAATTATCCATGGGCATACACACTCCTGGAAATGGAAAAAAGAACACATTGACACCGGTGTGTCAGACCCACCATACTTGCTCCGGACACTGCGAGAGGGCTGTGCAAGCAATGATCACACGCACGGCACAGCGGACACACCAGGAACCGCGGTGTTGGCCGTCGAATGGCGCTAGCTGCGCAGCATTTGTGCACCGCCGCCGTCAGTGTCAGCCAGTTTGCCGTGGCATACGGAGCTCCATCGCAGTCTTGAACACTGGTAGCATGCCGCGACAGCGTGGACGTGAACCGTATGTGCAGTTGACGGACTTTGAGCGAGGGCATGCGGGAGGCCGGGTGGACGTACCGCCGAGTTGCTCAACACGTGGGGCGTGAGGTCTCCACAGTACATCGATGTTGTCGCCAGTGGTCGGCGGAAGGTGCACGTGCCCGTCGACCTGGGACTGGATCGCAGCGACGTACGGATGCACGCCAAGACCGTAGGATCCTACGCAGTGCCGTAGGGGACCGCACCGCCACTTCCCAGCACATTAGGGACACTGTTGCTCCTGGGGTATCGACGAGGACCATTCGCAACCGCCTCCATGAAGCTGGGCTACGGTCCCGCACACCGTTAGGCCGTCTTCCGCTCACGCCCCAACATCGTGCAGCCCGCCTCCAGTGGTGTCGCGACAGGCGTGAATGGAGGGACGAATGGAGACGTGTCGTCTTCAGCGATGAGAGTCGCTTCTGCCTTGGTGCCAGTGATGGTCGTATGCGTGTTTGGCGCCGTGCAGGTGAGCGCCACAATCAGGACTGCATACGACCGAGGCACACAGGGCCAACACCCGGCATCATGGTGTGGGGAGCGATCTCCTACACTGGCCGTACACCACTGGTGATCGTCGAGGGGACACTGAATAGTGCACGGTACGTCCAAACCGTCATCGAACCCATCGTTCTACCATTCCTAGACCGGCAAGGGAACTTGCTGTTCCAACAGGACAATGCACGTCCGCATGTATCCCGTGCCACCCAACGTGCTCTAGAAGGTGTAAGCCAACTACCCTGGCCAGCAAGATCTCCGGATCTGTCCCCCATTGAGCATGTTTGGGACTGGATGAAGCGTCGTCTCACGCGGTCTGCACGTCCAGCACGAACGCTGGTCCAACTGAGGCGCCAGGTGGAAATGGCATGGCAAGCCGTTCCACAGGACTACATCCAGCATCTCTACGATCGTCTCCACGGGAGAATAGCAGCCTGCATTGCTGCGAAAGGTGGATATACACTGTACTAGTGCCGACATTGTGCATGCTCTGTTGCCTGTGTCTATGTGCCTGTGGTTCTGTCAGTGTGATCATGTGATGTATCTGACCCCAGGAATGTGTCAATAAAGTTTCCCCTTCCTGGGACAATGAATTCACGGTGTTCTTATTTCAATTTCCAGGAGTGTATTTCGGTTGTGGAACGTGGGTAGTAGGATGACCTTGAAAAGTAGTTGAAAGTAGGTAGTTGAAAGTATAGTGATCCGCTTTTCGTACCTATATGAGGTATTATAAAGCCTGTCTATACATCGCTTGACAGATGTCCTGTTTATGGAGCTAGTAGCAGAATGACGTGTAATTTCATATGTCAAACACCGCTGCTATGCGTTTATCCCTTTCTTTGTAAGAGGCATTCCCTGTTACTAACGATCATTTTATATAGGACTGATGCGAGCATAGTATAATTTCTGAACCGTGATCGGATGTGATTAATGGGGGCTATACACCTCTGGAAAGTTATATTGTACGTATGTCACAAGGAATAGATGTTTTAAGGAAGTAGTTTTTCATTTTACATCACCGTAGTTTATCGTAGAGAAACCTGCAAGGAGAATGAATGTTATGCACTGGACATACATTTCTTGCGTTGGGATAGTAACAGCGTTGCATTCCATACGACTAATATGTTGGAAATCGCAATGATCTACCATTATACCGTGTTTTAAGTGCAGAACATTGTAGTCTTACGAGTGCATGTGTTTATTTTCTCTCTTACCAACACCATCTCGATAATGACCCGAGACACAAGAACAATCCTTTAGAATTGTTAGCGTAAAATGCAGCAAACTCCGTCCGTCTGGAGCTCCGTCATGCATCAAAACCACCCGTTTCTTGTTCTTAACGGTCTGTTATATCATCACAACAGTTTCACATCTACTGTTCACCGATGAGGGTTGCTAACCTCCTCGACATTCGCACATGTGGAGAAATCTGGTGCTGTTGGATGGCTGCAGGACAGCAGTTACAGCCACGGTTCGCACTGTTCCTGCACGAAACGTGGAATGTAGCGTTGTACTTCTGGCCAGCTGCAGGGAGCGTTGGTCAATGTGAGGAGGACTTTCGGTCCCAAACTTTATCCTGATAATGCGAGAATGCCCTGTGACTCCCCTCCACATAGAGAAAGATCGTAAATTACGCACTATTACCGAAGTGCGAGAGATATGTAGTTCGCTGTCTGGTATACTTTCGTATATACACTGCTGGCCACCGTAAATGCAACACCCTGAAGGAAGCATCCGAATCAAGTGAAATTTACACCATGGGTTTGCAGCGATGAGATATGCAACTGATTAGAATTTCAGCGCAGACGCACATCACGCGCGCCTGTGGCGCCACCTCACAGCGCCATTTAAGCCTTGGCGATTTCGACGACTGTACGTTCGGCATGTGTGTTTACCTTGTGGTTGTTACACAAGACGATCAGTTATGCCTCGTAGACAACAGCGAACATCGTTTGATCAAGTATCCGAGTTCGACAGAGGAAGGATAGTGGCTTACCGAGATTGTGGATTATCATATAGAGAAATTGCTAGTCGTGTTGGACGAAACCAAACAACTGTAATGCGGATATGTGCCCGTTGGATGCAGGAGGGTACGACGGACCGACGTGGTCAATCGCATTCACCTCGGTGCACCACTGCATGTGCTGATAGGCAAATTGTGCGCATGGCAGTGACGGATCGCTCAGTGACATCCCGAACCATAGCACAGCACATTGCGTCTGTAACGCATCATCCAGTGTCTGCGCGTACCGTTCGACGCCGTTTACAGCAGAGTGGTCTGTCCGCAAGACGTCCATTGCTTCCTCTACCATTGACGCAGAACCACAGACGTCTCCGTCGCCAATGGTGTGATGACAGACTTATGTGGACGGCAGAATGGAATGACGTTGTCTTTACTGACGAGGCACGCTTCTGTCTGCAGCACCACGATGGTCGGATTCGATTGTGGAGACACCGTGGAGAGAGGATGCTGGACAGCTGCATTATGCACCGCCACACTGGTCTTGCACCGGGTATTATGGTATGGGGCGGTATTGGATATTACTCTCGCACGCCTCTAGTACGCATTGCCGGTACTTTAAATAGCCGGCTCTACATATCCGAGGTGCTGGAGCCAGTTGTCCTTCCTTACCTTCAGGGCTCGGCCACTGCCATATTTCAACAGGATAATGCGCGACCACACGTGGCACGCATTGTCCAAAGGTTCTTCGTCAATAACCAGATTGAAATGCTTTCCTGGCCGGCTCGCTCTCCGGATCTTTCGCCGATAGAAAACATGTGGTCCATGGTTGCTCAACTAGTGACCCAGATTACATCCCCAGCTGCCACACCAGATGATCTTTGGCAACGTGTGGAAGCTGCATGGGCTGCTATACCCCAGGAACACATCCAACGTCTCTTTGACTCAATGCCGAGACGTGTGGCAGCGGTGATCTCCAACAATGGCGGCTACTCTGGCTACTGATTCTGGCAGGAACCACATGTCACAGACGTCTGTAAACGCAATCATTTGATACTTGGTCAACATGTTATCTACAAAATAAATTTTGTTGTGCTACCTCTTGTCTTTCTTGGTGTTGCATTTACGGTGGCCAGCAGTGTATGTTCGTGTTCGAGAATTAATAATGAATGAATGCACTGCACAGTCATCCACTTACATTCGCAATGGTACTCACAAAATAGTGGAGGGGCTGTTTAGCAATGATGCAGAAATTGGTAAGCATGCTGCCACATCACTGGTCAGTGTTGAAATTACGATAAAATTTCTAAAACTGATCATACTATCAGCTATGATGCTTATTATTACAGTAAATCGATGGTGTCTTTTCCACCCTAACAGTCCACTGGTACACTGTTGATTACCACATAACGTGATTTACACCATGCGATGTCTAGTTTCTTCGGAGAGTCAATGGTCCAAATGTGTTAATGTCAGTTTAGAATCTGACACAGACGTCGAAGTAGTGGTGGGGAAAAAAAAGTATGGCAGTGTACAAAGCGTGTTACAGCAAAAAAAAAAAAAAAGAAAAAAAAGAAAGGCGGTGTATCAAACGATAAAACAGGGACCCTCGCCTGCCACTGATAACATGTGGAAGAAGGTTCTCGTTCAGTACAGGCGATGAAACTTTACACCAGTCTGTGCAAGCGACGTCAGTCACTGGCCACCTGCTCCATTGGCTGAATACCTGTTTATTCAATAGGATCGCCGCATATGCTCGATGCCGGCACTTAGACGGTATTCGTTTTCGATGTTTTGGAAGAGAGAGGTGGGGTAAAAATCTATCAGATGGAATTAACGGAGCTTTTATGGTTCTGGATGGTACAGAATAACGATGACAGAATGTTTGGGTGATAGACGTGAATGGGTCCTGAGGGACGCGGATCTGCTTCAGTGTTGAGTCTTCCTAATTTTCGCCATAAGAAACACGACCGTAACTATTCGCACTGTCTTTTATACTACGTCATGTTGCAGGAGCAAGCTTCATTTGGCTCTGACCTTATACATCGTACATGGGTGGTGGAGCTATGACAACATGTTCCTACTTCCACCGAGTGGTCAACACATGCTCCTATAGCATTAACTCAGCTCATTCTGTTTCTACACAGGTTGCAGAATGTGATAGATATTTCTCTCTCCGACTTCTGGATAAAATTGCTAATACTGATCTCGTTATGAACTACAGCGTGTTTTACGGTATATCGCTCCATATCAATGGCGTCTTTCCGATCCTGACCGTCCATAATGCATAATGATTAACTGACACCACTCCACTTAGATGGATGGAACCTTTGCGGAACACTAGATATCTGCTACTTGTCGCTGTGGAACATGGGTTTAAATGTAGAGGTCACAACCTTAATACAGTTGTTTGGAAGCGTTCCTCAATGCTATATACTCGTCCTATTTCCATATGCTGCGATGCCCTCCACATATTTTTATTTTTATTTTTTAATTTTTTCCAATAAGATAACAGTATCTGTTTTTTATTTGTGCTGCCTCATGCATGTTGTCAACAGTACCTTCCAGCGATGGTCAGCACTGGAACAGTAATCATGTATGTGACTGCAAAATGAAGGAACAATGCGTTTCAAAACAGAGCATACGCTACCCTGTCGATGGAAGGATGAGATCAACTGTACAGGTCATCACCTTAGAATAGCTGTTGGAATCACTCTAAAATACCGCAGACTCGTCCAGCTTCCATATCTTGCGATGTCTTCCACATTTTTGTCAATGAGAAACACCGCGTCTGTGTTTTATTTCTACCATATTGTGTTGTGCTAGCTGTATAGTTTATGCCATGTAATGTTCAGTTTTCTGTGAGAGCGAGAGGATCGAAACGTGTTAATGTTGGTTTAGCAGCAACTGACACGGATCTCTAAGTCATGGTAGAAAAAACAAAGTGTATGTTGGTGTACACTGATTGGGTGTGTCACAACCTAAAAGAACAATGTATTAAACTGCTTATGAGGGAGCAATACAGGAACCCTCTCCTGTGATTGATAGTGTGTTGGATATGGTCATCCTACAGTACAGGTGATGAAACTTTACACCGGTCTGTGGAAGCGACTTCGATCACAAACCACCTGTTCCAATGAACCAATACCTGTATATTTAATAGGATCGCCACATATGTGTGGGTGATAGTCATGAATGCACCCTGAGAGACACAGATCTCTTTCAGACCACCTGTATGTAGGTTGGAGATGTGTCGCAATGCAGTAGCAAAATCTTTGTCCTACCTCCATGCCATGTATGATGTGTAGTCTTCCCAACTTTCCCAACAAGAAACACCACCATAACTGCTCATGATATCTCTTCTACTACCTCATGTTGCAGGGGAAAGCTTCGTTTCGTGCTGGCCTTACACAATTTACGCATTTGGCGGAGCTATGACACTATGTTCCTCTTTCCACTGGGTGGTCAAAACGCGCTCCTGTTGCATTAACTCAAATGGTTCAAATGGCTCTGAGCACTATGGGACTTAACTTCTAAGGTCATCAGTCCCCTAGAACTTAGAACTAATTAAACCTAACTAACCTAAGGACACCACACACATCCATGCCCGAGGCAGGATTCGAACCTGCGCGATTCCAGACTGTAGCGCCTAGAACCGCTCGGCCACTGCGGCCGGCTGCATTAAGTCGGCTCGTTCTGTTTCCCCATAGGCCGCAGAAGGTCTTAGACGTAGCAATCTCTGCCTTCAGTTCAGGTCAGACTTAAACTCTGGCGATCACATACACTAAGTTGCAGGGAGGCAGGGAAGAGGCTTAGGAGCAGTTACAAGATGCAGAGGGATTGTCTAAAAACGGTGCTAGAGTTTTTGGTGTATGGGATCCTAAGCAAACAGGTTCGAAAAAGAAAAGGTGGCTCATTTGGAGATATGAGAGTGGCACGAATATGCTTCACAAGTGGCTGTAATAAGTAAGAGACGTCTCTACAGGATCCAACGCAAATATGTGGTTGAATGGATAGACTTGATTCCAAATAGCGGACAGCATTTTGGAGAGCATTTCCACCTGGAAGCATAACACTACCAGCGACCCATGTGTGTGTCTGTAGATTCAAGATCACCAAGTATGCGGGGTGATGGTAACATAGGCGTTATGATCGTGTTTTTAATAGTGCAGTTCTCATGCTAAATGTATGTTGTGGACTGTAGAATCCCTCTGTGGTCAGCTTCAGATGTCATTTCTCAATTGTGTTCCTTAAAAGAACCTCGTGTTCCCTCTATGGATTCTCAGTTGTCCTATTTGGCGAGTGTAATCCCACTACTGAAAACAAAATTATTTGCCATGCAAAGCGACTTTTATGATCAATTTAATTAATTGGCCTATTAAACTGATATCAATGATGATGCTGCCTGGCAGTTGGAAGAGATGGCTAAGGCGCCACGGAATGATTCTTGACAAGTAAGTTTTTTTTTCATTGCGGCGATATCTTTTAACGCAATTCCAGTCTCTCACCTACACAGGGCGAGACAGGTTCACACTATTTGTTTCGTTAAAGCTGGTGTCATACAGAATCGCATTGGTAAAAGCGGACCTGTCATAATGTGCAAAACAGCATGTCCTCTTGAATTATAGCTTCTTGTTGTCAAACATAAAGTGAACGTGTTTCTTTCTAACGTGTGTGCCAATGGCATGAAAGATTGTCTGGAATGTTTTTAATACATACGTGCATGACAGTTTATTTACAGACACTGAGCGTGAGAGATGCTCTCAGGGCGTGTAGTTTGTTCAAAAAGCTGAAAGAAGTTGCTTAATATAGATTTTTTCCAGCAGTTGAACATAAAAATGATACCGACCTAGCTCATAAAACTAAAATAAAGTGGACTTTACCTATTTTCGTGGGAGGAGGACAGTTATTGTGATCGTAAATGTGTTTTCCTGTTTTTTTAAATCCATTCTTGATTATATATGCGCTGACATCAAAAGCAAGTGTTTTCCATTGCAGAACGAGAGGTCGATTGGAGGCGTTGGGGGCCCACCCAGTCTGGGTCAGGTCGCCATCACAGGTGCGCTCCCTAACCATTAGGGGCGGCTGTGTCACTATACCTTAGACAAACAAGTTGCACTTGAGGTGGCTGTCCTTCTACCTCCTGTTGTTTGGTTGACTATACACGCTACTGTGTTGGTGTAGGTGCATCGCCTTAAGGCAGCAGCCAGATGGTGGAAAGCCAAGTGATGCGTGCCATCTGGACCATTCTCCGGATGAGTGGGGTTATGCTACTTAATTTCTCTTTTGTGTTGTCTAGGACCACCGCCTGTTGGCATGCTATGTATTGCAAATGGCCCGAAGGGGGCGGCAGTGGGGCCATGTCTGCTGTGAGTGGTTGCCAGAACCAGCCGCTCTCTGCCTAGGTGTGGTGTGTGGGGGCTCTGTCACTATATTTTAGATGAACAAATTATGCTTTATTGTTTTGGCTTAGGAGCGTCACCCAAGGTGGCGGCCAGATAGTGGAAGACATTGAATCCGCCGTAGCATCGTGATGGGAAGGGTGAGTTGTGGTGGTAGAGTCCTGAGTGTCGTCCGACGCCGGATATTCGTCTGGGTCACTCATCCGAAGCAGGCAATCATCGGATGGCGTATGGCGCCGTTTCTTGCGTTTTCGAGGGGACCGTAGTTTCCGGACATGTTGTTCTGTGTCATCATCTGATGCGGTCTCCATTGATAGGAAGGCAGAGGTCGGGACAATTTCAGTTTCTACTTCCATCTTCTCTTTAGGCTCGTCTTGGTGGCACAATTGATCACCGTCTTGAGGCAAGTCTGCCGATGACGTCGTAGAGGGGGATGTGCTGTCCGCCACGCTGTCATCGACCACTGACTGCAATATGGTGTTACGATCCTGGGCAGGAGCAGCTGTTGCGGTTGCAGCCGCAGCATACGTGATGGGGAGTGAAGTAGGCGTCGCCGGGGATGGAACTTCACCAACCGGTGTCTGAGTCAGTCGGCGTTGAATGCAGGCCGATCTGACATGTCCTTCCTGGCCACAGCCGGCGCAAGTACGCGGTTGTCCGTCGTACATGACAATGGCTCTGCAGCCGCCAATTACTAGATAGGATGGCACATCGTTCGTCAGTTCAATCTCCATTTAAGACGGGGTACGTCTCAAACGTTTGCCATTTTTCAGCCAAGTGGCTTAGCACGTTGCCGTACGGTTTGAAAGCTGTCATCACAACATCTGGCGGGACTTCGAATGGCAGCTCGAAGACCCTCAAGAGTGCGAAGGCCTGATCCAGCGTGGTCGCTCGCGACAGTTCCTATGTGACCATCAGAATGATTAAATTTACGTCCATGAGCGTGTCGGCACACAACATCAGTGAACGCCTTTTCATTGGTCATTTTTATGTAGACGACACTTTGTGTTATAGAAAAGTGGATCCCAATGATGTCTTGAGGTGCAATATGAAGTTCTTCCCGGATGAAACGTTCAATGTCAAGTGCTCGAGATCTTGCGTGGTCCGCTTGAAATGTGATCTCAATTGTGGACTTGCGTTACGAGTGCGCCATGGCACTACCGAGACACGGACGTGTGACACTCGCCGCAGCGGAAGGTAAACAGTAAACACTCGCGCGCGCGGTGCGCTAACAGGGGGACACAGGCACGACGACCTTGCCCCACCGCTGCTAACAGTGGACTTCCGGCTATCTCGTCTGCTAACCACTGAGCTACCCAAGCACGACTCACGGCCCGTCCTCACAGCTTTAATTCCACCAATACTTCCTCTCCTACCTTCCAAACTTCACAGAAGCTCTCCTGCGAACCTTGCAGAACTAGCACTCGAACCCGAGTTCGAGTCTCGGTCCGGCACACAGTTTTAATCTGCCAGGAAGTTTCATATCAGCGCACATTCCGCTGTAGAGTGAAAATTTCATTGTAGTTTCTCCAGTTTTTCTGTAGGCAGTATCTATATTACCCCTATTGATATATACCTCTACAAGTTTACATTTGTGCTCTAGCCATCCGTGGTCGGCCAGTTTGGACTTCCTGTCGATCTCATTTTTGAGACGATTGTATTTCTTTTCGCTTGCTTCATTTACTGCATTTTTATATCTTCTCCTTTCATAATTTAAATTCAATATCTCTTCTATTACCCAGTGATTTCTACTAGTCCTCACCTTTTTATCTACTTGATCCTCTGCTTCCTTCACTATTTCATTCTTCTTCTACTGTATTTCCTTCCCCTGTATTTGTCAATCGTTCCCTCCTGCTCTGCCTGAAACTTTCTACAGCCTCTGGTTCTTTCAGTTTATCCAGGACCCATCTCCTTAAATTGTTACATTTTTTCCAGTTTCTTCAGTTTTAATCTACAGTTCACAACCAATAAATTGTGGTCAGAGTCCACATCTGCCTCAGGAAACGTCTGACAATTTAAAACCTGGTTCCTAAATTCAGCCTTACCATTACATAATCTGAAGCTTGCACTGGATAGAGTAGCATGGAGAACTGCATCAAACCAGTCTCAGGACTGAAGACCACAACAACATGAAATCGTCAAGTGTCTCCCGACTTCTTCCACGTATACAACCTTCTTTCATGATTATTAAACCAATGGTTAGCTATGATTAACTCATGCACTGCGCGAAATTTTATCAGACAGCTTCCTCTTTCATTCCTTACCCCCAGTCATTATTCACCTACTACTTTTCCTTCTCTTCCTTTCCTTACTAGTGAATTCCAGTCCCCCATGACTATTAAATATTCGTTTCCCTTAACTATCTGTATAATTTCTTTACCGCATCATACATTTCTTCAATATCTTCACCACCTGCGGAGCTAGTTGGCATATAAACTTGTACTACTGTGGTAGGTATGGGCTTCGTGTCTATTTTGGCTACAATAATGGGTTCACTATGCTGTTCATCGTAGCTTATTTGCGTTCCTATTTTTTAATCATTATTAAACCTTTTCCTGCATTACCACTATTTAATTTTGTATTTATAACCCTGTATTTACCTGACCAGAAGTCTTGCTCCTCCTGCCACTGCACTTCACAAACTCCAACTATACCTAAATTCAACCTATCCATTTCCATTTTTAAATTTTCTAACCTAGCTGCTCCGTTAAGGGATGTGACATTCCACGCTCCGATCCGTAGAACGCCAGTTTTCTTTTTCCTGATAACGACGTCCTCCTGAGCAGTCCACACCCAGAGATCCGAATGCGGGACTATTTTATCTCTGGAATATTTTCCCCAAGAGGAAACCATCACCATTTAACCATACAGTAAAGCTGCATGCCCTCGAGAAAAATAACGGCTGTAGCTTCCCGTTGCTTTCGGCGTTTCACAGTACCAGCACAGCAAGGCAGCTTTGGTTAATATAACAAGGCCAGTTCAGTCGATCATCCAGACCGTTGCCGCTGCAGCTACTGAAAAGGCTGCTGCCCTGATTTTTTACTTGTCTCATTCTGGCTGCATTTCCGCAAACTTTTTTTAAGGTATCTGGCGCTTTGATTTATCTTTTTCTCCATTTTATCTGGTCTTTCTTCATGTTAGCTGCATAGTCCTGCACTGTCCCGTTCTGTGATTATCGAACACGAAAACTCCCTCATGGTACCAAACACCACGTGTAAATTGACAAACTACTGATGTCAAGTGAACGGATCGTGATCCTATTGGTTGGCTAGCGGACTATAGGGAGAGGCAAATATTAGCCACGATCGCATAGGAAACTAAACTGCAGCCTAACTGTACTTGAAGTGACTCTTCCTATTTACACAAAATTGATTGTGAAAGCTGATAATGTTCTTCTGGAACAAAAAATGATGCCTAATAAGTTAATTTATTCAACTTCCAGTAGTAGAAAACACGCCTAATCACATTACAGTCAGTCACAAATTTACAAAATCCGTTTACTCTGTGGAGAAAAGGAAGGAGAGAAGAAGAAGAAGAAGAAGAAGAAGAAGAAGAAATAGAACGGATGATTCGACATTTCGCATTCCTTAATCATCGAAATATACCTCTCAATGGCCTGTTGAACACTTTAACCTTAACTTCCACAATTTCATAAATATTTGTAACTCTCGACTCTCTTAATAGGGCTACATGTTCACTCGACTGGGTCTGCCCCACTACTGGCTTCGCTCTCGCTACTATTCACTTTGTCCCGCTAGAAAAGGAGGGAGACTAGAAAGTTCTAGAAGCTAAGTATCGCCAGTTAGCGCAAGACGCTAAGATGCTCGCTAGTAAGGATATCGATCACTTACATATCGGAGGTGAACTGAGTCCCCTATCGGATGATTAGTCCGATAAATGATTGTAAGTTGTGATCCAGACTTGATATTTCACTCTTGGTACCTCTCTTCTGTGTTACAATATACCCAGAGGCTATCTGATATGTCTTGCTAGTCTACGACCCATGGGATAATGTCGCGGCGGAATTCATTACCGTGTACGCTTAGTTATAGAATGGAGGAATCATTCAGGAAACAACGGCGTGGCACGTACTAATTGGTCGTGCATACATATGATGTCCCGATGACGCAAGAGTAAGGTATTTGTTCTTTTGAGGATGTCGTCGTTTCGAAAACTTTGTTCATCACTACTCTGTAAGGGTAATAACGATTGATAAAGATCCCTACTAGCTATGTGCAGAGGTTATTTTATGTTTCGATAGGAGATTCGACTTATCATTTTTTGTTTTGTAATTCGACTGGCGAGGACTGAATCTGACTTCAAACTAACATATGGCTGTAAAGTCAGTACCCATTTGTAACAATAAATACTTCAAAAAGTAAAGAACATAGTTTTATTACTATTGAACACATTATTAGGTTATACAATTCGGTCATTAACCTACATTTCAAGCTATACACCCGTATTTTTCACACAAACCTTGAATCTTTTAGTAAAAGCCGGCCGGAGTGGCCGAGCGGTTCTAGGTATTTCAGTCAGGATCCGAGAGAACGCTACGGTCGCACATTCGAATCCTGCCTCGGGCATGGATGTGAGTGATGTCCATAGGTTAGTTAGGTTTAAGTAGTTCTAAATTCTAGCCCCCCCCCCCCCCCCTCCCCAAGAATCATGGACCTTGCCGTTGGTGGGGAGGCTTGCGTGCCTCAGCTATACAAATGGCCGTACCGTAGGTACAACCACAACGGAGGGGTATCTGTTGAGAGGCCAGACAAACGTGTGGTTCCTGAAGAGAGGCAGCAGCCTTTTCAGTAGTTGCAGGGGCAACAGTCTGGATGATTGACTGATCTGGCCTTGTAACACTATCCAAAACGGCCTTGCTGCGCTGGTACTGCGAACGGCTGAAAGCAAGGGGAAACTACAGCCGTAATTTTTCCCCAAGGGCGTGCAGCTTTACAGTATGGTTAAATGATGATGGCGTCCTCTTGGGTAAAATATTCCAGAGGTAAAATAGTCCCCCATTCGGATCTCAGGGCGAGGACCACTCAGGAGGACGTCGTTATCAGGAGAAACAAAACTGGTGTTCTACAGGTCGGAGCGGGGAATGTCAGATCCCTTAATCGAGTAGGTAGGTTAGAAAATTTAAAAAGGGAAATGGATAGGTTTAAGTTAGATATAGTAGGAATTAGTGAAGTTCGATGGCAGCAGGAACAAGAATTTTGGTCAGGTGAAATCAGGGTTATAAATACAAAATCAAATGGGGGTAATGCAGGAGTCGGTTTAATAATGAATAAGAAAATAGGAGTACGGGTAAGCTACTACAAACAGCATAGTGAACGCATTATTGTGGCCAAGATAAACACGAAGCCCACGCCTACTACAGTAGTACAAGTTTACATGCCAACTAGCTCTGCAGATGACGAAGAAATTGAAGAAATGTATGAAGAAATAAAATAAATTATTCAGGTAGTGAAGAGAGACGAAAATTTAATAGTCATGGATGACTGGAATTCGAGAGTAGGAAAAGGGAGAGAAGGAAACGTAGTAGGTGAATATGGATTGGCGCTAAGAAATGAAAGAGGAAGCCGCGTGGTAGAATTTTGCACAGAGCATAACTTAATCATAGCTAACACTTGGTTCAAGAATCATAAAGGAAGGCTGTATACATGGAAGAAGCCTGCAGATACTGACAAGTTTCAGATAGATTATATAATGGTAAGACAGAGATTTAGGAACCAGGTTTTAAATTGTAAGACATTTCCAGGGGCAGATGTGGACTCTGACCACAATCTATTGGTTATGAACTGTAGATTAAAACTGAAGAAACTGCAAAAAGGTGAGAATTTAAGAAGATGGGACCTGCATAAACTGACTAAACCAGAGGTTGTACAGAGCTTCAGGGAGAGCATAACGGAACAATTGACAGGAATGGGGGAAAGAAATACAGTAGAAGAAGAATGGGTAGCTTTGAGAGATGAAGTAGTGAAGGCAGCAGAGGATCAAGTAGGTAAAAAGACAAGGGCTAGTAGAAATCCTTGGGCAACAGAAGAAATATTGAATTTAATCAATGAAAGGAGAAAATACAAAAATGCAGTAAATGAAGCAGGCAAGAAGGAATACAAACGTCTCAAAAATGAGATCGACAGGAAATGCAAAATGGCTAAGCAGGGATGGCTAGAGGACAAATATAAGGACGTAGAGGCTTATCTCACTAGGGGTAAGATAGATACTGCCTATAGGAAAATTAAAGAGAACTTTGGAGATAAGAGAACCACTTGTATGAACATCAAGAGCTCAGATGGAAACCCAGTTTTAAGCAAAGAAGCGAAAGCAGAAAGGTGGAAGCAGTATACAGAGGATCATACAAGGGTGATGTACTTGAGGACAATATTATGGAAATGGAGAAGGATGTAGATAAAGATGAAATGGGAGATACGATACTGAGTGAAGGGTTTGACAGAGCACTGAAAGACCTGAGTCGAAACAAGGCCCCGGGAGTAGACAACATTCCATTAGAACTACTGACGGCCTTGGGAGAGCCAGCCCTGACAAAACTCTACCATCTGGTGAGCAAGGTGTATGAGACAGGCCAAATACCCTCAGACTTTAAGAAGAATACAATAATTCCAATCCCAAAGAAAGCAGGTGCTGACAGATGTGAAAATTACCGAACAATCAGTTTAATAAGCCACGGATGCAAAATACTAACGCGAATTATTTACAGACGAATGGAAAAACTGGTAGTAGCCGACCTCGGGGAAGATCAGTTTGGATTCCGTAGAAATGTTGGAACACGTGAGGCAATACTGACCCAACGACTTATCTTAGAAGAAAGATTAAGGAATGGCAAACCTACGTTTCTAGCATTTGTAGACTTAGAGAAAGCTTTTGACAATGTTGACTGGAATACTCTCTTTCAAATTGTGAAGGTGGCAGGGGTAAAATACAGGGAGCGAAAGGCTATTTACAATTTGTAAAGAAGCCAGATGGCAGTTACAAGAGTCGAGGACATGAAAGGGAAGCAGTGGTTGGGAATGGAGTGAGACAGGGTTGAAGCCTCTCCCCGATGTTATTCAATCTGTATATTGAGCAAGCAGTGAAGGAAACAAAACAAAATTCGGAGTAGGTATTAAAATCCATGGAGAAGAAATAAAAACTTTGAGGTTCGCCGATGACATTGTAATTCTGTCAGAGACAGCAAAGGACTTGGAAGAGCAGTTGAACGGAACGGACAGTGTCTTGAAAGGAGGGTATAAGATTAACATAAACAAAAGCAAAACGGGGATAATGGAATGTAGCCGAATTAAATCGGGTGATGCTGAGGGAATTAGATTAGGAAATGAGACACCTAAAGTAGTTACGGAGTTTTTCGTATTTGGGGAGAAAAATAACTGATGATGGTCGAAGTAGAGAGGATATAAAATGTAGATTGTCAATGGCAAGGAAAGCGTTTCTGAAGAAGAGAAATTTGTTAACATCAAGTACAGATTTAAGTGTCAGGAAGTCGTATCTGAAAGTATTTGTATGGAGTGTAGCCATGTATGGAAGTGATAGATGGACGATAAATAGTTTGAACAAGAAGAGAATAGAAGCTTTCGAAATGTGGTGTTACAGAAGAGTGCTGAAGATTAAATGGGTAGATCACATGGCTAATGAGGAAGTGTTGAATAGAATTGGGGAGAAGAGGAGTTTGTGGCACAACTTGACTAGAAGAAGGGATCGGTTGGTAGGACATGTTCTGAGGCATCAAGGGATCACCAATTTAGTATTGGAGGGCAGCGTGGAGGGTAAAAGTCGTAGAGGGAGACCAAGAGATGAATACACTAAGCACATTCAGAGGGATGTAGGCTGCAGTAGGTACTGGGAGATGAAGAAGCTTGCACGGGATAGAGTAGCATGGAGAGCTGCATCAAACCAATCTGAGGAATGAAGACCACAACAACAACAAGAAGTTCTAGGGGACTGATGACCTCAGATGTTAACTCCCATAGTGCTCAGAGCCACTTGAACCATCTTTTAGTGAAAGAAAGCACACCTTTCCTCAGCATCTCAACTGAGTCATTTGTAAACAGTTCACGGATATTTTGTTCGAGACTGTTAATTTTCTTTGGTTTTTACTTGTACACTTACTCTTTAGCACAACCCCAAAGGAAGAAGTCGCTTGGGGTTAGATCAGGGCTGCCTGCAGGGCATGCTGTTGGTCCCCGGCGCTCACTCCACCCGTCAGGGAAACTGTCATCAAGACATTCTCTCACTAGAATAGTGTCCAAAGCTCCACCTTGCATAAACAGCAATTGCCTTCCATTTTCCCATTCTTGAATCACACGCCATTCGCTCGTTTGAAGCATCTCCAAGTGCTGTGTACCATTAATGGTGTCACGTAGCATGAATGGGCCAGAGGATTTGCTTGAAGTCGTCCCGCACTAGATGGTTCCATTGGTCTTGAGTGAATTTTTTGAACCGTTACATTTGGATCCAGATTTTACCAATAATGACAACTGTGACGGTTCAAAAAACCTCCAACGTGAAATACTGCTTCATCAGACCACGGGATATTGTGGTGCAGATCAGGATATCATCTCGCCAACCAAGCATGATCTCGCAAAATTTCGATCTCCTGTCCGAGTCCTCTTCGAACAGTTGTTGCACTTCATGTCACATGACAGTCCCGTTTCTCTAGGCAGCTTGTCTTGTCGACTTTGTAGGAGTCTGTTCAAAGTTGTGCTGAACACTGCTCACATTGTCTTCCGATTTGTATGCTGGGGGCCTTCGAGATCGACTTGCATCTTCGACGCTACCGGTCCTCATTAATTTCTTATGTCAGTATTATGTTTTTGTTTTATTGTCTTAAGGCTAAGCGTTGCATTCCAACCTCCCTCTTCCCTCCACCATCTTTGCACTTGCACCGCCGACCTCCAAACTTCATATCTGGCGACCATCTCAGCTCTGTCTTCTACTGTGAATACGTTAGCCATTTTTTTAGTTTTCATTGGATCAGCCTCTGAAATCAGAATGGTGAATCTCAAGTTAGTGAACGTTGTTAGACACCAGCAAGAGGTGATAGTGCTTTCTAGGAGAACCAAAGTTAAAAAAAAAAAAAAAAGGTATTGACTTTACGAGTGGTTCAAGTGGCTCTGAACATTATGCGACTTAACTTCTGAGGTCATCAGTCCCCTAGAACTTAGAACTACTTAAACCTAACTAACCTAAGGACATCACACTGATCCATGCCCGAGACAGGATTCGAACCTGCGACTGTAGCGGTCGCGCAGTTCCAGACTGAAGCGCCTAGAACCGCTCGGTCACTGAGGCCGGCTATTGACTTTACAGCCACCCTGTATAATAAGAGTGGAAAAACAAGGTTCTTCAGATACATGGGCAGAGACACCGTTACGATGATAGTAGAGGGAACCATAGACAAAGTATCCTGTTTTGGTCGCAGAGTGGAGTATTTCGAGTCTGGAGGTAATACAGGGTGTTACAAAAAGGTACGGCCAAACTTTCAGGAAACATTCTTCACACACAAAGAAAGAAAATATGTTATGTGGACATGTTTCCGGAAACGCTTACTTTCTATGTTACAGCTCATTTTATTACTTCTCTTCAAATCACATTAATCATGGAATGGAAACACACAGCAACAGAACGTACCAGCGTGACTTCAAACACTTTGTTACAGGAAATGTTCAAAATGTCCTCCGTTAGCGAGTATACATGCATCCACCCTCCGTCGCATGGAGTCCCTGATGCGCTGATGCAGCCCTGGAGAATGGCGTATTGTAACACAGCCGTCCACAATACGAGCACGAAGAGTCTTTACATTTGTTACCGGGGTTGCGTGGACAAGAGCTTTCAAATGCCCCCATAAATGAAAGTGAAGAGGGTTGACGTCAGGAGAGCGTGGAGGCCATGGAATTGGTCCGTCTCTTCCAATCCATCAGTCACTGAATCTGTTGTTGAGAAGCGTACGAACATTTCGACTGTAATGTGCAGGAGCTCCATCGTGCATGAACCACATGTTGTGTCGTACTTGTAAAGGCACATGTTCTAGCAGCACAGGTAGAGTATCCCGTATGAAATCATAACGTGCTCCATTGAGCGTAGGTGGAAGAACGAAACTAAAATGAGCTCTAACATGAAAATTAAGCGTTTCCGGACACATGTCCACGTAACATTTTTTCTTTATTTGTGTGTGAGGAATGTTTCCTGAAAGTTTGGCGGTACCTTTTTGTAACACCCTGTATATGCTCAGCTGTGCTGGTAGATAAGCGCACTGCAAGGGAGAAATGAGGGAACGTCTTTTCCAGCACAAAACTGTGATCTATGTCTGCAGCTCACAAATTTCGGTAAATGACTATCAGAGTAAAGTTTAGAACCCTTGTCATAAATCTGATTTCCACCTCCACAAACTTTCAACGCTGTTTATTCCTTTACACTTCGGAGTTATTACCATAGCTGCTTCAAACCATGTACCATCTGTCACTTTTTCTTTTCGTCAGCATTCCTTTTATGTTTGTTTCCTCGACTCTTTAATCATTTGTGTGATACATACACTATAGACTGACGAAGACGATTAGTTTTGGCATATACCATTATTTTCTGCTTTGTTGCTTATCGCATTTTGTCATACGAGTATATCACATATACCAGAGCGTCCCACATCTTCAGCGTCAACATTATGGAAACGACAGAGAATGTTAAAATGAGTATTTCAAGACAATGATCGAGTCGTTGAAATAAATATTTCTTGAACAAGCAATGAGTGTGGAGCACCCGTTTGCGGACTGCTTTTTTTTTTTTTTTTTTTTTTGACAACGAATAAAGGCGTGCTGCATCGACATTGGCGGCGCCACATCGGATGCCTATACGCAGTCTGTGGTATTCCACGGAGGAGCCACAGTGCACGACTGTCCGTCAAGGACTGCGCATTATGTATTTAAAATCTGCTTCAGCATTATATAGCGACCAAAAAGAAGAAGAAATGTACTGATAAAATTTCGTAGCGAATGTCATTCGACCAGGAATAAGAATGGGCGGGCTGAAGGGGGCATTGGGGAATTGGAAATAATCCTCTGTCAGCAATATTGTGGCACATGTTCATAACAACGCGCATCAAAGCAGACGGGAACAAAACATGCAGATAAAACCCATGTACCAATGTGTAGTACCTGAATCGTAGAGTTAAGGCCAATGTGTTCTTCTGACGGTCGGAAATATATAAAATTAATGTAAATGGGCTATTAGTTTCAAAATATTAACTACCATGCTGACGTAATACGGAACATTATTATTGTTATTATTATTATTATTATTGTTTCCAGTTAGTCATTACTGATGCTGTGTTCCATATTAAGTACTACTACTGTTCTCTCAGGAAAAAATAGTAGAACACCGACCTGACTCAGTTACCGTCACTGACCATTCGAATAGCATTAGAATTTCTGCAAAGTCCATGATAAAATTTGTATTTGGATAACAAAGTATATGAGATTGTAAACCGTTTTTGTGGATAACTTTATGTAGCGTTATAAATATAAAAATTCTAATGAAATTGTAGTCAACACTGGATGCAAATTTCGTCTTTGTAGCATAATTTCATATGGGAATAAACTTACCTGAAGTTAAGGTCACTCTTACATATAAGAGAAATCCTGAAAATTTGACAGGCGTAAATTAATTCCAGAAACTGTGGTCGTCATGTGTGTGTGCTTTAAATCTATGTATGTTAGCCGATTTATGTATAAGTTTAGTGAGACTATTTGCTTCTCATTAGTGCTGCAATTGTGGTGCTTCTGAAAAGTATTTTATCATAGAGGCAAGCCTGCTTTCCTACGCCCACTTCATAGATAGATGCCAACAGTGAACACAGCTACTGCTGATGGTAGTTGTCTGCTTGTTGAGTTGCTTGCTAGAGGTGAGACCATCAATGCGGTACAATACTGTGAAGCACTGGAAAAACTTAGGCTCGCAGTCAAAACAAAAGGCGCGGAATGCTCAGTAAAGACACTGCGTTGCTTTATGAAGACACACGTCCCAATTCCGCGCGTGTCACTCAAAACCTCATTCAACAATGCGGTTGGTAGCAGTTCGATCACCGGTCGTACAGTCCCGACCTCCTTCTGACCACCACTTTTTTTCAAAACTGAAGCATGATTCTGGAGGAATGTATTCTGACAGCGATGTCGACGCAAAAATCTGTCTTCAGCAGTAGATTTTTGCGAAAAGGCCACAGAAAAGTTGTTTACTGTCATAAAAAATGTCTGAACAATATTGACAAATATGTAGAAAATAATTTTAAAAAATGATCTTTCTTCTAAAAATAAAATACCGTTTGAAAAAAACTGTTTTATGAGTTTTTTCCAAAACAGTACTTACTCTTTGGACATGCGTTCTACATTTCCAAATGTTAAAGGTCACTTTTTTGTTATAGTGTGATTTTAGAGAGAGTATGAAAGAGCTTCTCAGTATCCACCTAGTTTCTCAGTGAAACTCAAGTCGCATCAGCACTTAGCATCAATCTTAATTGAGTGTAAATGTACTGTGCTTTGATGTTGTTATAGTGACTAACTGCAATTCATAGTTCGTATGCATACCAGGTGCGACAATAAAGTAATGAGACTGATTTTCTTTGCAAGATGTGGCAACCCTGCAGGCTTGCATAGGCACAATATCTTTGACCTTGGTCTATAAGCTGCTTCTAGTCTAAGAGGCACATCGATGTAACTGCTCAGTAATGAGATGAGTTGTAATAACTTAACATGTGTTTGTGTCTCTCGTCACGGAAATGGAACCGCATAATATTGCGCAATGGTATGCCATTTGTTTTTCCGTTAAATTGAGTGAAAACGCGACGACAACTTACAGTAAGCTTTACAAGGCCTTTAGAGGAGGTTATGTCAAAAGCTCAAGTTTTTCATTGGCATAAAATGTTTAGTGAAGGCAGAACGATTGTTGAAGACTGCAGTGGACGACCATCAACCTCACGGACGGATGTCAACTTGACCAGGGTGCATGAACTCGTAATATCTGATCGAAGATTATCCACGAAAATTATTGCAGAAGAACTGAACATCAATCGAGAAACGGTTCGTCTAATAATAACTGAAGATCTTGCTATGAGAAAGATTTGTGCAAAAATGGTCCCCAAAAATCCCACACCATAACAGCGAGAAACAGGAAAAATGTGGCAAACGATCTGTTAGAGCAATCGGAAATCAATCCAAAACTGTTTAGCCCTGTTATCACTGATGATGAAGTTGGTTTTTTCAGTAAAATCCAAAGACAAAACGCCAAAGTTCGCAATGGTGCTCAAAGGGATCACCCAGACCAAAAAAAGCTGGCATGTCAAAGTCAAAAGTGAAATGCACGCTTGTGTGCTTCTTTGATTGCAAGGGAATTGGTGATAAAGAGTGGATGCCTCCTGGACAAGCAGTTAACCAAATTTTAGAAAGACTTCGTGAAGGAGTTCTTCGTGTCTGTGCCAACATTGCTGATAATTGGATTCTGCATCACGATAATGCGTCATTCCATCTGCTCTGTCAGTACAGCAATTTTTAACCTCAAAACAAATTTCAGTATTACCATAATCACCTTATTCACCAGATATCGCTCAGTGCGACTTTTCTCTATTTCCAAGAGCCAAAACGGTGGTCAAGGGACGCGATTTTCAAATAACACGAGATGTCCAAAAAGCTGTGACGAGGGTCTTGGAGGATATTACAGAAGATGAGTTCCAGAAATGTTACCATCAATGGCAGAGGCGCTGGAAAAAGTGTGTGTAATCACGTGGAACTACTTTGAAGAAGACAACACTAACCTTGACTAAAATGGTAAACAACATTTTTTTTTCACGTCAGTCTCATTACTTTATTGTGGCAGCTCATACATCTGATATGTTGAAACTAGATGCTTTTCTACATACTGTTTATTGCGACCAATATCGCTTACTCTCGTGGACTGAAATATTTTGAACTAGCTGCACCAACGATCAATTTTATTTTAATGCTTATTATGAAAACTAAGGCACTATAGGTGCGTTTGTGTTTGTTATTAAGGGCTATCCAGACAGCCGTTAGAGACTTGTGTCGCCGTTATATAGATTCTGAAACCTCAGGATGTCTGCTGGCAACTTCCCCTAACGGGAATGTCACATTGATGTACATTTCCCTGAAGAATAATCTGCTGGAATTGCAATTTATCGTTCCCAGGACAAAAAAAAAAAAAAAAAAAATACGTCGCTGACGCAAGGACGGTGTAGTCTGATCGATAGCGCAACTGTCTCCATCTTGACCTCGCTGATTCTGCTGCATCATGCTCACTGTGGTAATGGCGGAAGCGTCAACATATTCTAATTTTTCATATTGCTGCCACAATAAGAAATTGCTAGCATTTATTTTTTGACGCCCCAATCGAGATAAATTAGTCGTTCATAATTTAGACTGCTACCTTCTAATTTATGACGTTGCCGTTCATCTGCATAAATAAAGTTTCTGCATACGTCATACGACGAGCTACACAAATGTCTTTGTACAAAACTTCGATAGCACTTCGTTGCTAATATGTAATCTGGAATAATTTGCTAAAGAGTCTGTAAAGTTGTAGTACGTTCCTAAGCAGATGTTCATAGCAATACAGAAGAAAATTATACCAAATTCGTGACGTAAAAAGGACATAAGGCTAAAGTGAAGGAGATTTCCTGCTCCTGATCATTGGACTTAGACACTCGGAGTGACATATTAACAAAATATTCTTCTTCCACAGAATTTACGTGTTTTTTGCGTACATGATGTACGCACCATTTGTCAACGCTTGGACGGGACGTTGCATTCGACCCATACACTGCCATAATTTAGGGGTTTATTTGCCTGTAATTAAGACGTATTGACCATAATAATCGTGCTGTCCCACGCACGTCAGCTTCGGAGTACGTTTCCAGTTGGTGCTCCATTTCCGTTGCTCACTGTGATGAACCTGTTACCCCACCGCTGCAGGACTGCGTCTGCAGGGATCTCGTACACTCTCTTGACAATGCACCAGTCCTGTTGCATATGGGCTTAGTGTGAGATGACACGTCTAACTATATTCCTAAAGTCCTTACGTACATACAAAAACAGGCTGGTTTCCTATTCGAGAGCATTTACCTCCTTCTGCCCATCCAGAACTACGTTTCCCGTGGTATCACTAGATCAGTTAATGAATATCAGACGATTCCTCCGAAAATGACAAAGACAATTTATTTCTCCGTCTAGGTCCAATCGTAAATTGTGCTCCGTGCTAATAATCAAGCCACTGACTGGGCGTTAAATCGTTTACTTTCGCCCTTCGCACACAATGCAGGAAACTGAAAATTCCGACAGAAAAGTTTGAATTATCACATTACGTTACTGGACTGCCAACTAATAACCTTTCATTGTGTTCCTGTATTTTGAGAAAATTGGCTGATCTCTCAGAAGCTGACAACTATATACAGCAGCACTCTTTGATCATGAAGCTGCAGGAAATGAAGTATTTTGTGATTTACTCTTCATCTCAAAGCTATCACGTCTTGAATTTGTGAGATCATGTAAGGAAATTGCAACTGTGTTGCAGCTCTCCAGATTTCGATTTAATAAATGGGCCGCTTTTCGCTGCTGTCTGCATAATTAGTCTTAGTACTTCAGCACTTGCTTCAATGAAGCTGGTAATTTTTTTTTACAGCTTCATACCTATACATCTCCTCACGAGAATTTGCGTAATAGTAACGTCCCGTCCAGTCCTGCGGCGAACTCTCGTTGAACGCTGATTATGCAAGTCAGCTTAACGTCTGTAGGCTCGAGACGCACAGAGCAAATAGACAGCATTTACGTGATTATCTTTTTATCGTCTGTTGGAAACGTCTTGTAAAAAGTAATATACCTAAGGGGATGGGAGGGATCAGTTCGTGATGACAGTACAGGACGTTAAATACAACCACAACATTAACTGAATTTTCCGTCTGTGCTTGACAGAACATAACAACAGTATTAAGAAACAATTTCCTTATGGTTTGTAGAACATTATTTATTTGACCACAAATCGGATTATACCTTCTTCGAGCACAGTCAAATGACAACTGAATGTTGCAACCACACATTGAATAACGTGAACTTACATATGTATTACTGATACACATGTTAGTGGCGGCCTCACTTATAATTCTAAGCTAAATGCTTGAATTTTTATCATCGAAAGGTTTAACTACCTTTCCCAAAACCAAACTTTAACCTAAGACATGATGGTAAATTTCAGAATGGAAACTACTCCAGGAAGTAACCAATCTTCCATCGCTATTCATGGCGGTGCAACTAGGCCTTTGGATTCTGGAGAGCCTAGAACATCATGTAAGGAAGAGTCGGAGCTTCCGAGTACTTCTCCAAAGATAAGACCCAAGAAAAAACATCTACTGGGGACTCTGAATATCAACACACTTATGAAAGTTGGAAAACTAAAACACCTAACGGACGCTCTCAATCAACGCAACATACTTATATTAGCTCTTCAAGAAACAAGGTATCTGGATGAAAATGCATTTGAATCAGGTGGATACAGGATCTACAAAGGAAAACCAGCCATTAAAAATTCCAATAATACGACTATATTAGGGACCGCATTTATGGTCAAACAGCAACTTACGGAATCAATAACTAATTTTAGCTCCCCATCAGAACGAATTTCATTTCTGACGTTCAAGTCAGGCAATAAACGCTACACTATTATAAATGCACACGCACCTATTAACCAACATAACAGAACAAATGTTGACAAAGTGGAAGATTTCTGGGAAATGCTTGAACACGAAACATCCATATTACCAAAAGAAAATATAAAAATTTTAGTGGGAGACTTTAATGCACAAGTTGGCAAAGAAATAAAATTTAAATCAGTAGTTGGAGATTATCCAGCACATGCAAGAACCAACAGAAATGGGGAAAGACTCATAGATTTTTGTAGACAGTTTAATCTAAAATTAATGTCGACATGTTTCAGGAAACTTGCAAGAAAGAAAAAAACGTGGGTATCACCTAATCCAAATCAAGGTGAATATCAGTTGGACCACGTGGCAATAACGACTCGCAACTACAAGGAAATCTTGGATGTCAGAGTGAGGAAGGGCCTAAACATAGACTCAGATCATTATCTGACAGAAATAAAGACCATGTTCCAACCAAACAAACCTAAACCAAAACCAAGAAGATTTCCAAGAGTAAACACTAAATTTCTCCTGCAAAAGCAGGACAAATTCTGTCATATACTAAACACAAGAAAAATGGATAATTGGGAAGAAATTAAAGAAACAATGATAGAGTCAGTTAAAGAAATGGGACAGCCACGAAGAATACCAAAACACAGATGGTGGAATGAGCTATGTGATGAAGCAATTGACAATCGACTACAGGCATGGAAAAAATGGAACAGCAATAAGAAACACGAATACTGGGAAGAGTTTAAAGAAGAAAGGAAAAAGACAGCAAAAATCATCATATCAGTGAAAAGAAAATATGACAAAGACAGATTAGAAGAAATGGATTCTGATTTCAAAAGGAACAACACTAGAGACTTCTATAAGACTTTCAGAGAAGTTTTAACAGGATTCCAGTCACCAAGTTTACATTTTAAAGATAAAAATGGAAAAATGGGTTTAAGCAATAAAGAGAACTGCCAAATCTTAGCTGAATACTTTGAAAATCTATTAAATTGTGAGGACCCTAATGACAGGTTACAATTTCAAAAACCACAACATGAAAATCCACCGTCGGAACCACCTACAGTAGAAGAAATAGAAAAGATTATCAAAGCATTGAAGAATAACAAAGCACCAGGTGAGGATGGGATAGTGGCAGAAATGTGGAAACTAGGGGGCTTATCCGCAGGTCAGAAAATTCACAAAGTAATTAAAGACATTTGGACAAAAGGAATCATACCCAGTGACTGGAAACAAGAATTGATCCGCCCTCTCCATAAAAAAGGAGATAAAACAGACACCAACAACTACAGGGGCATATCCTTGTTACCAGTGACATACAAAATACTTTCTAAAGCACTTTTAAATAGAATAGAGGAACAAGCAGGACCTAATATAGGAGATTATCAAGCAGGATTTAGAAAAGGTAGATCATGTGCAGAACAGATTCTTAATTTAAAAACAATTTTGAGAGTGAGAGCTACACAAAATAAAAATACAGTAGTTACTTTCGTAGACTTCAAGAAGGCCTACAACTCAGTTGACAGACAAACACTATTCCAGATACTTTATGAATCAGGGATAGATGAAAACACCAGAAGACTTGTTGAACAAACGCTCACAGATACAACATCAAGAATTAAGTTTCAAGGCGAAATTTCTGAACCATTAAAAATCAAAACAGGAGTTCGACAAGGTGACGGACTGTCCCCAATTCTCTTTAACCTGGTTTTAGATAAAGTAGTAAAAACATGGGAAAACACATTAAAAAACAGAGGCACAAAGGGTATAAGCATGGGCCAAGGAAAGAACAAATTTGAAGTAAAATGTTTAGCCTTTGCGGATGATATGGCATTGATAACTGAAAACCGAACAGACGCAACAGTTATGCTTGATATGTTACACGAGATTGCTGAAAAGACTGGGCTAAAAATATCCTACGAAAAAACCGAGTATATAGAACACAAACATAATACAGAAAAGTTTATGAAAATAAAGTATGGAAAAATTAAAAGAGTTGATAGATTCAAATACCTGGGGGAGTGGATCCAAGCCAATGGACTGGATAACACAACAAATAAAGAAAGAATAAAAAAGTTGGAATTTGCATATAGATTAACACAAAACTACTACAATAAAAAATCAGTATCCATACAAGCAAAGATTAAACATTATAATTCAGTTATTAGGACACAAGCAACATATGGATCAGAGTGCCTAACATTGAATAAGAAAGGCGAATTAAGAGAACTAGAAAAAAGAGAGAGAAAAATATTAAGAAAAATTCTAGGTCCTGAGAAAAACAAGGAAAACAGGTGGATTAAAAGGAGAAATGAAGACCTATACAAAAATACAGAAAAGATCACAGATACTATGAGGAAGAGACGGCTAAAATTTTATGGACATTTAAAAAGAATGGAAGAAACACGAATTACAAAGAAAATTTTTAATTACGTTAGTAAGCTGAAAAACACCGTAGGATGGATAGAAGCAGTGAAGAAAGACGCCAACAAAATAGGTGTTACAGAAGAAATAATACGTGACAGGAATAACTTTAGGCTACTTATAGAAAACGCAAACTATGAAGAAGATGCGCCAAAACCTCGACCCAAGAGAGTGTGGACAGATGAGCAGAGACGAGCAGTTGGCGAGAAAATGAAGAAGTACTGGGAAGAACGGAAGAAAAAGAAACACCATAAGTCTTAAGTTGTATGCGGTCCATAGCTGGCCAAATTCATAATTAAAAAAAAAAAAAATTACTGATACAGATACAGGAGCAACATACAACGGTGAGACGCCGAGTATTGCCAAAGGAAAGTCTTCCTGTCATGTTGGTTACGTATCAATTATTAAATTTAATAAAAATGAAAATACAATTTTTATGTTACGTCGAAATCGCCAAATTTGACAAAAATCGAAAAATAAAACTGAACTCACCAATTGCGAACTAACGTTTGCATAACTGAAACTTAATTTAATAGTGGCAAAAGAGGATATTGTGTTCTGAGATGGCATGCTGTGTCGAAAGTTTGATTTCAAATATATTCAGTAGTGTCATCTCTATGCTTTCCTTAACGGTGAGCAGAATGTCACATTCTACACTGTATGAGTGATTTTCTGTTAAAAGATGTTCCGAAAATCTTGAATCTGTTTCTCATAGCCTCTAGTTTTCGAAAATACTCATGGTGCCAGATTATCCCCCATTTCATATGTTGGAAATATTTCCAATAGCCTCGCAGAAATGTTAAAGTTTATTTACAACAGTAACAGCATTGCTAATTTGCTAGTCGCAAGAGAAGTGTGTCAACACGAACGCTCAGAACCGCAAGCCAATTTGTTAAAATATAAATCACTCATCCTAAAAACTATGGTATCAGCCTTTTGCACGCAAATAGCACGCCTTACCACAACAGAATAAATGAATTATCAAATGTTCAAATGTGTGTAAAATCTTATGGGCTTAACTGCCAAGGTCATCAGTCCCTAAATTCACACACTACTTAACTTAAATTATCCTAAGGATAAACACACACACCCATGCTCGAGGGAGGACTCGAACCTCCGCCGGGATCAGCCACACAGTCTATGACTGTAGCGCCTTAAACCGCTCGGCTAATCCCGCGCGGCAATTGAATTATCGCCTATTGAAGGTCTAAGAGAGGAGATTTGGTAAGGCAAAGGAAAACACGTCGATATAATAGCGCCACAGTGCAGGTGATATTAACAGTGTTTCATTTTAGTGTGAAACCACGGCAACACCTCGCATATGGCAATGGTGTTGCCTATAGCATCTCGTCACCCATAAGAAATGGTCCCTTTGAACACATTATATAGAACTTCTGCACTCTCAGAGTCTTTTGCAAGGCATGCCTGAAATACTGAAGCCGTCGATAGCGGTTTCCACTATTTGCGTCAGGGGTAAAATTACAGGCTGCTGAGGTTATCACGGCGTGACAGCGGCTTCTGGAATCTTCCAAGCTAGGGCGGAAATGACACACCAGCGGCAGAGCCCGTTTGGCAGCATCTGGCAGCTTCCATCCAGCGCAGGATTGAATGACACGAGATAATGGCGCCACGTTTGCCGCTCCTGTCTCCCAGTAAGCACCAGGTACCCATTTTTGTTTCCTTTACGTGTCTAAAGCCCACCTATATAGTCTGCTAAATGGGTGTCCTTGGTATCGTTTGAAAATTATTGCATTTTAATCTAACCTTAGCAGCCTGTTGTATACAGAATACTTGTTTTAAAATTGCATTTTTTGATAGTCTCAACAATATGATCACCCGCCATCGCTAAAAATACAGACATCGTCTCTTGGTCTCAAATATGTTCCCTTGAGTCCAATCTCGGTCGGTGAGAGTAATGGAACACCTGCGTGGGGCTAAGTGATAAAATACTGATAATGATGCAAGGATGCCACTAGGAAATCTCATCCAGAGCTATGAGGGGTGAACACTTGCGGATGCGACAGTAAGAAAATGACAATTCCAAATGTTGAAACTATAAGGGGTGATCAAAAAGTTTCCGTTGGAAGATCACACTGATCCCTTGCCTAAATGTCGGTGGCTATTTACTCCCGTCGGAGTAGCTCTTGGTTGCATACACGCTACAGTAAAGCCGTCAAATGGAAACTTTTATATGATCTCTCGGTGTGAAAGATGTGTATAACTTAGATATTACTAAAATATCTTTGCTTGTCTCGTTCTCTTGGGTGAAAAGTCGTGCAAAGATAAAACGTGCGACCTCCAGCGCTACTCATATAAATAAAAGTAATGAAGAGATTACTCAACACAAAGCTTTTTCTTAAGTAGCTTATTCAGATTTCCCACCATACTAAAAGTTGATTTTCCCGCCGGGTGGACAGGCAGTAGGCAGGTGAACGCCGCAGTAAAGTGATGGAGGGGCAGGAGGCAATTTACTCTCGTTGTGTCGCGATCAGCATTCACCCACGTTTGCTGTCAGTGCTTCCTATTATTAAAAATACGTGAAAAGGGGTCGCAGTTGAAAAAAAAAACAAAGATTATCTCTCTCCAGAAGTAATGTACCTGCCTGCAACGCTTCTCGGACATCGAAAAAAACTGATTGTTTTGAAGTCCGAATTGCTGAAACGTTTGCCTGATTCAGCTGACGAAGTTGTGCAGTATTTAGAGGAATATTACTGTCAGTTAACAAATTCCAGGGGTGGAATACAATACATTGAAAAATCATTTCATAGAGTATACAAAAACATATGAAACTAAAAACTCTTTCCCTCCATGATATTTTTATCTATCATTCGTTTTGCATTCATCAAACTGAACATTCATTGCACCGGCAACGGGGAACTGCTGTATGCAAGATAAAATTCTCTGATCACTTTACTAACTGAAGATGGTTATCTAAAACGGTCACAGTGAGCTTGATCAGTGATCTTTTCCTGCCATTAAGCACAGAACCCCCAGTCATATCTCACAAATCAATGTGCAGTGTTTCGTCTTGTTTAATAGTTGGGAAAAGACTGTCTGTAATGTACTATTCCCTAGCATTCTTGAAATGTGAACACGACCTACAGAAAGACAGAAGGCAAATGTAGTCTCGTCAAAACATATTAAATTTTGTGACTGATCGATAGCATATGTTTTTTACACCATTGTACACTGTTTACAATCACAAGGCTAACCATTTCAAACATGAGTATTTTGTTTGTTAGTTTTTTACTGTGGCCGAGCTCACTAGACCTCTATTGAAGACAGAACTTACTTTTGTGACAACTGTCTCTGTGATGAAAGCAAAAATAAACATTGCTGTACAGTCATCCTTCACCGTGTAATGGCACGCGCTTTTGGTGTTAATGTTTAGAGAAAATACGCTTTGGAAATTTTATTGTCTTTTTACATCATTACTTTTAACTGAATCAGCCTTTCGAACTACGATGTATGACATAAAAATGATGTAAAAGAAAGTACTGAATGACAAAGCGAAATATTTACATTTATAGATTTTTTAAATTATAATTTATAAGTAACAGAGATTCGTCAATCAAAATGTGCAATTTTTTAATTATCAGTTTCACAGTATAACTTATTTAAAATCAAAATAAATTCCTCATAAAACTGCACAAATCATGATTTATTGCTATTTAGTACCCAGTTTCTAATACATAGACATCATCTGGCTAATTTCTGTTAGTAACAAGATCATAAATCATAATATATATGTGTAAAATTACCGTATAAGGGAGACTGACAAAGATTTACAGCATCCACGGTGAAGTGTAAATGACAGCAGGATTAATCAGGTAATACTTTCTTGTATGTATTAGTCAGCTGAAGATATTCAAGACAATATCTGACTGGCTAGCTGTATGGCTGGGATTACGGGAAGTTAGGACCTAGCCATTATGCCCTAATGCCCTAATGAGGAGAACAGTACAATAGGTAAAGTTTATCCTGTGCAAAGATAGGACTAAAATAGATTGCGAAAAACGTTTACTATATGAAAATAATAAAACATGTGTGCATCGGAGAGGGTGTATTAGATGTTCAACAAGTGTAAATTGTGTGGGGTGAGAGGATCGAGAGCGGTGATTGGATTTCGGAAGCAGCGAGGGAATAGCGATTTGCGCACGCAGACAGACAGGCAGACAGACACTCTCCCCCCCCCCCCCCCCCCCCACACACACACACACAAAACTATACAACACGCATACAAAACGCGTACTCGCACACGCAGTCACACACACATACACACACATTACTAGGGAAAAAATAGCTATAATAACAGTTTGGCTTTACTCTCAACCTACACAGAAAACTAAGGTGCTGTTCCTTTTGTGAAGTTTACAAAAGTGGGTAGAAGTAACAAAAATACAAAAGCAGCGTAAGAGAAAGGGCGTTAAGAAAAGACGAAAAATTGAGAAAAAGGAACGTTTTGCCCAACCTCAGCTTCCGGTAACAATGAAGGTAAGAGCAGTGCATTTCAGAATACGTAAACAAAAGGCGAAAATGCCATAAGTAAACTGTACACTAACATTATAAAGAAACACTCTTTTAACCAGTAAATATCGAAATGTAGTGTGATATTGTCTATGTCATAGCTCCAGAATGACCACAGAAGACGCTTTTCCGATAAAAGCAAAATGCACCTCGAGAAAACTACTCTTTCTGACTAGTAAGGCTAAGATGTAAGAACCAGTATTAACTGATAGGAAACATTTTAATTATTATTTTGCTTTCTTTCATTCTAAGTGAACAGCGCATTTGTGAGCTCTGTTCTCCGGTAGGCCTGCTGAAACGTGGTCAGCGCTACGTCAGTACACATATATTGTCACCAAGGATCTCAGTACTACATTCCCTGAACAAGGACAGGTTGCGCCACGTTGGAGCCCACTAAGTTCATTCTCAGTCGCTTTAACCACTTACCAAGACGTAACATTAGATACGACTATGAGGGTCCACAGCGACACAAACTATTCAGTGGAAAAGGGGACATATTTCCTCCACGTTTGCCCCACGTGATTAACAAAAGATCCTCAGTGCTGGCACTTTTTGAAATACTGACACTACATGCGTTACAAACATTGAGATACATTCTGGAAGTTACTTATACCGATTAATATTATTTTTCATATGTTATGGTACCTGCTTTTCCTTTCAGACGGTCCAGGTTCCAGTTGAAAAACTGCTATATATATTTACTGGTCATTTTTCTTCTGGGTTTTACACAACCACTTTTTCCTTAATCACAATTGATTTATTTGTATATTTTACTCTTAATTCTCCTTGACATATTTGCAAACTATAAAATATTGTAACGACTTTACAATTTTGCACTCAGTGCTGTTTCTGGCCTCTTCCCTTTTTTCTTGTATTTTGGGTATTTCTGATTTTGGGAACTCCATGCTTTGTACATTTTCTTTATTACTGTAGTGTCTCCATTACAACCTTCATTGCGTACGTCATGTTCTCTTTATTCCAGCTTTTCAGTGCACATTAATAGCTGACAGTTTCCCAGCTCTTGCAAAATGAGACCTCACATTCTCAACGAAGTCTTTGTCAAACTTTCTCCCAAGTGCTTGGTAGAAACAAAACTGCACATACATTTAATCTTATATTTTCATAACACAGTTTTAAACAACAACATTTTTAATGAAATATTGAAAAATTTCTTAACTGTGTGATTTGGTCTGGTTTCGATTCTGGGATAAAATAAGACCGATCTTTATCAAAAACATGTTTTACTGAAATAGTACATTTGTTTTTTCTTCCACTGTTACGTTTACCAAACGAAACTCTTTTATGAACTATGCTTACAATCACAACATATACACTCCTGGAAATGGAAAAAAGAACACATTGACACCGGTGTGTCAGACCCACCATACTTGCTCCGGACACTGCGAGAGGGCTGTACAAGCAATGATCACACGCACGGCACAGCGGACACACCAGGAACCGCGGTGTTGGCCGTCGAATGGCGCTAGCTGCGCAGCATTTGTGCACCGCCGCCGTCAGTGTCACCCAGTTTGCCGCGGCATACGGAGCTCCATCGCAGTCTTTAACACTGGTAGCATGCCACGACAGCGTGGACGTGAACCGTATGTGCAGTTGACGGACTTTGAGCGAGGGCGTATAGTGGGCATGCGGGAGGCCGGGTGGACGTACCGCCGAATTGCTCAACACGTGGGGCGTGAGGTCTCCACAGTACATCGATGTTGTCGCCAGTGGTCGGCGGAAGGTGCACGTGCCCGTCGACCTGGGACCGGACCGCAGCGACGCACGGATGCACGCCAAGACCGTAGGATCCTACGCAGTGCCGTAGGGGACCGCAACGCCACTTCCCAGCAAATTAGGGACACTGTTGCTCCTGGGGTATTGGCGAGGACCATTCGCAACCGTCTCCATGAAGCTGGGCTACGGTCCCGCACACCGTTAGGCCGTCTTCCGCTCACGCCCCAACATCGTGCAGCCCGCCTCCAGTGGTGTCGCGACAGGCGTGAATGGAGGGACGAATGGAGACGTGTCGTCTTCAGCGATGAGAGTCGCTTCTGCCTTGGTGCCAATGATGGTCGTATGCGTGTTTGGCGCCGTGCAGGTGAACGCCACAATCAGGACTGCATACGACCGAGGCACACAGGGCCAACACCCGGCATCATGGTGTGGGGAGCGATCTCCTACACTGGCCGTACACCACTGGTGATCGTCGAGGGGACACTGAATAGTGCACGGTACATCCAAACCGTCATCGAACCCATCGTTCTACCATTCCTAGACCGGCAAGGGAACTTGCTGTTCCAACAGGACAATGCACGTCCGCATGTATCCCGTGCCACCCAACGTGCTGTAGAAGGTGTAAGTCAACTACCCTGGCCAGCAAGATCTCCGGATCTGTCCCCCATTGAGCATGTTTGGGACTGGATGAAGCGTCGTCTCACGCGGTCTGCACGTCCAGCACGAACGCTGGTCCAACTGAGGCGCCAGGTGGAAATGGCATGGCAAGCCGTTCCACAGGACTACATCCAGCATCTCTACGATCGTCTCCATGGGAGAATAGCAGCCTGCATTGCTGCGAAAGGTGGATATACACTGTACTAGTGCCGACATTGTGCATGCTCTGTTGCCTGTGTCTATGTGCCTGTGGTTCTGTCAGCGTGATCATGTGATGTATCTGACCCCAGGAATGTGTCAATAAAGTTTCCCCTTCCTGGGACAATGAATTCACGATGTTCTTATTTCAATTTCCAGGAGTGTATTTACTTCTGTGAACCATTAATGTATTTATATCTATTGTGAGCTGTATACCAGTCAATCATACAGCGATAATTAGAAGTCTCTGGAAGTATGTTAGTTCAGATTTCACAGCAGATCAACGTAACACCACACCTGGCGACTCACACTGGAAGTACAGGAGACAGTCGCATTTGTTATTGTAAAAAGGGCACATAAGTGACATCTTCAACAAACTGCATATAGTCAGAAAAATATGTGCTGAAATAATTTCTGTATAGGATGTATTCATTTTATTATGTCTAACACCTCCACTGTTTTTCAGTTGTCCATATTGTATTAGTTGGGCTTTCCTACGTGCTATAACATCGTCAGTTAATATGAGAAGGATTAATCTCGCAAATTGCTAAGTTACGTAAAAGCATTCCAGCAATAACAGTTTTTCATTCCTTCCTTGTTTGGTTTTCTTCATCTTTTATTTCAGCAGACAGCATTAAATTGTTTAGGCTCTCAATTTCTTTTTGATTTCGTATTCCATGAGTTTTGAAGCAAACAGGTTATTCATGCAGAAAAATTGTTATTTTATTCCTTAACAATTTTTCAATCATTCTCCAATCTCTTCCATTACAAAAAGTGTCCATCTTTTCTAATTAGCTTTTGAACCTCATTTCCTATATATGTCTTCACATACTTATGTTATGCAGTGTCCATCGCAATCATGATAAGAAATTGCCAGTCAATATACAGCAAAAAAGGAAAAAAGTCTGTAGAGATATGGCTCGACCACTTGCTTGCTCTTTCACGAAGACCACGTGAAATGTGTATCTTGAAACCTCCGGCAGATTAAAAATGTGTGCCGGATCAATAGTTGAGGTCCGAGGCCTGGCAGCGATGCTCCTTTCTCGCCTCACGGAGTCATGGAAGGAAAGGGGTCTCACTGTATCAAGAGAGCTTTATTTGAACATATTTTAACTATTTATTTGTATATGAACGTATATTCTATTTCACTGGCTGAGTCGTTTCCACGCAAATTAATGAAGGGGGACTCCCTCTAAACCGCTTCCTTGAATGATCAATTATGTTCCGTCAGGCTTCTTCAAATGCGCCTTCTAGTTCTCGGAACGCCCCAACGGGCAGGAGGATCCTCAAACAATGCGCCAAAATAATTCGCTAGTCGTGAGTCGTTGTCAGGTGAAACCACAAGTCGAGAGCGCTATCGGGCGCGGCATGCAAAACGTAATACACCACCACGCCCGTCAGCCAGTTGGCGGCGTCCGTTCTGGCGGTGGGAAAGTAAACGGTATCTGGAAGTAGGAGTTCGTCCGGCATGGCAGAGTATGGCTGTCACCGCAACATGCGCGTCAGAATACGTTCTATAATATCCCAGCAGCTGCCCATTGCAGATGTCTCAAGCCGTGTGCGTCCGATTCGACGACTGCGCAGTGCAGTGCGGGCACAAAGGGTCGACTGTGAGATGGATGTCATGGAGGGGATGGCGTGTGGGTAATTTGCCGTTCACCACCATATAGCACAGGGAACGAGCGTACCTGGGGAGGTGCGGCGTGGGGACAGCCCGCCACACCCTGGTCCAGCGCATTGTCGGGTGCTGCTGTTCTATCTTGCTGCGGGGTTGCCCTGCTTGATAGAGGCGGTTATAGTGTCTCGTGCTCGACGCTCTCGTCGTCGGTAGATCCTCGGTCATGTAATTCAGTTCTACCAAGAAATCTCGGATGCGGGCGAAAGATGGGATTATATGTGCCATGGCGATCAACAATCAAGAACTCAGGACTGCCAGTCTGAAGCAGCGTCCCCATCAAACAGATACCAGTCACGATCCAAATGGCTCTGAGCACTATGCGACTTAACTTCTGAGGTCATCAGTCGTCACGATCCAAGCGAGTTGCGTAGACAATAGGTATAGCGCCTGCGCACGGTTATGGACATGAGTGAACCCCAGGCGTTCCGCCAGTT
Organism: Schistocerca americana; assembly: GCF_021461395.2. Classification (NCBI taxonomy): domain Eukaryota; kingdom Metazoa; phylum Arthropoda; class Insecta; order Orthoptera; family Acrididae; genus Schistocerca; species Schistocerca americana. The sequence goes on from NC_060126.1 coordinate 252,059,146, forward strand.
GTGGCCTCGTTAAAGTAGTGTAGCGGACCTCCACTCACAAAACGTCTGTACTCCACCTGGAAACTATGAAACTATGGGCCACGGTGACCATTAACCGAAGAACGTATGCAAAATAATTAAGTTTGGACGTTAGGTAAGTGTTGACGTAACGTATCCGGAGAATTATATCCACGTAGCGGAATTTTCTGTCACAGAACAGCGTAAGTGTCCATTGTAGTAGCCGGTGGTATGTGGCCATAGTAGTTCAGCAAAATGTCCTGCAGGACTACACTCCCAATGAGTTCATTGTGGGAGCTATCTGGAAGGGAATCGCTGTTGGGCGGAGAAGACCTCTTCCGACATTCATGTAAATCGTCTTGCACATGAAGCGTCGCTTAGATTTCGTCGCCCGAGCGCTCCGACAACACCAGGCCATCAGCGAAGGCACTGTATTGGGACGTCACGTTTCGAATGGAGATGCCTTCCAGTTGTTGTGTAAGGCCATGTAGCGTGGGTTCGAGGGCTGCCGCGAATTAGATTTCTCATAGAGGACATCTCTGTCACACTGACTAGAGCTCTGCATTTCGATGAAAACAACCGCTCGAGCATTTCCCATTTAGTGCCGCTGCTCGACGGCTGGGAAAGGCCCACGCTGCGATACGGCTGTGGCCGTCTAATGCACCAGTGGCCGGTTGTCCTCCATCTCTCGATTGTCGGTTGGACTGTCGAGCACTGCCGGGTGCTCGAGCGTACTCACAATCTCGGCCGGTAACAGTACAGCCGCCGCGCGCTCTACAGTGCCGAATCGCATTAGAAACCGTGTGTAAACGCAGTTGACGACCTGGCTTTGGGCAGCGCAGACAGCGTTATGGATAAACCAAGTATAGGTCGTATACGTTCCATTCATGAAACGAAGAGAAGTATTATGGAGAGAATTAGAAGCGGCTCATTAGTCCTGAAGAAGAAATACATGTCGGAAGAGGAGGCGAAAAGTGAAACTTGGAAATCGTTGGCACTTGTAGTGGACCCTGTCACGCAGGCTTCTGCTGGTTTCGTGCAATGTACCACATGCGATACCATACTTTCGTACCAGTCAAGCACAACAGGTATGATTCGGCACTGCAAAAGTAAATGCGGAGCAGAAGTCCACCGGCCACTTGCAGTACCAAGTAGCATAAAGAAAGTTGTTGTTGATAGGTTGGTCGATATGAGTGGAAAAGATTGGCTACCGTTAATACTTGTAGTAAGATTGGCTTCAAGAATTATTCGCAGGAGCTCATCAATGTTGGCGCCACTTACGGCAAAGTCAGTATAGAAGATGTTCTTCCGCACCCTACCACTGTATCGCGGCATATTAAAGAAAAGGCAGACAAAATACGGGTGACAATGGTGACCAAGCTAATATGTGCCTTAAAGAACAAAATGTGCGCTTTAGATGCTGATCTGTGGTCTGAGAACTACAAGAAGAGAAATGTTTTGACTGTGACGTCGCATTATGTGAATGATGAGTGGGAGGTAGAAACGCTTGTTTTGTTAACAACCGAGTTTCCGGACTTACCTAAGACAGGAGAGAACATACGGCACGAAATCGAAGAGCGGATGCTTGAGTTAGGAATTAACAAGAATGATCTTACGAAATGTTACTTTGTCACCGTCCAAGGACCTAATATGAAGAAGGCACTTGAATCTTACGACCGTTTGCCTTGCTTTGATCACTGCTTGATGACTGCGCTTCGTCACACATTTCAAGAGACTTTAATAGAACACGAAGCCCCTGAAATCCTGTCGTGTCTACTATCAGCAAGAGCTATAGTAGGCTATTTGAAGAGATCGGGTCACTCGGGGCGTCTGCGGCACTCTGTGAAGCAAGAAGCTGTAACTCGGTGGATCAGTGTACTGTTAATGCTCAATTCCGTCATAAGTCAAATCGACGATATTCGAGATCTACTAGAATCCCGGGGGCAATCGACACTCTTAGAAACCTTCCAAGAAGGGTGCGTACGAGACGTTGTCGCTTTTCTAATCCCTTTTAAAGAAGCGAGTTTGGATTTGGAAACTGCAAAGATAACAACGCTGGAACGTGTGCTGCCGTGGTACAACTGACTGTTACATCATTGTGAACCAATAGACAGTGACAACGAGGTAAGAACTCCTTCTATAGGTTACGATCCTTTATAGAACTGTTGAATTATCAGAGTGCAATTATGTATATTGGGCTTCCTTTTCAGCTCATGGCGAAAATAAAAAGGAGAGCAGCATACTTCATCACAGAGAAATGCAAAATTGAGGCTATCCATTACGTTGCCACGGTTCTATGGCCATCACAGCGTCATTTGAAGAAACTCAACAGCAGACGAAAAGCAAGCCGCGTATGCTGAAGTTCGACGATTGTACTCGGAACTGCCCGTAAATGGTAAGGTTCATTCACTGAAACCAATTAGTAAACGAATGTTTGTTTGTCTAATCTGCCATCTTTCGTTAGATAAACATTTAGTACGTCTACAATGTGATATTTTTTTGAATGGTTTCGCAGCTTAAACATTCCACAATGCGTTTTGATGTAATTTGTGCGAGATATATAATATGTCACCGTAAACATAGTCATTTAGTAACCAGTAATACTAACTACGGTGTGACAGGAATATTTTACGGATGTTTTCATTCATGTTTAGAGTCCATTCAAGCAAACAGTGACCAAGTTCTTCCCATGAAAAAGTCAAGGATGGACTGGAGTTCGGATGGGGACGACGAAGATGGACACACAGTACTATCAATGAACTCGACAGGTACCTTTGTAAGTGGGCTGTTTTTTTGGTCACGCATGCTTCGGAATCATAAAATCAAACCTGTTTTTATTTCATTATACTCACCACATTGTAACCCGTCTGAAAGGATTATGAAAGAAATCAATAAGCTTTGCATACTTTATTGTCACAGAAAGCATCAGCATTGGGACAGATATTTACACTTATTTCAAAATGTGCTGAATGAAATGCCTCACGATTCCACTGCTTTACCACCTACTCTTGTACTGAAGAATGAAGGACCATCGAACAGAATCAGAGAGCTTGTACCTTTCCCGAATACACGTAAACTTCGACACAAGGACATAATTGACTTGGCTATTAAAAATATAAAATCTTCAGCAGATAAAAGGAGAAAACTACACGGTAAAGCAAATGCAAAGAAATTATACATTGGTCAGAAAGTTCTCATCAAAGCTCATTCATTATGACATAAGAAGAAACACTTGAGTCACAAATTATTTCTAGTTTACAATGGACCTTACAGAATCCGACGTATACCACATGATAATTGCGTTGAAGCTGAAACTCTGCGTACTAGGAAGAGTAAAGGATTGCACCACATTTCACATGTAAAACCGTTTATTGAAAGATAATCTGCTTTTTAACTTTGTCTTTGCCATTTAACTTTTCACGTTACATTACTAGTATGCTTGTCAGACTTAAGAATCTGTTAACATGCAACAATGTTTGAAGTTAAATATCCAGTCAAGAACCAAGAGAACTTATTGAAACAGAAATAACGAATGCATTGTTATAGTGAACAGACGTCACAGTGTTATTGTGTGTGTACATTCTTGCTTGTTAGTTGCACGATTACGTAACGACTAGAAGGCTTACATACTTAGACCATATACTGGTATTGCTAATGAGATTTTAATGCAACAGTTTGGTTTACTTGAAAATACATTCTGGATTTAAAGTACTTTCTGTGAGATATCAGACGACACAGTGGTTAGTTTACGTGACAACTACACGGTTTTATCACGACGCTACTAATGAGTGACAATTTACAATGTTGCTTTTGCGGTGTTTCTGTTTTATATCTGCACAGTTTTTCTGCATTATTCTGGAAAGTAAAACGTGTTTTAGTAGTAACTTTTGTGGTATAGCAACAATGAGACAGCCTTTTTCGTGGCACAACAATACCTTACTGTACAGTACTTTCTTCATCACGCCAATAAGCATAATAACTACGATATCTATACGCAAAGCATTTCACTTTTGTTTATCATGAGGTAAGTACATTGACTTCTGCAGAACTTAGCTTTCGGAGGACGATAACTACGACACTTCCACAGAGATTATGTTGCAACAAGACGCACAGTTTAGCGCTACAGTACACGTATTTGAGTGATTAATTTTATACTTCAAACAGTTATTTTTAAAGATTTTTGAATTACAAAGAAAGTTTTCCGTGATACATTTCATTCCATTGCTGTAATCTGTAACACCTGAGGGTATAATTACATTAATCCTCAGGGGGTACACGCCTACTTTGTGTACCATGTGTTTGGCAAGCACAAGAAGCCCTAGCTAATATGGTATTTGCTTATACAACTTTACACATCGGTACCATATTCCTCTAAAACAGAATTACACAGCTATCTGATTTTTTAACAGAGAAACAAACATTTTTTTGGTACTACATCAGTGACAGATGTTTACGCAATTACACAGTTGGATTACTTCACACTTACGAAATTGTATTTTGTCTATACTTTGTGAACTGTTCATATTTTTTCAGAACCATTGTGATACTAAGAGAGCTTTGAATGATGTATTTGGTATGAGATCATGATTTTTAAAGTACGTTTGAGGTAGGTGACACTACTGAAACGAGCAGAGAATTTTCTTTAGGTTTTGACATTATTGCAGAAAGCTACGACGTTTTTGAGATTTGACTGGGGTGTTATGACATTATTACGACGACGATGTGAATTATGCTGTTGAGGTATGTTTATGATCAATAAGCTGATGCTATATGAGGAATTTGATTATGCTACGTATCGGTTATGATGAAATATTGTAGAAGCGTCGACGATATGTACACTCCTGGAAATGGAAAAAAGAACACATTGACACCGGTGTGTCAGACCCACCATACTTGCTCCGGACACTGCGAGAGGGCTGTACAAGCAATGATCACACGCACGGCACAGCGGACACACCAGGAACCGCGGTGTTGGCCGTCGAATGGCGCTAGCTGCGCAGCATTTGTGCACCGCCGCCGTCAGTGTCAGCCAGTTTGCCGCGGCATACGGAGCTCCATCGCAATCTTTAACACTGGTAGCATGCCACGACAGCGTGGACGTGAACCGTATGTGCAGTTGACGGACTTTGAGCGAGGGCGTATAGTGGGCATGCGGGAGGCCGGGTGGACGTACCGCCGAATTGCTCAACACGTGGGGCGTGAGGTCTCCACAGTACATCGATGTTGTCGCCAGTGGTCGGCGGAAGGTGCACGTGCCCGTCGACCTGGGACCGGACCGCAGCGACGCACGGATGCACGTCAAGACCGTAGGATCCTACGCAGTGCCGTAGGGGACCGCACCGCCACTTCCCAGCAAATTAGGGACACTGTTGCTCCTGGGGTATCGGCGAGGACCATTCGCAACCGTCTCCATGAAGCTGGGCTACAGTCCCGCACACCGTTAGGCCGTCTTCCGCTCACGCCCCAACATCGTGCAGCCCGCCTCCAGTGGTGAATGGAGGGACGAATGGAGACGTGTCGTATTCAGCGATGAGAGTCGCTTCTGCCTTGGTGCCAATGATGGTCGTATGCGTGTTTGGCGCCTTGCAGGTGAGCGCCACAATCAGGACTGCATACGACCGAGGCACACAGGGCCAACACCCGGCATCATGGTGTGGGGAGCGATCTCCTACACTGGCCGTACACCACTGGTGATCATCGAGGGGACACTGAATAGTGCACGGTACATCCAAACCGTCATCGAATCCATCGTTCTACCATTCCTAGACCGGCAAGGGAACTTGCTGTTCCAACAGGACAATGCACATCCGCATGTATCCCGTGCCACCCAACGTGCTCTAGAAGGTGTAAGTCAACTACCCTGGCCAGCAAGATCTCCGGATCTGTCCCCCATTGAGCATGTTTGGGACTGGATGAAGCGACGTCTCACGCGGTCTGCACGTCCAGCAAGAACGCTGGTCCAACTGAGGCGCCAGGTGGAAATGGCATGGCAAGCCGTTCCACAGGACTACATCCAGCATCTCTACGATCGTCTCCATGGGAGAATAGCAGCCTGCATTGCTGCGAAAGGTGGATATACACTGTACTAGTGCCGACATTGTGCATGCTCTGTTGCCTGTGTCTATGTGCCTGTGGTTCTGTCAGTGTGATCATGTGATGTATCTGACCCCAGGAATGTGTCAATAAAGTTTCCCCTTCCTGGGACAATGAATTCACGGTGTTCTTATTTCAATTTCCAGGAGTGTATATGTATAATAAGGTAAGGAATAATGAGTAGTGGCCAGGCACTCCAATTTGTGGAAAAGGTTGTTGGAAACCAAGAATCGCACTTTAAGAGTTATGAAATGTGTCTAAATGCGTGAATGTATCACAATTTTTTGGACACTGTTATATTTATAGGATTATGTTTCTACACATTTGTAACGCAAATTCTCAACCTGTGAATTTTTTTATATGAGACTGCCACTGTAGCGGAAACTGCTGCCGTAAATATTTCAGTAAGAAAGGTAAGTGACCTTGACGTAATGCGTTTCGGGCGCCCAGCTGAGAGGTAGTCGTCTGACAAAAGAAAACCATTAGGTGCAAAGAAAAAGAGGCCATTATCCTCGCTATTGACATTTCTTTGTCGAAAGCATCGCAAATACGACACGCTCAAACTTGAAAACATATGATAACACTGTGGCGCTCTTAATTTATGATATTTACTAAAATGCCTAATGAAATGATGAGCTACATTTTACATCTATTGTCTTTCTAGTTGAGAGATTGCTAATTTTGTTTAATATCTGGTCTCCAGCTGTGTTGCAGCATTGGTTTTATAAAATAAACTTAAATGCATCTGCTAATGTGAACACTTTCTGTCAACAGATCTATAAAATAATTATTTTCTGATCCAAATTCTTCGAAAAAGGAGCTCTTGGATTGGAAAGAACAATAAGAAGGGACTAATAACAGTAACTGCATATATAATTTTCTTTTCAAGTACTTGGTAATTTTTTTGTAGAATTAGTTTTTGTGGAGCACCACTTCAATTATATAGACATTAAGATGTGAATATACATTTTCTTTATCCGAATTGTTGTCTTTAGTGTACTATTTTTTTTTTTTTTTTTTTTTTTTTTTTTTTTTTTTTTTTTTTTTTTTTTTTTTTTTGCTTGAGCTATGTCATGTTTAGATATAAGATATTGCATTTGCTGCTGCTGTTTGCCAGGCATAGTGCTACTAAATTTCACTTTACATTACTCCATTAAGCCAGTTTTACTACTGATTTATTCTTCTTGTTGCTGCACATTGGCTCATATTAGCTGTAATTTTCCATTTTATCTGTTAATTTAGATTTACTACTGCTTGCTTTGCACTCTGCATTTTTTTGTCATTGCTATTTGTGTTAATTGTTTTGTGCTGCTACATTGCCTCGTCCCTTAGTTTAGCATCTGAGCTCAGTAGATTTAAGTTAGCTTAAGATGGGGTAGGCTATATGTGAGAACGAGTTGTGATGAACTGGAATAAATGCATTGAGAAGCTATAAGAAAATGGTTTGGCCAAAAAAGAATTTTGAAAGAGGATGTGAACAGAATAAAGAAAGCATGCTTGGATAGGATTTTTTTGGTGGAAATAAATGTTGAAATAAGAGGAAAGATCTACAGAACGAAGTTTTGGGTTGGACTGCAGTACCAAATGTCACACTGAAAACGAACCCTGTCTTTCCTTTTGTAATATTTCGCTATGTTTTTGTGTACCCTTGTGTATTTGTGTTCTTCCTGTCTTTATGTGTTTAGCTAATAAGATTTATGTTGTAGAATTTCTCTAATACTCAGCTACATTCACTCTGATGAGGAATACTGTTATCCTCAAATATAATTTGCATTTATAATATGTCATTTTCTTTGTAAAGTTGTTTAGACATTATTAATTCTGTTCTGTTTCAATTATCATGTGTGAAATTAATGTTTCGAAAACTATTCTCATTATTTTATTTGTTTATTTATTTCATAATTCCTGTAACACTGATGTATATGTTTATTTCTATTGTTTTGTAAAGTCTGTGTTACTACAAATGTTATCTGTACTGTTATGTTCTTTAATGATGTATTTTGTACCTTTGTAATTGTATTCTTATGTTGTAATTGTATAGACACCAGTTCTTCAAATTAAGTTACATTTCACTGCACACGTTTCTGTTGGTCATAGTAATGCATAATATGTGAGAAGTAGGGACTGTTAGTGTTTGCACGTGTGTTACTAATTCAGCAAGGGACTGGATAACAGTATTGCTGGTTCTAAGGACAATTCCAAAAACTTTGTGAGTGCACAAGTGTTGGTTATGGACTTGCTATATTATCTGCAAGACTCTTCAATGGTGATTGTGCACCTGCACAGTCACAACAGATGGCTGCTGGCCATCTCTACGGGGACTACAGTGGGTCTGCATCTTTGATGACCCACCAATACCATTATTTCTACAAGGACTGCAGTGGGTCTGCACCTCTGGTGGCCCACCAATACCGCAATCTCTACCAGGACTACAGTGGGTCTACTCTGTGATGACCTGCCTACCAATATTCTTCAAAACTTCGAATGACTCTGCTGTGGGTTTGCTCTGTTGTGACCCATTACTTGTCTGCATGTCGAGAGTCAGCACTGTCTTTCCGTTGGAAGGACAACACTACTTCTTCAAGAATGCATGGAAATCCTCTACTTCCGTGTGCGTTTTCTTTTACTGCTCATACTTTGAGAAAAACACTGCAATTTTACTGTGACGAATGATCAGGACTGTCTTTATGATGGACTGTGAGAAAATTTTAGCTTTTGACCAACATTGTGTCAATAAGTGTGTGCATTTGATATCTTTGTTATTGTAATTATGAAAAATTTTATCAAATCATTATTGGCCACTGCCCAAAACAATTTGTAAAATTTTTTGTGGGGTGCATGGGGGCTATGTAAGTAGGCTGTTTATGTTTTCTTATTGGCAACGTTACGTAGCGCTCTGTATGAAAATCACTGGTTGTGCTGTGTGCAGTCTGTGGCTAGTTTGCATTGTTGTCTGCCATTGTAGTGTTCGGCAGCGGCAGCTGGATGTGAACAGCGCGTAGCGTTGCGCAGTTGGAGGTGAGCCGCCAGCAGTGGTGGATATGGGGAGAGAAATGGCGGAGTTTTAAAATTTGTAAGACTGGATGTCATGAACTGCTATGTATATTATGATTTTTCAACACTATTAAGGTAAATACATTGTTTGTTCTCTATTAAAATCTTTCATTTGCTAACTATGCCTATCAGTAGTTAGTGCCTTCCGTAGTTTGAATCTTTTATTTAGCTGACAGTAGTGGCGCTCGCTGTATTGCAGTAGCTTGAGTAACGAAGATTTTTGTGAGGTAAGTGATTTGTGAAAGGTATAGGTTAATGTTAGTCAGGGCCATTCTTTTTTAGTGATTTCTGAAAGTCAGATTGCGTTGCGCTAAAAAATATTGTGTGTCAGTTTAAGCACAGTCATGTACAATTTTTCAAAAGGGGACGTTTCACCTTTCGCTCTCCAAATCCGACTGTAGCTGTGCCGAAGGACAAATTTTGCAGTGGTGGAAGACGCACGCGGGGTTATTACCAAGGCTGTCGGTAGTAGTCAGAAGAGTTCTCTGTATTCTTGCCACTAGTGCTGCCAGCGAGAGAAATTTTAGCCAGGCCGGTCTCCTGCTGTCCAGCAAAAGATCGTGCCTGGTATCAGACAAAGTGGATGATCTCTTATTGATCCATCACACTTACGTAAGTATTCACAATATACCACGTAATCACAAGGAAGGAAACATTCCTCAAACTCTGTAAATGTATGATTCCACTTTCATTGACTTCACAGGAAGAAGTTCAAACCGCCAGCTGTAGTAATAGCTCCAGGAACACAAACGACGCCTGTGTATCAGGGAGCACCAATGACGAAAACGAATTGTATAGTCATGATTCACTTGTAACGTTATTTACAGGTCATAATTTGTTCAGAAATTAACGTTTGTGCAACAAAATTTCGTGACTATTACTTTTAACTCCGTCATCCCTTCCCCATCCTGCATTCAGTGTTAGTACAACGTATATGTGGCCGAGTTTGGAGATAGGCTACACATAGTCCATGATTAGACTACTGTGTTCCCGTTTGTCTACCGAACGGAACAAAATACCGAATACAGACATTACAGTTTTTAACGTTACAATTACTGGAATACATGATAACCTCAAAGGCGAAACTCCAGTAATCTGCAACATATTAACAAACATCAAATGTAACATATACAAGTGTATTATTTAGGTCATAGAACTGGTAGTAAACAACGAAAGACATTTGTAAAAGAAATAAGTGAGCGGTTAACGTGAAGCGGTGGCCTCTGATCTCAAGGAGTGTGACGAAGCGCCGCTCGCTGACACTGAGTCCACCGGTTACTGGCGACCGGCCGAGCGTTTGGCGCACTCGGCCGAGCGCTGGCGATCGGCTGCCCACAGCCGGCGGAAGAGGACGCTCGGCCGCATACTCCCGAGAGCCAGAGGGGCGAGCGGCACTCGCCGGTAAAGATCGGAGATAATGCAGACCTCTACCCACTGACCGTTCAACGGCAACGAGTTCTGTCTGGCGGCCATTGACCATAAATTGGGAGCGCGCACCATATGATTACCCTTGCTGATGCTCGTGAGAGGCCATACGTTCAAGCACGGCACGAAGGAAACCATTAACGATACGTTCGAAGGCGTTATCAAAATCGACGGCGACAGGGGTGCCTCGGAGGTGACATACCACCGCCAGCACCGCGACGTTGCGGTAAGCGCCCTCTGGATGTTGTCACTGCCTAAACATGTCTGGTCAGGATGTATCGTGTGTCTGATTGTGGCCTGAAGACGTGTGCAAAGGGTACAGGCGAAAAGTTTCCAGTCTGCATTCAGGCGTGTAAGAGGACGATAGTCGTGACAGCAGTGTGAATCGCTCGGTTTTGGAACTGGCTCATGATGCCTTCAGGGAATGTGTGGGGATGGTAAAATTGTCACGGAGAAGGTTTTGAAATATCTGAATCCACTGAGGGTCCATCAGGGACTAGAAGGCGTGGTAGGATTCGTTCAGTAAGCTGTTTGGTCCCAGTGTTTTGTTCAAGACGCACTTGCCTAGGCTGCTGTTAAGTCTTCAGCAGTTATAGGAGACAGCAGGGCGTTGTCCTGGGCCACTATGCTGGGGACTTGAAATTCGCACAGGATTCTTTATACTTCCAGATGGTCTGTGGGTCCTTGGTGTAAAACTCCAAGTAATGCTGCGTGAACGCTGCAGTGTACATTGACAATATCGACTGCCCCCAGCGTAATGGCAGGCCTTGTGCAGATGGCAGATATGAGACATCCAATGCCTTGATGCTGTCACGTAACAGGATGGCAGTTCCACTGGCCCCATCGCTAGATGGAATGCTGTAGGCCACATAAATGTCCAGTCACAGCTGTAGGTTGACTTCTTGAAGAAAGGTGGTATCCAGGTCTGCCACACAGAGTATGTCATGGAATATATATGAAGACAGAGTGTGTGCCATTGACATTGACCATACCAACACAGTAGAATGGTTCATGTTAAGGCGGAATATGTAGGTGCAAATGGCGGCCACTTGGCTATTCAGCTTTCTGGCAGGCATGTTTAACAAGGCCCTTCCTGCACGTGTCAGACTCCCCCCCAAGTGGGGTGGCAGCCCCGTGTGTCAGAGGAGTGTCAAGGGAGTCTGGTGTGTCTTTTGCCGCCATTTCAGTTGTCCAGTCACCGAGCAGGAAAGGGGTCCGTGATTGTATGTTATCACGGGCAAGAGGCTCCATTGCCCGATTTTTATCCTGAGGAGTGTCCATCATGTGATCGTCTGGGATGGCCGAGGCCACTGTGTAGTTCTTGACGTCGAATGCCTACCTTTGGGTGGTGCTGGTAAGGTCCGCTGGCAACGCCGATTTAGAGACACTGTAGACAGCTCGATATCTATCTCCACCCCACTGGTAGTCATTCGTTGAGAGACAAGAGACACCTCTTATTATGACGCTTCGGCGTCCACTGCTTAGGTACCGCGTGTTCGCCCCCCCCCCCCCTTTCGCAAATAAGTGAGCTACCCAAGCACGACTCATAACCCATCCTCACAATTTCACTTCCGCCAGTATCTGGTCTCCTATCTTCCTAACTTCACAGAAGTTCTCCTGCGTAACTTGTGGGATGAGAACTTCTGGAAGAAAGCATATTGCGAAGAAATGGCTTAGCCACAACCAGGGGGATGTCTCGAGAATGAAATTTTCACCCTGCAGCAGAGTGCACGCTGATATGAAACTTCCTCGTAAATTAAAACTGTGTGCCGGATCGATACTCGAATTCAGGACCTTTGCCTTTCGCGCGGTTTCTTCCAGAAGCGCTAGTCCTGCAAGGTTCGAGTGAGTAGTTCTGTGAAGTACGGAAGGTAAGCGACGAAGTAAAATTGTGACGACAGCTGGTGAGTCGTGCTTGGGTAGCTCTGCTGGAAGAGCAGTTGCTCGCAAAAAGCAGACGTTCCGAGTTCGAGTCTCATTCCGTCACACAGTTTTAATCTGCCAAGAAGTTTCATACCAGCGCACACTCCTCTGAAGAGTGAAAATTTCATTCTGGAATATACACTCCTGGAAATGGAAAAAAGAACACATTGACACCGGTGTGTCAGACCCACCATACTTGCTCCGGACACTGCGAGAGGGCTGTACAAGCAATGATCACACGCACGGCACAGCGGACACACCAGGAACCGCGGTGTTGGCCGTCGAATGGCGCTAGCTGCGCAGCATTTGTGCACCGCCGCCGTCAGTGTCATCCAGTTTGCCGCGGCATACGGAGCTCCATCGCAGTCTTTAACACTGGTAGCATGCCGCGACAGCGTGGACGTGAACCGTATGTGCAGTTGACGGACTTTGAGCGAGGGCGTATAGTGGGCATGCGGGAGGCCGGATGGACGTACCGCCGAATTGCTCAACACGTGGGGCGTGAGGTCTCCACAGTACATCGATGTTGTCGCCAGCGGTCGGCGGAAGGTGCACGTGCCCGTCGACCTGGGACCGGACCGCAGCGACGCACGGATGCACGCCAAGACCGTAGGATCCTACGCAGTGCCGTAGGGGACCGCACCGCCACTTCCCAGCAAATTAGGGACACTGTTGCTCCTGGGGTATCGGCGAGGACCATTCGCAACCGTCTCCATGAAGCTGGGCTACGGTCCCGCACACCGTTAGGCCGTCTTCCGCTCACGCCCCAACATCGTGCAGCCCGCCTCCAGTGGTGTCGCGACAGGCGTGAATGGAGGGACGAATGGAGACGTGTCGTCTTCAGCGATGAGAGTCGCTTCTGCCTTGGTGCCAATGATGGTCGTATGCGTGTTTGGCGCCGTGCAGGTGAGCGCCACAATCAGGACTGCATACGACCGAGGCACACAGGGCCAACACCCGGCATCATGGTGTGGGGAGCGATCTCCTACACTGGCCGTACACCACTGGTGATCGTCGAGGGGACACTGAATAGTGCACGGTACATCCAAACCGTCATCGAACCCATAGTTCTACCATTCCTAGACCGGCAAGGGAACTTGCTGTTCCAACAGGACAATGCACGTCCGCATGTATCCCGTGCCACCCAACGTGCTCTAGAAGGTGTATGTAAACTACCCTGGCCAGCAAGATCTCCGGATCTGTCCCCCATTGAGCATGTTTGCGACTGGATGAAGCGTCGTCTCACGCGGTCTGCACGTCCAGCACGAACGCTGGTCCAACTGAGGCGCCAGGTGGAAATGGCATGGCAAGCCGTTCCACAGGACTACATCCAGCATCTCTACGATCGTCTCCATGGGAGAATAGCAGCCTGCATTGCTGCGAAAGGTGGATATACACTATACTAGTGCCGACATTGTGCATGCTCTGTTGCCTGTGTCTATGTGCCTGTGGTTCTGTCAGTGTGATCATGTGATGTATCTGACCCCAGGAATGTGCCAATAAAGTTTCCTCTTCCTGGGACAATGAATTCACGGTGTTCTTATTTCAATTTCCAGGAGTGTATATCTTAAACAGAACTCAGGAAACACAACAATCTTGGGCGAACTCTCTCATTATTTCATATTCTCCAGGAGTATCATTACTAAAATGTCAGGGAGAATTTAAGTGCAAAATTTTTGTAAATAATGACTTTAACATTTACTTACTCGTGGTTTGTCCAATACATCCATAATGTCTGATCTTGGCAGATAGACACATAATTTGCTTAACTCAGACGATTTTTCACATTCTTTGCATAACATTTAAATACAAAATTTCTTGACGATAAATGGTACATAATGCATTAAATCATTAATTTTTTTAGACCTCATCTTCATAATGTGGCAATGTGGACAAGTGGTAAAGATAGTAATTCTGACACAAAAGAATAGTTACTTCAGTTTTTTTTTTCTTTTCTCGTCGACAATACACTTCATCCTGGCATGCTTACTGTTGTCAAATGCTATTTCAGTCCCTTCTAGCATAACTTTACATACTGATAGATAAAAGTGAGAGAATTATTTAAACTAATAAAAATATGCTTTGCATGAGTATGAGTTAACCTTATTTCTTTATTTCAAAAAGAATATACTAAATAGGGGCTTTTATAAGATACCACGTAGTATTTCGAAAGGTACCACAGAAGTGACACTTACGAAGCGGAAGTCTTTGTTTCCATTACTGGTCATTTGTTTCGTTAGAAAAATGAATGTAGCTTTCTTACAGAAGTTTGCTTTTCAGTTTTATGCATACAGTCTTGCACTTTTTCATTGACATCTTTTAGTTGATTACTAACATTATACACACATCAAAAAAAATTCCATCACCTCGGTTCTGAGAGTTTCGAAACCTGCATAGAAAATTGGAATAAAGATCAACATAAACATCATTTCCGCCCTTTTTATTGCTCATGAAAACAACACATTGCATGTTCTACCACCATACAGCGAGACCTTCAGAGGTGGTGGTCCCGATTGCTGTACACACCGGTACATCTAGTACCCAGTAGCACGTCCTCTTTCATTGATGCATGCCTGTATTCGTCATAGCATACTGTCGACAAGTTCATCAAGGCGCTGTTGGTCCAGATTGTCCCACTCCTCAACGGCGATTCGGCTTAGCTCCCTCGGAGTGGTTGATGAGTCTCGTCGTCCATAAACAGCCGTTTTCAATCTATCCCAGGTATTTCAATAGGGTTCATGTCTGGAGTAGATGCTGGCCATTCTAGTCGAGCAGTGTCGTTATCCTGAAGGAAGTCATCCACAAGATGTGCGCGATAAGGGCGCGAATTCTCGTCCATCAAGACGAATGCCTCGCCAAAGTTATATGGTTCATTACGGCTGTTGTTGTTGTGGTCTTCAGTCCTGAGACTGGTTTGATGCAGCTCTCCATGCTACTCTATCCCGTGCAAGCTGCTTCATCTCCCAGTACGTACTGCAGCCTACATCCTTCTGAATCAGCTTAGTGTATTCATCTCTTGGTCTCCCTCTACGATTTTTACCTTCCAATACTAAACTGGTGACCCCTTGATGCCTCAGAACATGTCCTACCAACCGATCCGTTCTTCTAGTCAAGTTGTGCCACAAACTCCTCTTCTCCCCAATTCTATTCAACACTTCCTCATTAGTTATGTGATCTACCCATCTAATCTTCAGTATTCTTCTGTAGCACCACATTTCTAAAGCTTCTATTCTCTTCCTGTCCAAACTATTTGTTGTCCATGTTTCACTTCCATACATGGCTACACTCCATACAAATACTTTCAGAAACGACTTCCTGACACTTAAATCTATACTCGATGTTAACAAATTTCTCTTCTTCAGAAACTCTTTCCTTGCCATTGCCAGTGTACATTTTATATCCTCTCTACTTCGACCATCATCAGTTATTTTTCTCCCCAAATAGCAAAACTCCTTTACCACTTTAGGTGTCTCATTTCCTAATCTAATTCCCTCAGCATCACCCGATTTAATTCGACTACATTCCATTATCCCCGTTTTGCTTTTGTTGATGTTAATCTTATACCCTCCTTTCAAGACACTGTCCGTTCCGTTCAACTGCTCTTCCAAGTCCTTTGCTGTCTCTGACAGAATTACAATGTCATCGGCGAACCTCAAAGTTTTTATTTCTTCTCCATGGATTTTAATACCCACTCCGAATTTTTATTTTGTTTCCTTTAGTACTTGCTCAATATACAGATTGAATAACATCGGGGAGAGGCTACAAACCTGTCTCACTCTCTTCCCAACCATTGCTTCCCTTTCATGCCCCTCGACTCTTATAACTGCCATCTGGTTTCTGTACAAATTGTAAATAGCCTTTCGCTCCCTGTATTTTACCCCTGCCACCTTCAGAATTTGAAAGAGGGTATTCCAGTCAACATTGACAAAAGCTTCCTCTAAGTCTACAAATGCTATAAACGTAGGTTTGCCTTTTCTTAATCTAGCTTCTAAGATAAGTCGTAGGGTCAGTATTGCCTCGTGTGTTCCAATATTTCTACGAAATCCAAACTGATCTCCCCCGAGGTCGGCTTCTACCAGTTTTTCCATTCGTCTGTAAAGAATTCGATTTAGTATTTTGCATCCGTGACTTATTGAACTGATATTTCTTCAATTTTCCCATCTGTCAACACTCGCTTTCTTTGGGATTGGAATTATTATATTCTTCTTGAAGTCTGAGGGTATTTCGCCTGTCTCATACATCTTGCTACCAGATGGTAGAGTTTTGTCAGGACTGGCTCTCCTGTCAGTAGTTCTAATGGAATGTTGTCCACACCCGGGGCCTTGTTTCGACTTAGGTATTTTAGTGCTCTGTCAAACTCTTCCCGCAGTATCATATGTCCGATTTCATCTTCATCTACATCCTCTTCCATTTCCATAATATTGCCCTCAAGTACATCGCCCTTGTATATACAATATATATACTCCTTCCACCTATCTGCTTTCCCTTCTTTGCTTAGAATTGGGTTCCCATCTGAGCTCTTGATATTCATGCAAGTGGTTTTCTTTTCTCCAAAGCTCTCTTTAATTTTCCTGTAGGCAGTATCTATCTTACCCCTAGTGAGATAAGCCTCTAATTCTTACATTTGTCCTCTAGTCATGCCTGCTTAGCCATTTTGCACTTCCTGTCGATCTCATTTTTGAGACGTCTGTATTCCTTTTTGTCTGCTTCATTTACTGCATTTCTATATTTTCTTCTTTCATTAGTTAAATTCAGTGTTTCTTCAGTCACCCAAGGATTTCTACTAGCCGTCGTCTTTTTACCTACTTGATCCTCTGCTGCCCTCTCTACTTCGTCCCTCAGAGCTACCCATTCTTCTTCTACTGTATTTCTTTCCCCCATTCTTGTCAATTGTTCCCTTACGCTCTTCCTGAAATTCTTTACAACCTCTGGTTTCATTAGTTTATCTAGCTTCCATGTTCTTAAATTCCCACCTTTTTGCAGTTTCTTCAGTTTTAATCTACAGGTCATAACCAATAGATTGTGGTCAGAGTCCACATCTGCCCCTGGAAATGTCTTACAATTTAAAACCTCGTTCCTAAATCTCTGTCTTACCATTATATAATCTATCTGAAACTTGTCAGTATCTCCATGCTTCTTCCATGTATACAGTCTTCTTTTACGATTCTTGAACCAAGTGTTAGCTATGATTAAGTTATGCTTTGCGCAAAATTCTACGACTCGGCTTCCTCTTTCATTTCTTCCCCCCAACCCATATTCACCTACTACGTTTCCTTCTCTTCCTTTTCCTACTATCGAATTCTAGTCTCCCTTCACTACGAATACTTTCTTTATCTCATCATACATTTCATCAATTTCTTCGACATCTGCAGAGCTAAGTGGCATATAAACTTGTACTACTGTAGTAGGCGTGGGCTTCGTATCTATCTTGGCCACAATAATGCGTTCACTATGATGTTAGTAGTAGCTTACCCGCACTCCAATTTTTTTATTCATTATGAAACCTACTCTTGCATTACCCCTATTTGATTTTGTACGTATAACCCTGTATTCACCTGACCTAAAGTCTTGTTCCTCCTGCCACCGAACTTCACTAATTCCCACTATATCTAACTTCAACCTATCCATTTCCCTTTTTAAATTTTCTAACATACCTGCCCGATTAAGGGATCTGACATTCCATGCTCCGATCCGCAGAACGCCAGTTTTCTTTCTCCTGAAAACGACGTCCTCTTGAGTAGTCCCTCCCCAGAGATCCGAAGGGGGGATTATTTTACGTCCGGATTAGTTTACGCAAGAGGACGAAAAATGGCTCTGAGCACTAAGGGATTTAACTTCTGAGGTTCAAATGGTTCAAATAGCTCTGAGCACTATGGGACTCAACTGCTGAGGTCATTAGTCCCCTAGAACTTAGAACTAGTTAAACCTAACTAACCTAAGGACATCACAAACATCCATGCCCGAGGCAGGATTCGAACCTGCGACCGTAGCGGTCGCGCGGTTCCAGACTGCAGCGCCTAGAACCGCTCGGCCTCCACGGCCGGCTCCATGAGTACACCATCATCATTTAACCATACAGGAAAGCTGCATGCCCTCAGGAAAAATTACGGCTGTAGTTTCCCCTTGCTTTCAGCCATTCGCAGTACCAGCGCAGCAAGGCCGTTTTGGTTAGTGTTACAAGGCCAGATCAGTCAATCATCCAGACTGTTGTGAAACTTTCTGGCAGATTAAAACTGTGTGCCCGACCGAGACTCGAACTCGGGACCTTTGCCTTTCGCGGGCAAGTGCTCTACCATCTGAGCAACCCAAGCACGACTCACGCCCGGTACTCACAGCTTTACTTCTGCCAGTACCTCGTCTCCTACCTTCCAAACTTTACAGAAGCTCACCTGCGAACCTTGCAGAACTAGCACTCCTGAAAGAAAGGATATTGCGGAGACATGGCTTAGCCACAGCCTGGGGGATGTTTCCAGAATGAGATTTTCACTCTGCAGCGGAGTGTGCGCTGATATGAAACTTTCTGGCAGATTAAAACTGTGTGCCCGACCGAGACTCGAATTCGGGACCTTTGCCTTTCGCGGGCAAGTGCTCTACCATCTGAGCTACCGAAGCACGACTCACGCCCGGTACTCACAGCTTTACTTCTGCCAGTACCTCGTCTCTTACCTTCCAAACTTTACAGAAGCTCTCCTGCGAACCTTGCAGAACTAGCACTCCTGAAAGAAAGGATATGCGGAGACATGGCTTAGCCACAGCCTGGGGGATGCTGCCCCTGCAACTACTGAAAAGGCTGCTGCCCCTCTTCAGGAACCATACGTTTGTCTGGAATCTCAACACATACCCCTCCGTTGTGGTTGCACCTACGGTACGGCCATCTGTATCGCTGAGGCGCGCAAGCCTCCCCACCAACGGCAAGGTCCATGGTTCTTGGGGGGTCATTACGGCTAATAAGTCAAAATAGTAGATTCCTGCAGTTGTTTACATTTCGTAGTGCAGCAACTACCGAACTCTACTTGCAGTATTCATGTATCCAGTGGTACCACACATGCATCACTGGGGTACCAGCATTCTCTGCACGAACGACAGTGTGGTGTGCCAGACTGATCTCTGTTAGAATTAAATCCAGCACTGGTAGTGGCGCCGTCGACACCGATGAGGTGTACTGGTGCTTGCTGTGACGTTTGTTTTAATTTCGACCGAATGCTCTTCATTGAGATAGTTCGATACAACATTGACCTTTCCAGTGTTATGAGATGGGGTCTAATTATAAGCTGCTGAAAAGAAATTATGATATGGCGTTGTTGGCAGGGAGACTCCATCAAAGGTTGTTTGGCTGCATAGTGCAAGTCTTCCTATTTGATGCCACTTCAGCAACTTGCGTGTCGATGAAGACGAGATGAAATGACTAGGACAACATGAACACCAGTCCTGAAGTCAAGAAAGTCTCCAGAAATCGAAATGAGTGTCTCATTAAAAACGTCACTTCTAGTTCTCATTCTGGAATTTATCTGATAAGATCACAACGAAAAATACTGTCTGTGTATGGTGGTTGCGTTGAGAGGACACTGTGAAAACAAAGCAAATATACAAAAAAAAGAAAAAACAATTGCCTCCAAAACACAATCTTAGAATAATGATAAACTATGTGAGAGCTACAGGGAATAGGACTATCAGAGGGTATTAGCTGTATAAAAAAAGGACGGCGCTAATGGTCGAAGGGTTGTCTGACTGACGATACGCCGTTATGCCAGTGCAGGAAAACTTGAGCTGTCTGCTAACAAAGTTTCAAGTATCCGTTTCAAGTGAGGTATCTAAGAACATGTCAGATCCTCCTGCACGTCACTGCTACAGTGATCACGAAGACAAGACTGAGTAAATTGCAGTATTCACAGACGCATTTAAGAAATCATTTTTCATGTGCTCCATATGCGTACGGTTGTAGTCGAATAAAGTCTGGTGATGCTGAGGGAATCAGATTAGGAAATGAGTCACTTAAAGTAGTAAAGGAGTTTTGGTATTTGGGGAGCAAAATAACTGATGATGCTCGAAGTAGAGAGGATATAAAATGTAGACTGGAAATGACAAGGAAATTGTTTCTGAAGAAGAGAAATTTGTTAACATCGAGTATAGATTTAAGTGTCAGGAATTCGATTCTGAAAGTATTTGTATGTATGTAAGTGAAACATGGACGATAAATAGTTTGGATAAGAAGCTTTCGAAATGTGGCGCTCCAGAAGAATGCTGAACATTAGATGGGTAGATCACATAACTAATGAGGAGGTACTGAATAGAATTGGGCAGAAGAGGAGTTTGTAGCACAACTTGACAAGAAGAAGGGACCGGTTGGTAGGACATGTTCTGAGGCATCAGGTGATCACAAATTTAGCATTGGAGGGCAGTGTGGAGAGTAAAAATCGTAGAGGGAGACCAAGAGTTGAATACACTAAGCAGATTCAGAATTATGTAGGTTACAGTAGGTACTGGGAGATGAAGAAGCTTGCACAGGATAGAGTAGCGTGGATAGCTGCCTCAAACAAGTCTGAGGACTGAAGACCACAACAACAATACTATGCGTACGGTACGGGAAGAAACGTTAATATGTGGTGCAATGGAATCGCCGTCTGTCACGCATTTCACAGTAGTTTATTGGATGCGGATGTTGGAAGAGATGTAGATGTATGGTGCGCAAGGAACCCCTCAACGAGAGACAGTGAAACACTGCACTGCTATAGTGATCGTGAAGCAGTCAATCACGGCTCGCGTTTCAGTCCATTTGGCGATGGTAGTTAGGGACAACGGACTGTTTTTAAGAATCGACTGGTCAGTCGATTGTTTTTTCGTCCAGTTACCTTTTGCAGTAGAACGAAGCAACCGAATGCGGGCATGTTAGCTACACGAATGTTTTCCCTCATTCACTGGTTTTGAGTGGCTTCACTCAATGCCAGACATACAATTGGAGCCGGCCAAAGTGGCCGTGCGGTTCTAGGGCGCTGCAGTCTGGAACCGCGAGACCGCTACGGTCGCAGGTTCGAATCCTGCCTCGGGCATGGATGTGTGTGATGTCCTTAGGTTCGTCAGGTTTAACTAGTTCTAAGTTCTAGGGGACTAATGACCTCAGAAGTTGAGTCCCATAGTGCTCAGAGCCATTTGAACCATTTGAACCATACAATTGGAAGTAGCCTCAGTTCAAAAATGGTTCAAATGGCTCTGAGCACTATGGGACTTAACATCTGTGGTCATCAGTCCCCTAGAACTTAGAACTACTTAACCCTAACTAACCTAAGGACATGACACACATCCATGCCCGAGGCAGGATTCGAACCTGCTACCGCAGCAGTCGCATAGTTCCGGACTGAGCGCCTAGAACCGCTAGATCACCGCGGTCGGCGTAGCCTCCGTCATTTGTGGCCGTTATGTGAATGAATGTTTCCAGTCGCTGACCAGGCTTGAGTGGTTAAAAAAAAAAAAAAAAAAAAAAAAAAGTGTTCAAATGGCTCAGAGCATTGTGGGACTTAAGAGGTCATCAGTTCCCTAGAACTTAGAACTGCTTAAACTTAATTAACCTAAGGACATCAGACACATCCATGCCCGAGGCAGGATTCGAACCTGCGACCGTAGCAGCAGCGCGGTTCGGGAGTGAAGCGCCTAAAACCACCCGGTCACAGCTGCCGACTATTAAGTGGTTTCGTTCAGTCTGACTCAAGTGTCTGTCGGTTGGTGCCTCTTTATATGAATGTTTCCTCTCAGTCTGTGGGTTTGAGTGGTTTTTACTAACACCCTGTTCTGTTCGCCTCTTCCCGTGGGGTCGGGTGCTTGGCGCTGCCGCCGTAGCCTCCTCCTGCGATGGTCAGGGCCAGGGCCGAGTCCCTGGCAGCCGGAGAACGCTGACGTGGAACGAGCGCCTCACGGGCGCTGTCTCAAATTTTCAGTTTCACTAATGAACATAATCTCTTGTCAGTACAACAAAATGCAAACAGTCGCAAAAATGTGTCAATGTTCCTTTCTTCTTCATATAGCTCTAACAGAACTCCTACGCTTGCACAGTATTGTACCCCTAACAATTGCCCCTATAACGATTTACTGCATTTATCTGTCAGTTTCAAATGGTCAGAAGGAGACTTCCTCTTTCTGTGTATAATGAAATGAATGTGTTTATTGCTCGTCTTCGCGAACACCTGAGGGTACTGAGGCGTAGCTCCGTACACCGATCCTGCCTTGGAGGCGGTTAAGTGGGAGATGTGTCTCAGAGTTGGATAGTGATAGATGGTGACGTGAGACTGGATGCGCACGTAGTTTATGTATCAGCCGATAGAGGACAATATTGGATAGGGGACTGATTTAGTTTCGATTGTGCCCAGTAGAGTGCACTAAAATAATAGAATGTTTTTCATAAACTGTTCTGGTATTTTCATAAAGTGTTATTATGTCTTTTTGTGTATGTAAAATGTTATAAATGTGTTTTAGCAGTATGAATGATGCTTGAGTGTGGATTAACGTTAATATGAAGATAATTGTTTAACGAGTTACGTAGTAGGATTTAGTGTGGAAAAATTTTGAAGAAGTATGGATATGGGCAAAGGGGATTTTTGTAGAATAGATTTGTAAAGTAAGTTTATGGTAAAGGGAAAGTTAATTCAGGTATAAATAACAATAGTAAATAACTTAATACATAAACAAAACTTCAGCATATTAGATAACTACGTCGGTAAAAAGTGCAGTCGTGAGGTTTACTATTTTGCGATTGGTTATGGATGAAAAGTGCGGACTGATGCGGGAGAGTGTTGTTTTGCTATTGGCTGTTGAGTAAACTGACCAATGGTAAAGCAATATTCTTCGCGCGCCTTTCTCTGCTGGTAGAGAAGACTTACAGTATTCTAGAGAAGACTCGAAGCCCAGCCATGAAACAAATCGGACGTGTGTAGTAGTCGTTCCGATGGAAACAGTAAGTTGCCGGATCTAGCAGTGTTTCATACATCAAAAGTGTTGAAAAGTGACGGCATAATTATTCCGATGTGTGTGTAGAAATTTCGGAATTTTTAAGTGAATTTTGTGACGAGAAAAGACATATATTCCGCGTGGCGTATTGAGCAAGTCGGTGGCTAAAAACTGTGACTGCATTTTGCACCGACAGACTTAATAGTTGGCGAGCATTATCAATCAAAAACAATCAGTATTTTTGTAGCTATTACGTTTTCGGGAAATGCAACACCATAAACTAGCTAACGTGGGCGAAAGGGATTATGTGTGACTGTGTTAAGACTAGCACGGGCTTGGCAGTGATACTTGTTCACCTATGTTTCAGAATATATTAATTGAGGACAAAATTTCCAACCTTTCATTTCGTGTTTCTCCCGAAACGTAGATTAGTGACTTTAATTGCAGCCTGGTTCACCTCGAAGAACAGTAGGTTTCACTCGGCTTTCCTACTGATGATCTGCTGAGACAATGTTCACAGGTAGGTGTAGGTTCGTCGTAAAGGGTCGGAAAGAACCGCGCCGCCGTACGTACACCCCAGTTTGTATTCATCTACATCAACACCTACATGGATACTATGCAAATCACATTTAAGTGCCTGGTAGAAGGATCATCGAACCACCTTCACAATTCTCTATCATTCCAATCTCGTATAGCACGTGGAAAGAACGAACAGCTATATATTTCCGTATGAGCTCTGATTTCTCTTATTTTATCGTGGTGATCGTTCCTCCCTATGTAGTTCGGTGTCAACAAAATATTCGCATACTGAGGAGAAACTTGGTGATTGGAATTTCTTGAGAAGATTTCGCACAACGAAAAACGCCCTTCTTTTAATGATGTCCAGCCCAAATCATGTATCATTTCAGTAACACTCGTTCCGCTATTTCGCGATACTACAAAATGTGCTGCCCCTTCTTTGAACTTTTTCGATGTACTCCGTCAATGCTATCTGGTAAGAATCCCACACCGCGCAGCAGTATTCTAAAAGAGGACGGGCAAGCGTAGTGTAGGCAGTCTCCTTAGTAGATCTGTTACATTTTGTAAGTGTTCTGCCAATAAAACACAGTCTTTGGTTAGCCTTCCCCACAACATTCACTGTATGTTCCTTCCAGTTTGACTTGTTCGTAATTGTAATTCCTAGATATCTAGTTGAATTTGCGGCCTTTATATTTGACTGATTTACCGTGTAACCGAAATTCAACGGATTCCTTTCAGCAATACTGTGGATGACCTCACACTTTTCGTTATTTAGGGTCAACTGCCAATTTTCGCACCATTCAGATATCTTTTCTAAATCGTTTTGCAGTTTGTTTTGATCTCCTGGTGACTTTATTACTCGATAAACGACAGCGTCATTTGCAAACAACCTAAGACGGCTGCTCAGATACAAATCGTTTATATAGATAAGGAACAGCAAAGGGCCTATAACACTACCTTGGGGAACGCTAGAAATTACTTCTGTTTTACTAGACGGCTTTCCATCAGTTACTACGAAGTGTGACCTCTCTGACAGGAAATCACTAATCCATTCGCATAACTGACACGATATTTTATAAGCATGCAATTTCACTATTTTTGTATACCACTGCTGTACCTTACCTAATAAAAGCACTATGGACTGATTTCACTCAGAAGAATAAGTGGATAACTCGGTCTGATAAACCGCCAAAAAGTCCTTCCAGTTGATTGAACGAATGAATACAAGCTCCAATCGCCAGCAAAACTAAATACTGCCATCTCTTGAAGAGGAAGCAATGAATAGTAGCACGCAAATGCCCTGGACTGTGTCGACTGTTTTCATTCGTTTGCTCCCTGAGACTGATTTTAAGCAAAAGAAATACCTGAACAAAAGTCCCACCTATATGTAAAACTACAATTGACTGATTCTGTTTTTTCCATTCGGTTACTTTTATAGACGGGTTTCACTGAAAAGAACGAACGAATAATTTAACCGATAAGTAAAGTTACAACCGAATGAGTCGATTGCTTTCCAATAACCGACTGAATCGATTGTTTTCATTAGGCTTTTCTCATCACTAGGTGATGGCAGCTGCGTGAAACACAAACCAGTTTGATGTCATCACTTGGCGATGATGGTAGTGAACAGAGGGTCGTGTAGGTATGGTTAAATGGGGCGCTAAGAGGCAATGAGTTTTATTCATCATTTCAGCTAGCAGTGAGGCGACAGTCCAAGTGCCGGTTTCCACATAAGGTACAGTGTTAAGAATGTGTTTCGACTCTGCATCGATTGTATCACGAAGCATGTGATCCCGACTGAGCTCGTCCTATTCACACTGTATAAGAGTCTAGTACCACGCTTCCACATAGATTGCTGTGTCGTTGTTGTGTCCATGGCGTAAGCCTGTCGTGCTGTGGGCTATCCGTCGGAAGACCTATTTCACGACAGGTGACATGCGTGGAGCGTGAACACAGTGCGTCGTGTCGAAATGACATCATGACGCCGGTACATGGCCTGTTGGAAGTCATTCGGTGTTCGGCTCTTTCAAGCTTCCCCGAACTGCTACGATTGTCTCTTAAACACGCCTCGACTGTCCGACCTCATACCAGGCTCCCCATTTTTTATAGACATGGACGAGGAGCCTGTAATACCCGTTCAGCAGCACCCGGAACTCTGCCATTTGTCGCATAATTATTACAGAAAATCTCTTGTCCAAGACAATATATCGAGGGACATTGGAGAGAAGCTTAACAAATCCAGGAAGTGTAGGTTTTGTTTTCCTTTCTTTGATAGATTTTTGTTTTACTCCCTGAAGATAACAGTGACGACATCTTTCGCATACAGCTGCAATTTTACTTACTTGTAGGTGGTGAATGCACAAGCAGATGGTACTACTGAAATCATATTTTATTCGAGCTCGTACTGGACTGAAAACGACATCCGGCCAGACTGTTCGAAATGGAGACTCGAAGATGAAATTCAGTGTCTTCTAAGCCATGAAAATTTCACCAACATTCAAACTTCGCTAGACAATGTTGTAAACAGAGAAGAAAACATGTTGAGGTGACTCCATCCTCTGTGGATCGCAGTAATTCTCTCCTACAAGTTCTACAACACTAAGGTGTGCTGGCTGGATAAAAAGAAGGCAAGGGTCTTTGATATCGCATGGAAGCGCTAATAAAAATCTAGAATATGAGAATGAAGTCTTTCGCGACGGCACTAACGTATAAAACATTCTCGGACTTCTTGCCGCGTGACTTTAGGGTAAAATCTCGAGCTTTCGGTGATTCCCTTCATCGACGTCAAAACTGCTTCTGACGTGCTACATCCACAAAAATAGGTACAGTTCTGCGAAGACGAAGTATCAGATGCATTTTCCGACCTCCTCAGGAGATAAAGCAGAAGCTACTGCTTCTTACGGAGAGCGACGGCCTCAGGATCCCTGGGATTTACAACATCCTTTGTGATTACATCGCTCAGTCCATCAGCACCGTTTCCGACCGCTGTGCGGAACGTCAACGGCATATTAAAAATCGAGAACTGCCCGAATTTGCAGTCGCTGAGCACATCCTCACAAACAGACATAAAATACTGGTTGAGTAAACAAAACGTTTTTCACAGGCTCCTATATACCGGTAGTCAGCAATTAAAGAGGCTGTGTCAGTAAGAATGTGTCTACCTTCAACTGTGGCAGCGGATAAAATCTTAGCGGTGCGCGGAAGCGAGCTACTGTTGCAGAGAAGAACTAGAGATATTCGTCGCAGTATTAATGTTACGTTGGGAGCGTTGACGCCACTAGCGCAAATCTTGACTCCATCTACGATAGCGTGACGTAATTGCCGACCAATCAGAAACCGTCTTTGGGCTATATAAAGTCATTACAGAAACAGTTTTGACAGTCAGTTGCTCGTGACGAAGACGATGTAGGTAATCGACGAAAGTTCAAGGACCGGCCGAAGTGGTTAAAGGCGCTGCAGTCTGGAACCGCAAGACCGCTACGGTCGCAGGTTCGAATCCTGCCTCGGGCATGGATGTTTGTGGTGTCCCTAGGTTAGTTAGGTTTAACTAGTTCTAAGTTCTAGGGGACTAATGACCTCAGCAGTTGAGTCCCATAGTGCTCAGAGCCATTTGAACCATTTTGAAAGCTCAAGGTTTTACCCTGAACCGAGACGGCAAAAAGTCCGATGTTGTTTTATACAGCAATCTGGAAAGTGGATTGCCTGATTTTGTAAATATCGAGTGGAATTGTCCACCTTCTTCTCTAGTTCTAACAATTTTACTTTCTTTCCCTCTCTTGTTTTGTCCTCGACGAAACTATATAAGTGCCGAGAGCCAACCTACACTTATAAGCCAAAACATTATGACTAGTGTCCACTGTACGTTGGATGTTGTTGGTCGCGTTGCGGGGGCGTAACGCGACAACAAAATTATGCAAGCGTAGCACTCGGACAGACAGTTACCCTACGAAGACATGCGTTGCAAATGGGAAAATCCATTGACATAAGCGACTCTGACAAAGGACAGATCATTATTATCCCGAGCCTGTGAACGAGTATCTCGGAAACGGCGAAGGTCGAATGTTAACGTGCTACTGTATTAAGTATCTACGGAAAGAGGCAGAAGGACAGTGAAACCACCACTAGTTGCTAAATGGTTGGACATCCATGACTCTTCACAGAATGTGGAGATCGGAGTCTTGTCTGCTCTGTAAAATAGGGCAGATGGTGATCTTCCGCGCCTCTACCCAAAGGGCACACCATACATCGCACATTGCTGAACATGAAGCTCAGCGGTAGGCCAACCCTACATATTCACACCTTGACCAAAAGAAGTTGTCAATTACGGTTCCAGTGGCCCCAGTACCATCGGGATTCGACCGTAGACCAATGGAAACTTGTAGGCTCCTCGGGTCAATCACATATTTATTGGCTCAAATGGCTCTGAGCACTATGGGACTTAACATCTATGGTCATCAGTCCCCTAGAACTTAGAACTACTTAAACCTAACTAACCTAAGGACAGCACACAGCACCCAGTCATCACGAGGCAGAGAAAATCCCTGACCCCGCCGGGAATCGAACCCGGGAACCCAGGCGCGGGAAGCGAGAACGCTACCGCACGACCACGAGCTGCGGACCACATATTTATTACTGTAAGTCGATGTCAGAAACACCGCAATCGAGGTGAATGGCGGCTCGTAATGTGCAGTGCGCCGTGGACGCAGGCCTGTTGGAGCAGTATTGTGCTATGTGAGACATTCTCCTGCGCTTGCATGGGACCTGTTGTATTAATCAAAGACACGCTGACAGCTACGAACCACACGCATTCCTTCATTTTATGTGACCCAACAGTGATGTCATCTTTCAGCAGTGTAATTGGCCATGTATCGAGGCCAGAACTGAACTACATTGGTTTGAGGAGCACTACAGTGAACTCACATTGATGTGTCGGAGACCAAATTCACCTGATGTAATCCCTATGGAACCCATCGGGGGCGAGGGGATGCATCACCGGATACGCAAATAATCAGTGGCGTGACCCATGCGTAGACATCTAATACGTCCAAAACCTACCAACTAACTGTTGGATCCCTAATACACAGAATCAGTGACGTACAGGGTGGCGCACGAAATGTGTTACCAATTGTTTCTTTCACAGTTTACGACACACATTAGATATCCCGCTGGGATCTCTACAGCAGTACCAACAGAGCTTGGAAAAACAAATGAGTTACGAAATGACGTGTAATTCATGATACTGCCGCTAGGAGACTAGTAAGCAGCAATGGCTGACAATGGAAGACTGACGACACAGCAACGATCGGCAGTTTTGTTACTTTTTCATGAAACGAAAAGCCTTGTTGTGACTCAGAGGCGTTTTCGACAACAGTTTAACACATGATAGATCCCTTGCAAGAAGACCATCCACAAGTTGTACGATAAATTTGTACAGGAAGTACAGTATTGGAAGCGAAGCAACCTCGGCCTAAGCCTGTTTGTTCGCCAGAGAATATTGAAGCAGTACTAGTTGCTGTACAGAGAAGTCCCGGGAAATCGTGTAGAAAAAATGGAAATGTCGTGTAGAAAGGCAGCAGTGCAACTAGGAATATCCAGACGCTCCGTTCAATGCATTGTTAAATGTGACCTCCATATGTACCCATACAAGATGACCTGTGCGCAGAGGCTCACTGAAGAACACAAGCAGCAGAGACTACTGTTTGCTCAGTGGGGGGAGGATAGGGAAGAAACTCTCAACAACGTTTGGTTTTCAGAGGAGGTGCATTTTCAGTTAGACGGTGTGGTTAACAAACAAAATGTACGCTTTTGGGCCACTGAAAACCCACAAGTGCTTCATGAACGACAACATTATGGTCCGAGGATTACAGCGTGAGCAGCAATTTCCAGTCACGGACTTACTGGACCCTTTTTCTTAGAAGAAACTGTGAACAGCGATCGTTATTTGAGCATGCTTCGCAATAGCTTCATTCCACAGCTTCTTGCTACTGCCTTGGCCTTCAACATGCAGTGGTTCATGCAAGATGGAGCAAGGCCACGTACTGCAAACACTGTGTTGGAGTTTTTACACGAGCATTTCGACATGTGGATCATTTCACTCAGGTTTCCAGGTCGCTTCAATGATGGACAAAATTGCCTCCCCCCCCCCCCCCTCCCAGTAGTCCAGACCTCAATCTCTGTGACTTTTTTCTTTGGGGGTACCTAAAGGAAAAAATTTTCCCGAAACGTCCACGTGATTTAATGGAGCTCAGACGACTTATTCTTCAAGCTCTTTCAGTGAAATTACGGAAGACATGTGCCGTAGGGTAATCACTAACTTCAGTGTTCGTTTGAAGGAAGCTAGGAAACGAAATGGACATATTGAGCATGCGCCGAGTTAGAACAAATCTCCATGGACGGCTCTTCATTGTAGTATATGTTTCTTTCAGATTGTATTGACAATAAAGTTTATATTCAAAAACAAAATGGTAACACATTTCGTGCGGCACCCTGTATTTCGCTCCTGTGAGGGACAAACGGCCTATTAAGAAGGTGGTCATAATATTTTGGCTCATCAGCGTATTTGCTCCATTGCTGGCTGAACACAGCTCGTGTACAGTATGTTATATGGGCATATATGCTATGCGACATGGCAGGAGCATGGTCGAGGCACTGTCGGAACACAGTGCCCTGTTTGAAAACCGGCTCTAAACACCCCCTGAAGATCCAGTTTCATTTGGATAACTAGCCTTACATAAGAGAGAAGGTGGGGAGCCCGAACAGGCCGAGGAGTCCCTGTTGCTAAGGCGAGGACGCCCCTCCGAGCGTCACCAGACTTCAAAGTGCCTGTAGTCCCCTGCAGGTGCTCTGGCTGGCTGGCTGCTAGGCAGGTTTTTTCGCGGCCGCCGCCTGGGGCCAGGCGTCGGTATACCTACCGCTATGACGCAGTTGGCAGCTCGCCCTGCCCCGCCACGCTCTCAGCGGCCTGTTCGGTGAGTGGTGTGGGCCCAGTTAACTGGTGGGCGGCCCGTGCAGGCATGCGGCGTGCGCACGACCCCGCAGCCTCCTTCTCCACCGTGCGTCAGAGGGCCACCACTGTGCGTCTGTTGTCGCTTAGCCTCGTATACATGCGTCATGCAGCGCTTTATAAGCATCCACCAACAGAATAATATTGAAAAAAGAGACAGCATTGGTCGTATATTTTTTACTACTGCAAAATCGATTTTCTGTCACTAAGCTTACTGCAATCACATAGACTATGTGATTGCCGTAAGCTTAGTGACAACAGTGCATCCCAATTTAAGTTATACAATATAGCACTGAAGATGGTCACTCAGTGACAGAAAATCGATTTTGCAATAGTAAAAAATAT
Source organism: Schistocerca americana (assembly GCF_021461395.2). Lineage (NCBI taxonomy): Eukaryota > Metazoa > Arthropoda > Insecta > Orthoptera > Acrididae > Schistocerca > Schistocerca americana. The sequence continues at coordinate 252,090,440 of NC_060126.1, forward strand.
ACGACCAATGCTGTCTCTTTTTTCAAGTATACCTGTTATCTGGAAGTAGTGCACAAGACAACATGGAGTCGCCAATCAATAGAATAATATTGTCTCCCGATGAAGTTGCCCTCTAGCGTGCAAAACTTAACGCAGCTGTCGTCTAAAAGGTCTCCAGTCATCAAAATATCTGTGTTTCATCTATCAAGCAAACGATACACCGCACGTCTATGTGGATTCGTGTGGAAACTTTTTAAATGTTTTAAAGAAATGTAAACTGAAATAACACCGCAGACAATAACTTTACATTTTATTTATTTTTGTTGTTGTGGTCTTCAGTCCTGAGACTGGTTTGATGCAGCTCTCCATGCTACTCTATCCTGTGCAAGCTTCTTCATCTCCCAGTACATACTGCAGCCTACATCCTTCTGAATCTGCTTAGAGTATTCATCTCTTGGTCTCCCTCTACGATTTTTACCTTCCACGCTGCCCTCCAATGCTAAATTTGTGATCCCTTGATGCCTCAGAACATGTCCTACCAACCGATCCCTTCTTCTATTCAAGTTGTGCCACAAACTCCTCCCCAATCCTATTCAATACCTCCTCATTAGTTATGTGATCTACCCATCTAATCTTCAGCATTCTTCTGTAGCACCATATTTCGAAAGCTTCTATTCTCTTCTTGTCCAAACTATTTATCGTTCATCTTTCACTTCCATACAGGGCTACACTCCATACAAATACTGTCAGAAACGACTTCCTGACATTTAAATCTATACTTGATGTTAACAAATTTCTCTTCTTCAGAAACGCTTTCCTTCCCATTGCCAGTCTACATTTTATATCCTCTCTCCTTCGACCATCATCAGTTATTTTGCTCCCAAAATAACAAAACCCCTTTACTACTTTAAGTGTCTCATTTCCAAATCTAATTCCCTCACCATCGCCCGACTTAATTCGACTACATTCCATTATTCTCGTTTTGCTTTTTTTTATGTTCACCTTGTATCCTCCCTTCAAGACACTGTCCATTCCGCTCAACTGCTCTTCCAAGTGCTTTGCTGTCTCTGACAGAATTACAATGTCATCGGCGAACCTTAAAGTTTTTATTTCTTCTCCATGGATTTTAATATCTACTCCAAATTTTTCTTTTGTTTCCTTTACTGCTTGTTCAATACACAGATTGAATAACATCGGGGAGAATCTACAACCCTGTCTCACTCCCTTCCCAACCAGTGCTTCCCTTTCATGTCCCTCGACTCTTATAACTCCCGTCTGGTTTCTGTACAAATTGTAAATAGCCTTTTGCTGCCTGTATTTTACCCCTGCCACCTTCAGAATTAGAAAGAGAGTATTCCAGTCATAGTGCAGTTATCTTGCGAGGCTTCTCTCATTTAATGACTTTGTTTTACTAACAACTGTCCCAATTTCAGAAACACTGCGTGGCCAAAATGAAAAATTCCCTGTGCCCCACTGAACGTGATATTCGAAGCTGTGTGAGTGTTGTTATTTCTTAACGCTAAGGCGACGCTCGAATGTAATCACGTGGTGTTGAGTGGCGATCTGGTGATTAGTGCTGTATTGTCATTAGTCAGTTTGAAGGTTGTAGTCAATACAGTTCTACAGAATGCCTTTTTCAATCGAACAAAGTGTGTTTACTGTTGAAACTATTTTTGGATGTAAACCGTTTAGAACTTTAAATGAAAGGACCATGATAAAATATCGAGAGACGGCTGCTCCTGCAAAAAGTGTTCTGATACAACTGATGATTAAATTTAGAGTAATTGGTCTAGCCGCTAACGCCAAAGGTAAGAGTGTAAAGAAACTTTGTTGGCCCAAAAATATAGAATGTGTTTCTCGAGGCTGTGGTAAGAAATCCACAGAAATCAGCTAGACGTCTTTTCTCCAAACTTAACATCAAACGAACAGCATGCCAGAACATGTTGAAGTTGTCACATATGCGAACATACGGAGTAAGACTGGTGCCAGCATTAAAACCTACTGATTACGCACAACGACGACACTGTTACGAACGGTTACTCACGCATGTTGCTGATGGTTGTTGGGTCCAAATCTTTACTTACATGAAGCATGGTTTCGCCTTAGTGGGCACGTGAACTCTCAAAACACACGCTATTGATCAATGGACAGTCCCAGGGAACGCTTTAAGTTGCCTCTGCATGATTTGAAAGTAGACGTTTAGTGTGCAGTTTCAAACAAACAGATTGTAGACCCCATTTCCTTTAACAACACCTTGAACTCTCAAATGTATGTAACGGAACTGTTGCAAGCGTTTATAGCGCAGCTGGTGGAGGAAGAACTAGAGTAAGTGTTTTTCCAGCAAAATGGCGCTATGGCACGTAATTCAAGGTTCTCAGAATCATACGTCCATGAAGCTTTTGGGGAACAACATACAATTCCCTCAGGCTTATGGCCTCCCAGATGGGACAAAGACAGCTTCACCCCTCAGTGGACTGCTGCCAGATTTATTCAAGATACCTGATCCAAGATGGCGGCCATAGATGTGGCAACACTGCAGTGACGTCATGGCGAGAAGCTCAAATTTTGGCGAGAAAATAGGTCAATTGGGCTACCTCCACTAATCTAACCCCCCCCCCTTCCATCCCCCTCCCCTCCGCCATCTGGAAATTGTTGGATAGTATTTATCTTGCAAGCATTGCTCCACTCCCCGTCCCTCCCCCATCTGGACGTTCTCTGGGTTACCAGATAGAACAGAATGCCGCCGCCAAAGGGCACTGTCGTCCCTTCCCATCTCCCCTCCCATGACATGATCGAAGATGGCGGTCTGGGAAAAAATGGTGGGAGAAGTGCTCAGTCTGTGTCTAGCTGCCAGACTAGGACACACATAATTTCTTACTGTGTTCAATGGACGAGATGTCTATGCTGGAGAAGGAGGAGTAAATTATCTGTAATCATGCATGTGAGGACTGTGTCGATAGCAATAATAATTGGTGAAGATGAACGCGCTTCATGGTTGGTTCAAATGGCTATGAGCACTATGGGACTTAACTGCTGTGGTCATCAGTGCTCTAGGACTTAGAACTACTTAAACGTAACTAACCTAAGGACAGCTCACACATCCATGCCCGAGGCAGGATTCGAACCTGCGACCGTAGCGGTCGCGCGGTTCCAGACCGTAGCGCCTAGAACTGCTCGGCCACCCCGGCCGGCAATACGCTTCATGAAATAATGAAAATGCAGCAGGATGGGTCTAATTTACGCTTCACAGCTCATACTGATAAATGTATGTGCTGTAACTGCAGATCATTCGATAAAGACCAGTCGGTCAGTCTTCCGAAGCACAAGCGGCAAGACGTTCACCCAAGAGTCTGTGCACCCCACTGGAAGAGAGGCAGTGCACCGAACTCCTTGCTCATAGTGTCTATGCTGGATTATGGATTATGGCACGGTGACGCAGTAGCCACAGGACCACATGCTAAGCACTTCCTCTCACGTTGGAAATGCCCGTGACCTTCCACCCCCATACCCAGTTCATGGATACCCTTTGTCATTGAACACGAACTGCCTCAGGAGGTATTACATATGGTGTTGCCGAATATTGTAACGTACTTAACTTGAAGATATCAGAGGAAATAAATGAACCACTGCACGAAGAGAGATAGACAGCCTTGAAGATGACGCGAGAATATTTAAACAGTTACACGTTTTATTCCAAGGAATACCATCATCTTGGCACTTGAACAGGGACGCTAAAAAGATTGCATCACACTTGTGAAACCATCCCTGAGGCACTACACTGGCTTTTGTAGGAAATGATGAGCTGCTTCAGCATTTACTAAATCCAGCTGAATATGTCTCTAAATTCACTTTCAAAATGATCACTGCACAGAAGTTTGCTTCAATTTTGCGATGTATACCGCAAAACTCGAAGATAAAAAAAAAATAAAAAAAATAAAAAAAAATAAAAAAAAAAACATCGCTGCACACTTGCGAAACCTTCTGAGACACTTCACACACTTTAGTGGGAAACAGATCCTGAAACCGATATAAGCTGCAATATCTGATTTTACACGCCAAAACTATGATATTTGAAAGTCAAAATAAATGTCTCTGTAACTCTGAAAACAGGACACTCACCATTTTTCGAGTTTTAGCTGCTTGTTTGAAGACAATGCCAGAGAGAGAGAGAGAGAGAGAGAGAGAAAACTTTCTGAGTCCTACAGCTGCTGTGGTGTTCATCACTTTTCTGAAATGATGAGAGGGCTTAGTTTTACACTTGCTACTGCTGGAGTCAGGGACGTTATTTTCCTCACTTCTAGAAGAACTCTCTAAGCACAGACAGGAAGATCAAAACAGTTACACAAACAAAATTCGAGGCACTGTCCTAGAGACGGTGAATTTTCGGTGTTCTTGAGCTGTTGGTGTGGAGATGCTCTAAAGCCACAATGGCAGGTGAATGACAGCATCCCGCCAGAGGTGGATGGTCACCTTGGACTTGTCTGAACACTCGAACAAAGAAGACATCAGTTGACTCACAGAACCTTTCGCCCCTTCTTGTTCGAAACAGTCTGTAGAGGCTCCTTTGCCCTGCACAAAAGATGTCTTGTGAGTGAAGCATTCTGATTGTTTGTTATCGAATTTACCCGCCAAACTGCTGCTGCCGCCGATGTGGGAGCACTGTCCACCACTTTTTGCAGGTGAGACTTTCAGTGGAAAAACAATTTTGTACAAATCGAAAACAAGAATCACACAGCATTCATAGTGCACTGACAGTTAAACCCTGCAAAAGTCCTCCACAAGTCATGAAATTCGTAAATTATCGTCATACATTGTTCTGCTATCGTCCAGGAAAGCTTGAAGTTTTCGGCGTGAAATCTGCCAAACTGCTGGTGCTGCACAGTGTGGAAGCACTGTCCGCCACATTATTCCGCAGATGGAGCAATTACGAGACTTTCAACTGCAAAACCATTTTGTACAGATCGAAAAAAGAAGATACAGAAGTCATATTGCACTGACAGTCAAACCCTGGAAAGGTGATCCATTAATCATCAAAAAGGGAAACTACCACCAAAGACACTTCCTCTATTACACTGCTCTGCTACTTTCAAGGAAAGCTTGAATATTTCAGCATGAAACCGATCTCCAACTGGGCTGTATCATCATATACCATAGTTATGTGGTATACATACAATTCGTATCCTGCACCACACAGAATAATCACTTCTGCATCCTGCACAGAGTTATCGACTACCAAACTTTCATACATATACCGCATAAAAAAGGAAGCATAAGAACGTGCACCATATATCGTCCTTGCAGCACTAGATATCTCCCACGACATGGTATGTCATCCACCACAATCAACGAGTCAACTGCCTTCACTCATGCTGGCCCTACATGCAACCAGAGTGCCCTCAGACAACTGTGGTCGCTTTCCAAACTGTTGAAAAAAAGCTGGGCTGATTCCCCTCAGCACTTCATTCTAAGGCAATACCATACTTTGATTTATAAAGCTCGTATAGTTTTTAACGTGGATATGATTAGCGATACTTGTGTGCACCGCTAGAACCAAGACCGCTTGTGACAGTAACATAGCCTATATGAAGTCTTCACGGGTTGTCAGCCGAGTAGCATCGTCGTCTTGTAGTAATGTTTCGATGGAATGCGTCTCCATCATCTTCAGGCGAAATGTCGGGATATCGTGGGTCGTGGGCTTATATCTCTGCTGGAGCGCTCTCCGCTTCCCGCGGCCGGCCAATCACTCGTCCGCGCAATCGCCCGATACGCCTGGATGAGCCGGTGGTGGGGGAGGGGGGCGGGGGGGGGGGACGCGTGCGCGGGGTTCGAGCGTCCGTCTCTGTCTGCTCCGTCCGCGGCCCTTGGTGGAACGGAACGTTCTTCTCTGATTTTCCTGATTGAAGGCTCCCAGGCTGCGCTGAGTTGGTAGCCACTGTCGCAGTTGATTAGGTTGTCGTGTAACCGAATTTCTATGGACTCTTTGTTTACTGAGTCCCAAAATCCGTTTGTACTGCATATTTTCTTTGTGTCCTCGAAATCGAAGGTGTGCTTCTCGTCAATACTATGTTCTGCCACAGCAGATTTGTTGACCTGACCCAAGCGTACATGCCTAATCTGTTCACTGTGGCGCTGTGAGATGCAACACTGCATCTGTCCTATATATTGCATCCCACATTCGCATCCGATCTTGTACACACCTGGTGCCGTCAGACCTAGTGGATCCTTGGTTGAACCGAGAAGGTCTTTGATTTTTTTCTGCTGCATGGAAAACGGTCTTCACTTTATGTTTCTTGAGAATTCTCGCGATCTTGGACGTCGGAGGACCCGCGTATGGCAAGAACGCACAGCCCATTGTTTCGTCACCTCGCTTAGGCCGGTATTACACTATCAAATTTCTTTGTAAAAGATTTGATCAAAGATGTGATCCAATATTCCGTCCAATATATTTGACAAAGATCTTTGACGTAGCGCTACAAGGGTTATTACACTGTCATCAAATTTTTCGTCAAAGTTCAAGATGGATGACAACAATTTGTTATTAACCGCAGCAGTTCTACGTACTCCAATTGCATTGTGTGCACATGCAGAAAAGAAGTGGGGGGGGGGGGGGGGGGGGAACGGAACCATACATACGAGGTTGACAGTCTTAAAAGTCCTGGGATTACAACTTGATAATAAATTCAGTTGGGAGGAGCACACCACAGAACTGCAGAAAGGCCTTAACAAATCTGTATTTGCAATTCGAGTGTTAGCAGACATAGGCAACATAAAAATGAAAAAGCTTGCATACTTTCATTCCATAATGTCATATAGGATAATATTTTGGGGTAAATCTTGAAGTCAAACAAAAGTTTTCAAGGTCCAAAAGCGTGTAATACGTATTATTTGTGGAGTAAATTCACGGACCTCCTGCAGAAACCTCTTCAAAGAACTGGGTATACTAACTACTGCCTCTCAGTATATTTACTTCTTAATGAAATTTGTCGTAAATAATATATCTCTTTTTCCAACAAACAACTCAGTTTATACGTACAATACCAGGAACAAAAATGATCTGCACAAGGACTTAAAAGCACTTACTTTCGTTCAAAAAGGGGTCCACTACTCAGGAACACTCATCTTCAATAATTTGCCAGGAAACATAAAAAATTTAGTTAGAAATAAAGATCAGTCTAAAAGGAGCCTGAAAGACTTACTACTGGCCAACTCCTTCTACTCCATTGGGGAAATTTTTAATAGAAACAAATGATGTATTGTATTTATTCATACTAATAGTATTGTTATTTCAGCTTAAAAAAATCGACATGTTCCACATCCACGAGGATCTCCTCAGCACGGATCTATGGAACGAATAACTAATCTAATCTGGGTGAAGCCGTGGGTTTTACGACGACACGATAAAAGCATTCAACAAAACTTATTACGTGAGCTTACAGTGGAAGACGTCAAGTCGTACATCAATTACTTAAGGATGGATGAGCATACATTTCTGTATGTGCTCAATGAAGTGTATCCTCATATCACAAATCACAATATTCACTTAAGAACTGCTACATCTTCAGAAGACAGGCTCACTATAACACTCCGATTCCTTGCTACAGGAGAGGGTTATGTTAGGTTAGGTTAGGTTAGGTCAGGTTAGGTCTCCAATCTTCTTAATCTAATTTTGTATTCGGGGTGCCTCACGTTGTAAAGCGCCTCATCAGCTTAAGACATCTCTATAAATTTTGTAGTTGTCGGCACACACCAATTGTATTTACCGGCGATGGTTATAAAAACACTACAGACGACAGAACGCTGCAGCGATGCTAGCGCTCCATGTGGTAACATGTCACATTGCAGTGAACAGAAGACAAGCGGTTTCTTTGATCAAATATACAGCGAGGCCCTAGATTTGATCAAATATTGGACGACATTTGACAAAGTCCCAGTTACACTATCAAATATCTTTGACAAAGATATTGGACAAAGATTTTGGACAAAGAAATTTGATAGTGTAATACCGGCCTTAGGTCAGCCACATTCCTATACCCTAGTTGGGCTCCCCAGTTCAGATGGCCCCCGCCGTAAGCCAGAAGCGTCAAACATTCTGGCGACAAGCCACTGCCGCCATGCTCCCCACACCCCAGATAAAATCTTCCCACGAAACCAGCCACACATGCTTTATCACGGTACTTACATTTAAATATTACTATTGCAGCCTAAATCTGCCGACATTTGACAGTGAGCGAAGTCTCAGAAACAATTTCTCCTGGCGACGGCTGCTCTGGAAACACCAAAATTCTTATGACTGGACATAAATTTCCAAGTGAAACAAATCTTTCATTCCTGTAACGGCTATCACAGTTTTCCTCTTCACATCCATACCTTCCTCACCACAGGCCAAAGTTATTTTCTATGCACTTATCAGAACACTGACATGGTACACATACTTTATAAGCCCACTGATCACAGCAAATATGCCGGCCGCGCTGGCCGTGCGGTTCTAGGCACTTCAGTCCGGAAGCGCGTGACTGCTACGGTCGCAGGTTCGAATCCTGCCTCGGGCATGGATGTGTGTGAAATCCTTAGGTTAGATAGGTTTAAGTAGTTCTAAGTTCTAGGGGACTGGTGACCTCCGATGTTAAGTCCCATAGTGCTCAGAGCCATTTTTGCACCATCACAGCAAATCTATCACGAATCCCCTACGACTAAGTATAATACTTCGCCGGTAGCTGAATGCTGGCGATACCCAACAATACTGAGCGGAAGTCCGCCATGGATGGTCATGTATCGTAAGTTTTTCTTGTGTGTCTTAGAAAGAGAGGCATAATCGTCTTACAATCCAGCAGTTGCTAAAATCACGATCACAACGGCTATGTTACTGTCACAAGCGGTCTTGGTTCTAGGGGTGCATACAAGTATCGCTAATGATATCCATGTTAAAAACTATACGAGCTTTATAAAGCAAGGTATGGTATTGCTTCCGAATGAAATGGTTTTCCACTCAAATACCGCCGCATTGAATACACACAGTGATCGCCAGTTGGTGTATTACAGACCGACAGTACAGGTACACGTCGCTGACGGTGTGAGCTCGCAATAAAATCACCGAATTTAGAAAGTGATTGGGCTAAGGAACGTGGTGTGAAACTGGTATGTGGAACTCTCTCGTGCCAATTGTAATGTCCCCAAAGCAAATATTACTATCCATATGGGTCAAAGAGTATCGTATATTGCGATCATCAATCATTAACGTTTTTACAAACGTCTAAACTGTTACACCCCAGACTGGCTAGATGGACTCTCGCTCTGCAACAATACCAATTTAAGATCGTGCATGTCTCAGGACAGCAAAACATTATTGCTGACGCTCTGTCAAGGTCATCACAGGGTTTGACCAAAGAGATTGAAGTAAATAATAACTCAGAATTCCCTGAATTGCTGCTGCAGGAAAATCCATATAAGATGTACTACGTCAATTTGTGTGCGCATATGGCACAGTTACAGAAAAGAGATGCTCAATGGGGTAGTGTCAGTCAAAGGTTACAACAGCAACCTTCGGATCAGATGGCAAATTATTACAAGCTGGTAAATGGCGTATTATTTTTCCGCTGTGGAAGGCCAAACAAAGTCCGTTGGTGGGTTTGTATACCTGAGGCGCAAATAGAGAAACTCGTATGGTTCACCCATTTGACCTGGGGACATTTCGGTGCGACAAAATGTGCAGACAAGATAAGTGTGTACTGTTATTTTCCCAACATAAAGCGCAGAGTGCATGAGGTCTTGAAGAAATGCATAATCTGTCAAAAAGCAAAGCCAGATTCAAAAGGGAGTAAGCACCCATTATGCACCATATTAGTCCGAGAATCAAAAGAATTAATTTCGTGCGATCTGTGTGGACCGTTACCTACTTCAAGAGGAGGTGTTAGATATGTGTTGGCATTTCGTGATGTGTGTACGAAATACGTAAAGCTATACCCGATAAAGGCGGCTACAGCCAAAGTAATTGTATTAAGATTGACAAGGCATTATCTTCCACATGTTGGTATACCTAAGGCGATAATAACAGACAATGCTAAGATTTTCACGGGACTCCGATGGAAACAGGCTTTGTCTCAAGTCGGTGTGAAACACATACTAACATCATTTTACCACCCACAAGGCAATTTGGTTGAGAGAATTTTTAGAGAGTTCAATCGATTTATGATAATAAGCAGACTGCGTGAGCAAATTATGTGGAAGAATTTGAGCAGATATACAACAACATGCCCCGCTCCTCCACTCGATATACACCTCATGAATTGATGTTCGAGGCAAAAGAAGAAAACTTCTGGACTGAACATATGCCCAAAACTCAGGAAACTGAGATGCCTTGGGAAGAAAAAATAAGATAAGACATCATAAATATGACGCAAAAGGCTGATCAGAGAAAACAACAATATGTCAAATTAATCAAGAGGGTACGGGCGTACCACGTCGGAGAGAAGGTACTAGTCAAAAGACATACCAAATCATCCTTAATAAAGAAGAGTATAAAGAAATGGGAGTTATTATATACTGGTCCATACATCATTCTACAAATTCCGAACCCTGGGGCTTATCTATTAGCATACCCGGGATCTAACAAAATTAAAGGGTTATTTTCCCATAACGACTTAAAAAAATTTAATGAAGATTAGAAGATACGGAGGAATGGTGTTGCGAGTGACAGAGATGAACGCTCGGAAGAACATAACAATAAACTCTGTGTGTTTAGTGTTAGGAAACTTTAAACTGAAATAATTAATCAGTGACACAGATTGTAGAAATAGTGACTAACTATAACTATCGAGTGCTGCAAAGAAGATAGTGGAGATAGGCTTCACCTGTGTGTGGGTAAACATGGAACTTTAGCATTGCTAATGTCATCAAGAATTATAAAGGATCTGAATGACCTTCAGGAAGAAAGAAATATTTCCCGAAAATGACGATGCATAATCAAAAGAGATTCCCAGTGAATGTTCATATGTAATTTCAAGTGCACGCTTAGATGTGTAAACGTGCGAAGTGAAGTTTTGGGGTTAAGTAGTGAATCATGAGTGACGGTTAACGCCGCAAAGACAATTTTCCGAGCAAAACAATTGACGTCGGCACGAGAGTTAGAATCGATATAGACGACACAGATATGCTTTGTAAGAGACTCGCATCAAACGCGAGGGGAAACTGATTGATGTTGAACTTCAAAAAAGTGTCATAATTAGACGTTAAGAGTTCTTGATTTATTGTTGAATATCAAAAGAAAGTAATATTCATAGAATTAGTAGTTATTTAATGGGTCTTGTTCACTTTGGAATTTTGTTTGAAAATCCATTTCCATATATGTGCATGTATGAATGCCAGATGCCAGATGAATCAGAGAATAAATGAAACAAGTGAATCCACATTCCTCACTAATAATAACTTTTACATTACAGCAATCAAGCGGAGAAATATATGTATTTAGGATAAAAATTTTATGAGTATAGATAAATGATATGACCTTTCAAGGAAATGATGGATTATGTCTTTGTATAAAATGAACCACACTTTCCATTGTTCGATGATTTGAATCCAAAATCTACTGCCAGTTGCATGAATCCTTTAAATTACGAAGAATAAATCATTGACATAAAATGTGTCAGAATTTTTGGACTTATAAGCACAAGTGGTGATGCGAAGTCCAAAAGAAAATTCAAACTGGAGTAAATATTATGATGTTTTCGGCAACAGCATTAGTCAATGGATAAATGGAAACTTTAAGTCAATGGCTAAATTCCTTGCAGTACATCGTAAGAAAAGGGATGCATGAAGCCATAGGGATTTTGTTTTCAAAAGGAGAATCTTGGACGGTGCAACCTAACCAGTTCTTTTACAGGAAGAGTTTCCCTTTCGGTCATTGCTAATTCTTTTGGAATGAATGTTGCATGTAAAATCTGGTATCCCTGTCCCTTCTACTCTTCCCATTGTGGGCCGCGTAGAAGACCGACTACAAATTTGGACGTCGGGGACATGCAAGATCCGCGGGAGTTTCAGCACCGCAAGATATTATCCTGGAAAAAAAAAAAAAAAAAAAAAAAACAACTTGAGTTATTGGTTCTAATTTTTTTTTAGCTAGAGGCACAAATCACTCTTCTCCAAATCGTTATATAAATCGATCCCTATCTTTCCTTTAGAGATCTATTTCAAAATTATTTTTTCTCTTCTGTGAGCTTTCTTATCTTCTATGTACCGTAGGCTGGGGGTCTAGGCTTAAGAGGTTTTCCAAGGTTTCCCTGCTTAAGAAAGTTCCCGAATGGGTAGACCCTGATAACAGTTTCATGAAAGATCATCTTCCTTGGTTGTGCACAGCAGACATAACACCTTGATGCACGTAAAAGCAATACAGCCGTGGTACCTGTCTCTTCATTTCTTCTCTTTTCAATGTTTCTTTTCTTCGTCTGTCTTAAACATAATTATTTTTTTTCAGTTGTAGGACTGACACTCATCACTTCCGGGTTACCCACGCTAATAGATAGCCCGCGAAGTGTGTTCAGTAAATCAAAATTTGGGCTCACAAACTTCGCTCGCTGCGAGGGGCATTGTAATGTCCCCACAGCAGATACCCTCTATCACGCACCAATTAATCATTTTCAATCAAACCATCCACATTCATTCACTTTGGAAAAGTTATCTGATCTGATTTTCTCGTAATATATGCGGCGACAGCTCGTCGACGCCAAAGTATTTTCTAGTGCGTTTATTCTTTGAAATAACAGAGATGTATATATGCATTCTCCATGGTTGTTAGAGTGGTAACTAGGACAGCTTCTGGAGTATCTGTTGAGGGATTGACGTGTTTCTGAGAGGTACATATTCTGCTTTTCTTCTCGTAAAGCGCGCCAATTAACATTTGTGCCGCTAGCGGTTTGTTTGAAGAGAAAGAGACTGTTGTTGTTGTTGTTGTTGTGGTCTTCAGTCCTGAGACTGGTTTGATGCAGCTCTCCATGCTACTCTATCCTGCGCAAGCTTCTTCATCTCCCAGTACCTACCGCAACCTACATCCTTCTGAATCTGCTTAGTGTATTGATCTCTTGGTCTCCCTCTACGATTTTTACCCTCCACACTGCCCTCCAATGCTAAATTTGTGATCCCTTGATGCCTCAAAACATGTCCTATCAACCGATCCCTTCTTCTAGTCAAGTTGTGCCACAAACTTCTCTTCTCCCCAATCCTATTCAATACCTCCTCATTAGTTACGTGATCTACCCACCTTATCTTCAGCATTCTTCTGTAGCACCACATTTCGAAAGCTTCTATTCTCTTCTTGTCCAAACTGGTTATCGTCCATGTTTCACTTCCATACATGGCTACACTCCATACAAATACTTTCAGAAACGACTTCCTGACACTTAAATCTATACTCGATGTTAACAAATTTCTCTTCTTCAGAAACGATTTCCTTGCCATTGCCAGTCTACATTTTATATCCTCTCTACTTCGACCATCATCAGTTATTTTACTCCCTAAATAGCAAAACTCCTTTACTACTTTAAGTGTCTCATTTCCTAATCTAATCCCCTCAGCATCACCCGATTTAATTTGACTACATTCCATTATCCTCGTTTTGCTTTTGTTGATGTTCATCTTATATCCTCCTTTCAAGACACTGTCCATTCCGTTCAACTGCTCTTCCAAGTCATTTGCTGTCTCTGACAGAATTACAATGTCATCGGCGAACCTCAAAGTTTTTATTTCTTCTCCATGAATTTTAATACCTACTCCGAATTTTTCTTTTGTTTCCTTTACTGCTTGCTCAATATACAGATTGAATAACATCGGGGAGAGGCTACAACCCTGTCTCACTCCTTTCCCAACCACTGCTTCCCTTTCATGGCCCTCGACTCTTATAACTGCCATCTGGTTTCTGTACAAATTGTTAATAGCCTTTCGCTCCTTGTATTTTACCCCTGCCACCTTCAGAATTTGAAAGAGAGTATTCCAGTTAACGTTGTCAAAAGCTTTCTCTAAGTCTACAAATGCTAGAAACGTAGGTTTGCCTTTTCTTAATCTTTCTTCTAAGATAAGTCGTAAGGTTAATATTGCCTCACGTGTTCCAACATTTCTACGGAATCCAAACTGATCTTCCCCGAGGTCCGCTTCTACCAGTTTTTCCATTCGCCTGTAAAGAATTCGCGTTAGTATTTTGCAGCTGTGACTTATTAAACTGATAATTCGGTAATTTTCACATCTGTCAACACCTGCTTTCTTTGGGATTGGAATTATTATATTCTTCTTGAAGTCTGAGGGTATTTCGCCTGTCTCATACATCTTGCTCACCAGATGGTAGAGTTTTGTCAGGACTGGCTCTCCCAAGGCCATCAGTAGTTCTAATGGAATGTTGTCTACTCCCGGGGCCTTGTTTCGACTCAGGTCTTTCAGTGCTCTGTCAAACTCTTCACGCAGTATCTTATCTCCCATTTCATCTTCATCTACATCCTCTTCCATTTCCATAATATTGTCCTCGAGTACATCGCCCTTGTATAAACCCTCTATATACTCCTTCCACCTTTCTGCCTTTCCTTCTTTGCTTCGAACTGGGTTGCCATCTGAGCTCTTGATATTCATACAAGTGGTTCTCTTCTCTCCAAAGGTCTCTTTAATTTTCCTGTAGGCAGTATCTATCTTACCCCTAGTGAGACAAGCTTCTACATCCTTACATTTGTCCTCTAGCCATCCCTGCTTAGCCATTTTGCACTTCCTGTCGATCTCATTTTTGAGACGTTTGTATTCCTTTTTGCCTGCTTCATTTACTGCATTTTTATATTTTCTCCTCTCATCAATTAAATTCAATATTTCTTCTGTTACCCAAGGGTTTCTATTAGCCCTCGTCTTTTTACCTACTTGATCCTCTGCAGCCTTCACTACTTCATCCCTCAGAGCTACCCATTCTTCTTCTACTGTATTTCTTTCCCCCATTCCTGTCAATTGTTCCCTTATGCTCTCCCTGAAACTCTCTACAACCTCTGGTTCTTTCAGTTTATCCTGGTCCCATCTCCTTAAATTCCCACCTTTTTGCAGTTTCTTCAGTTTCAATCTGCAGTTCATAACCAATAGATTGTGGTCAGAATCCACATCTGCCCCTGGAAATGTCTTACAATTTAAAACCTGGTTCCTAAATCTCTGTCTTACCATTATATAATCTATCTGATACCTTTTAGTATCTCCAGGATTCTTCCAGGTATACAACCTTCTTTTATGATTCTTGAACCAAGTGTTAGCTATGATTAAATTATGCTCTGTGCAAAATTCTACAAGGCGGCTTCCTCTTTCATTTCTTCCCCCCAATCCGTATTCACCTACTATGTTTCCTTCTCTCCCTTTTCCTACTGACGAATTCCAGTCACCCATGACTATTAAATTTTCGTCTCCCTTCACTACCTGAATAATTTCTTTTATCTCGTCATACATTTCATCAATTTCTTCATCATCTGCAGAGCTAGTTGGCATATAAACTTGTACTACTGTAGTAGGCATGGGCTTTGTGTCTATCTTGGCCACAATAATGCGTTCACTATGCTGTTTGTAGTAGCTTACCCGCATTCCTATTTTCCTATTCATTATTAAACCTACTCCTGCATTACCCCTATTTGATTTTGTATTTATAACCCTGTAATCACCTGACCAAAAGTCTTGTTCCTCCTGCCACCGAACTTCACTAATTCCCACTATATCTAACTTTAACCTATCCATTTCCCTTTTTAAATTTTCTAACCTACCTGCCCGATTAAGGGATCTGACATTCCACGCTCCGATCCGTAGAATGCCAGTTTTCTTTCTCCTGATAACGACGTCCTCTTGAGTAGTCCCCGCCCGGAGATCCGAATGGGGGACTATTTTACCTCCGGAATATTTTACCCAAGAGGACGCCATCATCATTTAATCATACAGTAAAGCTGCATGTCCTCGGGAAAAATTACGGCTGTAGTTTCCCCTTGCTTTCAACCGTTCGCAGTACCAGCACAGCAAAGCCGTTAGGAAAATAATTAAGGCGTGGAATCACCGGAGATCTGGACATGTAATGGAGATGGATTTAATACACGATTTCCTCCATAAATAAGGTTTGTGACTTTTTTGTTCTGGAGTGAATGAACGAATGAGTTTTTTCTGAATCATTTGATGATCACGTTGGCCCTGTAATTAGTGGGGAAGTTTCAGCTGTGTCGAAGAGAGCCTGCAATCACTTAGTCTGTGTTAAATCGTCCAAAAAGGCTTCGTACACATCTGGAATTCGCAATCTTTCGTAAAAGGAACAAATTGTCCAAACGATTGATTCTCCCGACTGACTGCAGTGTTTAACAGTAATAATAAATGTAAAGATCTCTTACAGCAAGCCAGCCGCTGATTACCAAGACGTAGGACTCCACCAAAGATTCTATTTGGCTGATTTCACGTAATGAAATATTATATAAAAATCTGTACGTAGATAAAGGACAGAAAGAGAGAGAGCGAATGAAAATAGAGATAATACTAATAATCCTCCGCAAGGCTAATTTTTCGCCTGTCTTATCACGGATCAGCCAAGAACTGGGAGGGTCTTACTTTACTGTATAGATTTATGTGTGAAGGTGAAGGGGTCTTAAAGGCAACAGATACACGTCTACACAGACAAGACATTACACAGAGATAGCGGCTAGCTGCATTCATCATCTATTCTTAGATAAAGAGACGGCAACTTATTATCCGAACATGAAAATGTTAAACAATGTTAGATATTTCTCCAGTATTTGTAACGCATTCTATTCAGGTGCCATGTCACAGGTTCTGGAACATATCCATCGCATTGTAGGTGATGATTGACTGAGAATGATCTCATACAGTAGATGGTGTGCTATGCGACGAATCACTTAAAAAAAATGCAACGCTAGATTGTAGTTATAAGGAATGTACAAAATCCTATGACCAATACACTGCCTGTTTTTTAGATCTGTAGTGCTATGCTTTCTAGCAGAAATGCTGTCTGTGATTTCGAATCAAGTCTTTCCATTCAACCACATACCGTACCTGCATTGGATACTACGGTAAAATTTATTAATGATTACAGCCACTAGTGAATCATATGTGTGGCACTCTCACATCTCGGAAACAATCATCTTTTTCGAACGTATCTGCTGCTATAGTTAAACTCCAGTGTGATTTTTTAAGTAGTCTCTATGCATCTTGTAACTGTTCCTCAGTCTCTGCAGCTTTGTGCATCTGGTCATTCCAATTTAAGTAGGCACTGAGCACAAAACCCAGAGCGTCACGCCTGCCACCTTCTGCAACCCATGTAGAAACAGAGTGAGCTGAGTTAGCGCGACAGGTCGGTGTTTAGACCATTTGGTTCAAATGGGAACATGTTGCCACAGATCCGCCAATAGTGTATGATGTGTGTAAGCCCAACACCAAGCGAAGCTTTCTCCCCCGCAACAACACACAATGGGTGATTTTAAATGAAGACATTCACAACTTGCAGAAACTAGAAGAGTTCTGCGGCTATGTGGAGCATTTCCAAAGGATGAGGACTTTCCTACTGTGTCTCCGAACTACATACAGGTAATGCGGTCTGAAGGAGATCTACATCCAACAGGATGCATTCACGTCAGTCATCCAAACATTCCCTCTATCATTGTTATTTTGTTCCAGTCAACAGAGAGAGAGGGAAAAACTACGAACTATAAGAACTTTACTAATCTCGTCAGGTAGAGAACTCGATAATACACTCCTGGAAATTGAAATAAGAACACCGTGAATTCATTGTTCCAGGAAGGGGAAACTTTATTGACACATTCCTGGGGTCAGATACATCACATGATCACACTGACAGAACCACAGGCACATAGACACAGGCAACAGAGCATGCACAATGTCGGCACTAGTACAGTGTATATCCACCTTTCGCAGCAATGCAGGCAGCTATTCTCCCATGGAGACGATCGTAGAGATGCTGGATGTAGTCCTGTGGAACGGCTTGCCATGCCATTTCCACCTGGCGCCTCGGCTGGACCAGCGTTCGTGCTGGACGTGCAGACCGCGTGAGACGACGCTTCATCCAGTCCCAAACATGCTCAATGGGGGACAGATCCGGAGATCTTGCTGGCCAGGGTAGTTGACTTACACCTTCTAGAGCACGTTGGGTGGCACGGGATACATGCGGACGTGCATTGTCCTGTTGGAACAGCAAGTTCCCTTGCCGGTCTAGGAATGGTAGAACGATGGGTTCGATGACGGTTTGGATGTACCGTGCACTATTCAGTGTCCCCTCGACGATCACCAGTGGTGAACGGCCAGTGTAGGAGATCGCTCCCCACACCATGATGCCGGGTGTTGGCCCTGTGTGCCTCGGTCGTATGCAGTCCTGATTGTGGCGCTCACCTGCACGGCGCCAAACACGCATACGACCATCATTGGCACCAAGGCAGAAGCGACTCTCATCGCTGAAGACGACACGTCTCCATTCGTCCCTCCATTCACGCCTGTCGCGACACCACTGGAGGCGGGCTGCACGATGTTGGGGCGTGAGCGGAAGACGGCCTAACGGTGTGCGGGACCGTAGCCCAGCTTCATGGAGACGGTTGCGAATGGTCCTCGCCGATACCCCGTGAGCAACAGTGTCCCTAATTTGCTGGGAAGTGGCGGTGCGGTCCCCTACGGCACTGCGTAGGATCCTACGGTCTTGGCGTGCATCCGTGCGTCGCTGCGGTCCGGTCCCAGGTCGACGGGCACGTGCACCTTCCGCCGACCACTGTCGACAACATCGATGTACTGTGGAGACCTCACGCCTCACGTGTTGAGCAATTCGGCGGTACGTCCACCCGGCCTCCCGCATGCCCACTATACGCCCTCGCTCAAAGTCCGTCAACTGCACATACGGTTCACGTCCACGCTGTCGCGGCATGCTACCAGTGTTAAAGACTGCGATGGAGCTCCGTATGCCACGGCAAACTGGCTGACACTGACGGCAGCGGTGCACAAATGCTGCGCAGCTAGCGCCATTCGACGGCCAACACCGCGGTTCCTGGTGTGTCCGCTGTGCCGTGCGTGTGATCATTGCTTGTACAGCCCTCTCGCAGTGTCCGGAGCAAGTATGGTGGGTCTGACACACCGGTGTCAATGTGTTCTTTTTTCCATTTCCAGGAGTGTACTTTTACCACGACCCTGTCTTTAGATATAGATATCGAAATCAAATACCATATGTGTGCTGACATCGAGTATATACCCTGACCCCCATTAAATAAACAGGTATTGATCCACTCAATCGCCTGCACAACCAGTTTAAAGTGCCATAGCCTGTAGTGCAGGAGGAGGACCATAGCCCACAGGCTATACTATTACTGGCAAGAGAAAGTCCCAGTGTCCCTGTGTTGCTGTTTGAAACATTGTTTTTTTTTCTGCTGTAACACATCTTACCAGCATATGACACAGCTTTGTACACGATGATACATTTTGTTTTTTCCACCACAATTTCGAGGTCTGTGTCAGGTTCTAAACTGAGATTAAAATTTCGAGCCATTGACTCTCGCAGAACACTAGACATCGCATGGTGTAAATTATGTTGCTGCTGCTCCAACAACACACTCATTGGATGATTTTTAAATAAAGGACAGTCACAACATATGGAAACTGGAAGAGTTTTTCAGCATTGTGTAGCATTTCCAAACAGCTGCCTGAAGGTGATTGAAGGTCTCTGCAGTTCAACTTATCTTTCACAGTGATGGGATAGCTGATGGCTCGGTGTTCGGTTTCCACTGAATCCTCGTATTGCAGTCACAATTGTTGTCAGTGGTTTGGTGCTAGCCACCCCCAGAAGGTGTTGCCCCTCCGCCAAGACTCTTTTCTCATTTCAAACAAGTGATGTCAGTCAGTCATAATGTGGTAATCAACAGTGTACCAATGGGAAGATGGGATGGAGAAGATGCCGCCGATGTACTGTGATAATAAGCTTCACAGTTGACAGTGTGATCTATTTTAGTAATTCTACCGTAATTTCAACACCTACCAATGACGCAGCACCATGCTTTCCAATTCTGTATCATCGCCTTCCCCTACTTTGTGAGAACCCTATACTTCATTGTGAATGTAGGTACATGACTGTGAGTACGTGCATTAATCGTTCATTCTCGAACATATACACCAAAGTATACCATACAGTGATCTACATATTTCTAGCACTTCGATCACAGTTCGTAATTTATGATCTTTCATTATAGTGATGGATGTCACAGAGCATTCTCGAATTCTTAGAATAAAGTTAGGGATCGAAAGATCATCTCACATTGTCTTTGATCTACCCTTCCTGCAGCACTGTCACCCATTTAATCTGCAGCCGACCAGAAGTAGACCACTACGTCCCATGTCTCCTGAAGGAACAGAGTGCGCTGAGTCCATAACTGCTGCTCCACACCAATCTTCCTCATGGTACCCATCCAAGTCCACCAGATTTCTCCAGATGCACATATCTTGAGGAGGTTAGCACCCTGTATTCTTAGTAGTAGGGGTTACGGGCGCATTTTTGATATCAAGTTGATATGCAAATTAATTAAATTAATCAATTAATTCCACCCTGACCACGCCCACCTCACCCCTGGGTGATGTCATTTGTTTTTCTCAGTCCACACGTGTGCTCCAGCACACTCCCCACTCTTCACCCTCTCCCTCCCCACTTTCCACCTTCCCCCCAACACACCCTATTGGCAGGAATTTCGAATTTTGACGTAAATTTCGAATTTTGGTGGCAATTCCGAATTTTCGGTGTACAAATCAACTGCCAGGACGAATATTAATAGAAATTGTTAATCGATATCGTGTATAAAAGGGCAATAGGTGGTAGAAATCAGGAAAGAATGGTTCAAATGGCTCTGAGCACTTTGGGACTCAACTTCTGAGCTTATCAGTCCCCTAGAACTTAGAACTACCTAAACCTAACCAACCTGAGGCCATCACACACATCCATGCCTGAGGCAGGATTCGAACCTGCGACCGTAGCGATCGCGCGGTTCCAGACTGTAGCGCCATGAACCGCTCATCCACTCCGGCTGGCAAATCAAGAAAAAGAAAACAATTCAGAGGACAGGAATTCTGCTCTGAGAAGGACATAATCTGCATTTCGTAGGACAGGGATGCTCTTGTTTAATTTCAGATCACTTCATAGCTTCATACAGTATGACTGCAAAGTCATCAAGACGCTCTGCAGTGCACTTCCGGTCTTGTGCAGTACTGATGTAGCTACCTCCGCAGTGCCCGCCCCCGACCTCTCCACCCTACATCAGGCAGCAGCCGTCGTCAGCTAACCTTGCCCGCCTGGCCACATTGACGATGGCCCCCGCACGGGAAACTGCAGTACACGCCTACTCCATGCCTCCTGGCCTCCTGTGGGCCATTTGACATGAAAGGCGCCGCTCCAAGTGAGCTTGTAACTCTCTAACAGTCTTAGATGACACAACCGCGACATATGTCCTGCATTTCTAGGTATCCGACAGTCAACTGATGACCACTTGTCTGCCTCCCTAACAGTCCCCCTGCCCTCGACTTCCACGCCACAGGCCTTGAGGGAGGGGGGTGGGGGGGGGGGTGTAGAGGCAGCAGGCAGCAGTTGGAAATCGGCAGAAGATTGTAATATACGATTCTGCCCTCAAGGCGTGCTTTTTTGATCATCTGCCATGAACAATATATTCGTTTTCGAAGGTTAGTGTCTTCCCCACAGCTCTGTCCTAAGCGAAACACTAACGTACATTTCGAGGGATGCAGCTGGCATTGGGCATGCCAGACTATCAGGTGTGTCTCAGAATGAACAAATGGTGTTTTTTTAAAGACAGCAAACTTGTACAATTTTTCGGCCACTTGCCAGCAAACAAAGGCTGTTTCTAAAAAGGGGCTTCTATCTGTTTCGCACTATTTTTTGTCTCCCACAGCAACTGATTGTACCAAGTCTACTTGAAGAAGGAAAAGAAGGCGAGGTAAGCGTCCTTTCCCCACAGCTATACTATGGCTAATAACAACATGTATTTTGAAGGGTGCAACTGATGTCAGAAATATCAAGCTACCTGTTTCCTTCAGTGTGAACAAAGAGCGTTTTTGTAAAGCTAGCAGCTGCATCCAATATTCCAGCCACTTTCCAGCAAACAAAGTATTTTGTCTCAGAATTATCCTCCCCCTCCTCCTCCCTCCCCTCCCCCCCCCCCCCCCCCCCCCCGAAAGATGCGATATTTTCCTCAAACACCAGCACCAAGCCTGCTTGAAGGAAAAAAAGGCAAGTTATAACTTGCTGGAACGGCACTCTGAGTTCCTATTTGTCCTCTGTAAAATAGAGGGTGGAGTCTGGAGCTATACAAAGCCCAACCCCACCACAATAGTCAATGCCTAATCATTGTCAGTGTGATTCCTACAACATGAAACGGTCAGCCAACTGTAGTGGTGGTGGAAAATAGCCAAACTTGCATCAATTGGCGTGTAAGTGTTTATAAAAAAGTTATGAGTTCAATTTGGGCAGTTATAAAATTCCACAGTTAAGTCTTAAAATTTTTCGAAATTGTGATACACTTTTGTAACAAGTGGTTATAGTGGTTATATCACAGCATTCGTTCCTAAATGTTGGTAGAATTAGAACGCCAGCTGGAAGCTGAAAATATCTAGCAAGCGGACGAAGTTGTGCTATCATCATGTAAGTACATCTCAAAATTCTGTGTGTGATAGTTTATATGTTCAGAAATCATTTCTTAAAATATTCAAATCGTAACTGGTGCTTATAACATTTTTACTGTTGTTCTAGCATTAAAGCAGCAACAGCTGGAACTGAAAGTCGCCAGCAAGCGGAAGAGCTTGTGCTACCACCATGTAGGTACCTCTCCAAATTCTGTGTGACAGTTGACATGTTAACAAAACAGCTGTTGATGTACTAGACTTTTATTTTCATCATATATAGTCGTGTGAGGTACATATTATTCATTGTTGTAGTTCTTGCTAATGCTCAAGAGGAAAATCAGATTCTGGTTGGGTATGCATCGAGAATGAATCTGGTATGAACTTTTTATTTATTTGTTCAAGTTTTTCATAGTTATGTATAATCAATATCTCGCTGTAGTTAAATGCCATACAAATTTTTTGATGTAATTTCTGATAATCAGTATCGTGTTGTACATGACTTCCATGAGATGGATCGATGGCTCCATAACAGTTCTGGCTAGGGTGAAATGGTTGCATGTGGGCAAGGGATGGTGGCTCCTTTCTGAAACAGGAGATGGAGATGTTTGACTGGATGGTCGAACTACCAAAAAGGACGACTGAACTGCTCAATCCTGCGACCCAGAATGTAAAAGGTCATTATAATGTGACCATTATCATTACAGCATATAATTATTATTCAGGAATGATGATGTACTTAATTGTTGTTGTTTGTTTATAAAAATCTTGAGCATTGTGCTTAGGTTTCTTTCCATTATTCATTTGTTGCAGACATGCTACCAACACTGCCACGACAACAGGTTGCTGTGGCACGTGCACCTAGAGCACTGGTTGTGGGTGCTGGTATCAAACAAGCACCCGAGTGGCCACTCGTCGTCGCGCAAGAGGTGGCCACGGTTGCTGCAGCGCCTGCCCCCAAAACCACCGCACACCCTCTGGCGTCCATGGGTGGTTCAGTCAAAGCAACGTTCTCCCACCCACCAGGCGGTGGATGGTGTAGGCTCCAATATGCAGCAGCACCAAGGAGGGCCCTCGCCACAGCCTGGGTGCTGCCACAGGAACTCACTGCTGTCACTTGCTCCTACTCAGGATCCGGCTGCTCGCCCTCTCCGGCAATGAGAGGTGTGTGTGCCTCGAGGCATAACCCTCCACCCTGAAGGCATCTCCTCACCAGCGCCCTCATCCATTGGGTGGATGCAGTCATCTAACTGTAGTATTAATGATAATGAACCTCTGACTAGCGGTAATCCTCTGCCCATCCTGATTGTGAACGACATTGTATTAGCGGCATCATTACCCCTCTACAATACTCGACAGTTGCTAGGGCCTTTGTAGGGCGTATCTCATATATTAGAATTGAGAATCTGGCTGGGGGATATTGTGATAGTCAGATTTCTGGAAACATGTCTCCCAGTGCTGGAGGCAGAGCTCCTCAAAGCCTTAATGATACGAGATATAATGCCATTAAATGTAATGCGGTACTCTGCTGCAAGCTGGCTCACCCACCCAAACAGCAGGGTGCTGCTTAGCACCTCTACCACATGTGGGGTGGAAATGGAGTTATATCTCGGAGTACATCAACAGCCGAGTGGAATCCTGAATCCACCTTGTTTGCTATACTGGCACGATTTTTCGATATGGAAGTAAGAGGATCAGCTAAAGCACTCAGCCAAATACCACACCTCGACATCCATATTCATAGAACCACTCTATTTTTCGAAATATGCAGTGAGTATTTTCTTCATGCAAACACGCTGCTCTTCTGAAGGTGATAATTAGCATTACGTATGGATCAAAGACATGTCCCAACTCCTTTTTAGAGAGTTGTCGAAACAGAAAGATAAAAAACAAATTCGCTTCATCTTTGTACATCCATATTTAAATTGGATGAAGGTGGGACACAGCTGGAATAATTTTTTATTAAAATTTAAACTCCTGCTGCTGTACTCAAGATTTTATATTTACTTGGCTACTAGTTTAGAAGTTGCATCAACGGCATCTTCAGGCCCGTACACTTTGATGGAATCAGTTGTGTGTGACTCACTACTAGAAGTCTTCGATGAGACCAACACGTGCTCCCAACCCACACACAATTGATTTCATCAAAGTGTACGGGCCTGAAGATAATGTAGACGCAATGTTGAAACTAGTAGCCAAGTAAATATAAAATCTTAAGTACAGCTGGAAGAGTTTCATGTTTAATATAAAATTTGCTTCAGGTGTCTAAATAACTTTTCAGAAGAAAAGTATTTGCAAAGACATCTGATGGACAGTGAATCTAAGAAAATGGTTGTAAGGTGGCAGAATAAATGGTCAGATTTGCACATTACACGAGACCTATACACATCGCAACGAGAAGGTGAAGATGACACCTAATGTACTGCGATGGTTATGAGAACATTTGTCTATCAGTTTGTAATGCAAAAAGTTATGCCAGCCAATTGACGGTAATTAACAGACCATTCCTATACAATGCATATCTTTGAGCGGAAGGTAGAACAGGAAACCTGCACAGTTGAGTCGCTTTTAGTTTTGAAGAGCCAGCCGCACAATGGTGTAGTGGAAGCACGCTGCGGAGCTACACCGGAAACCACTTAAATGGGTGGCAGGATGGAGGACAGCGAACCCGGGCCAGATGATTCAAGCCGGAGGCCCGCATGTAACAGGACAACTGCACGAGGGCAGGGAGAAAGCTTTAGACAACTGCATTTCAGAATTCCAAAGGGATACAAACATAAGCAAGTGACGCATTTTCGTCCTGCAAGTGTGATACACAGAAAGGTCAATGTACTTTCGGCGTCTAGAACGGACATAAAATGTCTGATTGGCGGAAACGCACTTGGAAGGAGAAAAATACTGAAGTTTCGATGCAGTTTGATAGAAGGGACATTGCTATTGGTAGAGTGAGTTTCCACAAAATAATTCTATTGGTCGAAAAAAGCCGTGACGTGTAAAAGGAACCCAAGTGGAGGGATTCAGTTCAGCCATGAGTAGGACAAGATAGAAATTTTTCCATGGGACTCTTCTCTGACCTGGCGTCAAGTTCAGAATGGTGGGCCTAATGCTCCGTACAATGCAGAGAAGAAATTTGTGTAGACACTGCGTTCACAGCAGCTGCACTTCAGCTAGAAATTAGCTGTAGCAACGCTTAGCTTCAACTGTGGAGAAACAAACCAGCCAAATTAGTTCATTGTTCTTGCGAGAACTGAGAGGGCACTATAATATGCAAGCTGCTCCAACCATACTCGTACATATCGCCACATAATAAGACAAGGGCTGAGTATATGTTTTCTCACATATCGAGAAACATAGGGAAAGTTTTTGCTGGAAAGTTCAGCAAAGGTCAGATTAGTTTTGTAGGAATTTCACTGGGAGGGAGCGGCCTTGCAGACAGCAGCACGACTCAGCTTAAGATAAACATCGCGTGCAGAGGTGTAACTTTGTTGGTTCATCAGCTTGTGTCCACTGTAAACTCGAGGGGCCTTGGCTAATCTTGCGCTTATTTTTGGCACTTGACTATCCATCCACCCTAGACTTGATTGTCACCCCAAATTGTACCGAACTTTGAACCGGAATCTGCCGATTTTCGTAGTACTGACCAACATCATAATGTATGTATAGAAGCAATTTGGAAAGAAACTTCCAATTAAAATTTCATATCATTGTGCTTAGTGTTAACGTAAAGAAACTTCCAATTGAACTTTCATAATATTGTGCTTAGGATTAATGTTGTTTCAGAGATTTAACATTGTTGTGTATAAAATGTATTTCACTTTTTGATGTTGGCAAGATGCGTTATCCATTGCGCTGTTTTTATGTTGGCGAGTTGAAAACTGCGTAAGAGCTGTAATTTTGGGAGAAACATTGCGATATTAAACTTGTCATTTCAGCTTACACAGTTGTTCTCAATTCTAGAACAAGCAAAACCAACCCATACCTTACAAATGGAGACCCTGCCAGGATGGCAATTGGTCTGCTTTAATAACAATTAGTCAAATTAGTGATAAAACAAATTTTTTGAATTTTGAAAAAAAAATTTCGGGTTGTTTTATGTCGTTGCTATCCAATGTATGTAAATGTATAGTTGACAGAATATAGTAAATGTGTGATCCAAAGTCTGGAAAAGTTCTATTAACACGTAGAATCAATGTATCATTGAGTAGAAGTACACTGTGCATGACATCGCTGGCGCGCGCGATGTTATTCACAGCGTTGTTGAGTTGGGTTGAAATTCCACAAACAGTGAAGAGTGTTGCTAGTGTTGTGCACGTAATCTTAGAAACTGTCTATGATATTTTGGAAACGTGGAAGTTCCTATAACTTGATGCTGACGAGAGAGCAGGCTCGTGCAGTTCGAGAAAGACAGAAGTTAGCTAAACGATCAGATATGGCGGAAGAACGCAGAGTATCGCAGTTAGGTCAAACTCAATATCTTGACAGAATAGAAATTGATGTAGAACAAAAGGTATCGAGTACAGGCACGAAACGAGACGTAGTGACAATTCCGAATGAATGGTAGCAGTTTCAATATTGGTATCACAGTCTGAGAATGCACAAAAACAAGCAAATGACGGGGCTTGTGGGTCAGAAACAGAGTCAGAGGATGAGCTACTTCGGTACGTTGAACCGAATATAGTAATTTTGAACCAAACGGGACAGTTTCCAACAGAAAGAATGTGTGTAAGTGCGTCCGGACTGTGCACAGAAGGTGGTGAAACGCCGCATGGAAGACGCGAACGGGAAAATTTTCATCAAATTGTAACAAGTGACGATGGCGAAGAGTTAGTGTGTTCGCATTATTGAAGCAGCTTACTATGGTTTTATAGCAAACGAGTGAAACAACCAATGCAAGACTAGAAGATTTTAAAACAGAAACAAATGCAGGAATAACAGATTTAAATACCGAAACGGCAAAGCTCCAATTTGAAACTTACGGTGGTTTCAAAAAAGTCCGCGAAGATCAGCAAAAATTACGAAGTCAATGAACAGTTTACTGAAATCCGGAGAGAGGCGAGAGAGTGACGCGAGCTGATACAAGCGTTAATGGCTGACCAGAAAAAAATGCGCTCTGACGTTGAGCAGGTGCAGTATGCCGTGTCTAACGTTAATCAAAGACTGGATAAGTTAACACGTAAGACGTCTGGTAGGGCGCAACAAATCGTGGAAGAGCTCAATGTCAGAAAAAGTGTCACGCGAGTCGCGTTAAAAAGATTTGATACACGCATTGAAAATATAGTCTCGAAAAATCAGAAACAGTGTGAAGACCTACGCACAGAATTGAAACAGTGTATCGAGAATCGTGCAGAAAGTAGTAGCGAGACACCGGAATTGGTAGTATCATCCAACATAGCAATGGACAGTAATCCAGAAAGAAAAAAGTCAGTTGTGCAATATTCCGTAGCAGTAGCGGAAACACAAAAACGTCATGTGAGTCCAGTCGTACATCCACAGGAGGTTGCGTCTATAATTACGGAACCCAAACAAAAATAAATAGGGAAGGAACAGTTAACACAGGCGAGCGATGTAGGTGATGTGGGGTCACACCAGACGAGGGAAGGAGAAACGGTAGACGAGCGCATTCCAGCAGAGCGGCAGACGACCCTCCGGAAGTACGCGGGTGACGTGAGAGCGGAGCAAACTGCGGCGACACATGTACAAATTTCACAATTTTCGAGTTACAGCACAACAGGCTATAGACCGCAACTCAATGTAAATCCAATAGAAAGGCAAAACACGGAACCAGTAACGGGAAATGTAAACGAATCTTTCAATCCGATACACGAGGAACGGTGCAGTGCAGGCAACTGCACACCACTGCGTAGATACGATGCTGAATGGGACATAAATATGTCAGCTCAAGACCCAAATGTGGTAGAACGAGTACAAGAAAATATTACACAAGTAAAAGAAACAGGTAATGTTGTGAAAACTCAAACGCCGTATGGTGGAAGAGAAAATTTTGAAAATGATCACATTTTGACAGTCAGGAAATTCCAACATTACAAAGAAAGCAGGAACGGCTTACATCCACGCACAATTTCAGACAGGTTTACAGAGCATTGGCCACTTAGCCATAAACTTGACTTCATTTGTGGACATATGGACGGAGCAATAGCGGAAAATATGAAAAGAGTAGCGGCCAACAGTCATTCATATAAACAATTTAAAACTACATTCTTGGAGTGGTACTGGTCCACAGAAACACAAAACACAATAATGAATGAATTATTGCAGTAAGAGATGTTCGAAAATTCCGGAGAAAAGAAACCCGTTAGCTTTTTCGAAGATATGACAAAGAAAAATCAGTGTTTAGATAACCCGTACAGTGATTGGGAACTAATACGGATGTGCACAATGAAGTTACCGTTACGTTATCAGCAGTTATTGGTTGGTATGGCAGGAGATAATATACAAGCATTTAAAAGAATGTTGAAAGAACCTGAATTCATATTCAGTGAAGATGGCGCAAGAAAACAACGTAGAAGCAGAGAAAACAATAGTAGGGGGAGTAACAGCAACCGATCAGGTTTTAATAATAATTCCAACGGTAGTAATAACGTAGGACAAGGTAATGGTTTTGGAAGGAGTGGTAGTCGCCCATGGGAGAACAATAATAACTAAGGTTTTGGTAACGCACAGAGGGCAAATAACAACTATGGTTTTGGTGGACCACGGAATTACAGTGGGGGGTTTGGTCCTGGAAACTATGGTGGTAACTATGATCCGTGATACAATCCCTGTGCAAACTAAGGCGGAAGGTTTAGAGGTTTTCAGCAGCAAAATCCAGGTTATTCAGGTGGAAGTGGAACGGCCAGAACGCAGGTTGGGAACATCAAACTTCAGCTGGACAAAACATGCGAAATGATCCGACAGAGGAAGTCGAGGTGAGGCCATCAAACCCAGATAAAAGACAAAATTGGCGAGATGAGCGGTACGAAGACCAGTCACAAGTAACTCGATCGAACAGTGAAGTTAATTGTATAATTAAACATGTAAAAAGACTTAGTTTTAATAAGACAAATTTTGAAATGGGTTTAAGGAGAGATCGAATACAGACATCAGCATGCTGGGATTCAATTGACTGGGAATCGAACGACGATGATGATGAACGTCAGAAACGGTGAACACAGACAGTAGTACAAAAATTGATGATGATGACCAAACTGTAGAAGAAGTAGTGCGTTTATACAGAACGGAGAGAGAAATAGTATGCCAAGAGGATAATGTACCAGTGGCAACACCGACAGTGATACCTACGGCAGATAAAAAATATAGGACAGGGACATATGAAGAAATAATAGAGGCGTTTAACAAAGATTATGGGCAAATAACTCCATCCAAAAAGATTAAGATGACAGGGGGTCAATGTATTGACAGAAATAAGGTAATGGTGACAGACTGGTGGCAAAATCAATCCAAACGTATCGACAGACTAACCTATGATTCGATCGAGGAGGCATTAATGGACGAGGATGAAACTAAAGCTCCTCATGAAGTGCAGCCGATCATTCGGATTGAAGCAGGTAGCATACTTGTAGACGCCATTCTTGATACTGGAAGTGAAATGACGACGATTTCGCAAGAACTCTAAGAAGTGTAACGCTGAACAGGCACTACCAGAATTAAGGACAAAATGGGTTAAAGACAAAGAACCGATCGTGGTTGCGTCTGCGGTGATTAATAGGCAAACGCGGGTAACTTTTTCATCTCAGGGGCTTGAAATAGAGGCGAATATGGTAATTGTGCCGAAACTTTCAGTACCCATAATAATAGGAGCCGATTTCATGAGTCAAAATCGCGTTACACTTAATATGGACGAAGGGTATATGATGCTCGGGAAGGTGCGTCTTAATTTTGAAGAGAAAATCAGACATGAAGAGATGCCAGGGGCTTACAGACAACTAAATATGCAACTGCATATGTATCAATCGGAGGAGCGACGTCCACAATTTCGGGGGACGAAAGAATCATGACCTGTAGATGATGAGGTAATGATGGAAATTCATCAGAAGATGGATGATAAGTTGCGACAAGTAAAGGATATTTCAGAAACAGACAAAGCCGAATTAGAAAGAATATTATGACAAAATGTCGAAGTGTTTCTATCAAAACAAGGTACCATTAAGAACTTTCAATATGAATTCCAAGTGAAAGTACACAAGCCATTTATATTGCCACCTTACACTATTCCATTATGTCACAGAAAACAGGTATTAGTAGAAAATGGTAGAAGATGATATTATTGAAACTTCGCCATACAACAGTCCCTTGCATATTGTAGACAAGAAGGACAGTCGTGGTTGCAAGACAAATAAATTCCATTATCATTCCTGAAAACGATATCCAGGAAAAATTCGAAGAACTGTTGCAAACATTCTATGGAGTTAAGATTTTTTCTTCGCTTGATTTACGAACTAGTTTTTGGCAAATAGAACTAACACCTAAATGCAGAAAAGTATACGGCCTTTATCACGTTTGGACGCAGTTATCAATTCAAAGCACTCCCCTTCGGTCTGAACATATCCTCCGCTGCTTTTATAAGAGGTTTAGGAACTGTGTTGGATAGAGAACTCCAACAACGTCTCACCTGTTACGTTGATGAATTTTAGTAGCTGAGCCATCACGGAAACTCCATAATGACGTACTTGATAAATTGCTAAGGACGTTAAAAGAACATGGAGTAACCGTAAATATAAAGAAATCGAATTTTGGAAATAAAAGGACTGAGTTTTTAGGCCACATTATCACTGAACAAGGGATTGAACCAAACCCTAAGAAACTATAAGCGATACAGAACATGGGTACTCCATATAATAGAAAGACATTGCGTGGTTTCTTGGGACTCAACTTTTATAAAAGATTCATTTGGATAGAATCCCTTGCTACTCCACGTTTATGTGTGCTGACCAGTAAAAGATGCCCTGGGTGTGGGATGACCAAGTAGATGTAGATACTTTCTGTTTGGGCGAAAAACCAATGTGTTCACAGATCATAAGGCACTAGAAATCCTGTTAAGTGCAAAACCATTGCCTCGGAGACTAGGTCGGTGGATTTTGATGCTGCAGGAATATGATTTTCAAATCATTTATGTACCTGGACCTTCAAATGTCATAGCTGACATCCTCTGCCGATTGTCAGAAGGGGTTGACAAAAACAGAATGAGCAATACGGAAGAAGAGCAAGAACTTATGTGTTACCTAAAAAATGTGCCCTTTGAGATCTACGTCACCTATTCCTTGAAACAGTTTGGCAGGGAACAGGACAAAGACCCAGACCTAGCCAAAATTAAATTTAAAATTTTCGTAGTACTGACCAACCATTTTGGTAAAGAAACTGCCAATTAAAGTTTCATATTATTGTGCTTAGGATTAATGTTATTTCAGAGAGTTAATATTTAACATTATTGTGTATGAAAACATATTTCACTTTTTGATGTTGGCAAGATGCGTCATCCATTGCGCTGTTTTTATGTTGGCGAGTTGAAAACTGTGTAAAAGCTGTAATTTTGCGAGAAACATTGCGACATTTAACTTGTCATTTCACCTTACACATTTGTTCTCAATTCTAGAATAAGTGAAAACAAACCGCAACTTAAATGGTACGTGTTGTTATGCCTACAGAAAAAAAAACAAGTTCATTAAATTCAAGATAGCTCACTACCAGGAACGATGTCTGTTTGTTGTATACGCAGACTTCGAATGTCTCCTTGCCCCTATCACCCACTGTGAAGGGAGCCCCATAGCCTCACATATCACCTTCATGCAAGAACATGTTCCATATGCGCAGTGTACCAAATTGCTCGTTCATACGATTCATGTCTTAACCGCTATGAATCTTATGGCGGAGATAATCCTGAGCTTTGGTTGCTCACTGAGCTTCAAAAACTCTCATAGGATGTTGATATTCTTTACGGTACCACATCCTCATGACCGAATTAAAGGAGGATAAAAAATTATACAAAGATGTTGTTAATTGTCATATTTGTGTGCCGCCATTAGACAGAAAAGCTGAAACTCGGTGTAGAGATCGTTTTCGTCTTACGGGGAAGCTCGAGAGTACAGCTCACAACGAATGCAATTTGTAGGATTATACCATGGTACATACTCATTTTCTTCCATAATTTAAGTGGGTATGACACTCACTTTCTAGTTGAGGAATAGGTTAATTTAGGGTTGGAGAAAAATCAGGTCAGTGTACTGCCTGAGGGTGTTGAGAAATATATTTCATGCTCCAAACTATTGACGCCAAAAACTACTCTCGACTTCCTAGATATGCCACATTAAATGCAGAAATTCGCTGAAACCCTACCTTAGGAGGATGTGCATATCGCCCGATCTGTGTACCCCAATGAGTAAAAGTTTTAGCTTGTGACTACAAAAGGAGTTTTCCCTTATGAGTAACTGGATAGAAAGGCGAAACTCGATGGAACCAGGCTAGACGACGTA